>NC_138374.1:133384286-133422252 GCF_054177405.1 Leptonychotes weddellii
GTGCTGTGAATTGTGTAAGACTGTTGAATCACAGACCTGTACCTCTGAAACAAATAATACATTATATGTTTAAAAAAAAAAAAAGAAGATAGCAGGAGGGGAAGAATGAAGGGGGGGGAATCGGAGGGGGAGATGAACCATGAGAGAATGGACTCTGAGAAACAAACTGAGGGTTCTAGAGGGGAGGTGAGTGGGGGGATGGGTTAGCCTGGTGATGGGTATTAAAGAGGGCACGTATTGAATGGAGCACTGGGTGTTATACGCAAACAATGAATCATGGAACACTACATCAAAAACTAATGATGTAATGTATGGTGATTAACATGACACAGTAAAATAAAATTTAAAAAAATAAGAAGAAGATGTGGTATATATATACAATGGAATACTACTCAGCCATCAAAAAAATGGAATCTTGCCATTTGCAATGACGTGGATGGAACTAGAAGGTATTATGCTAAGTGAAACAGGTCAATCAGAGAAAGACATTTATTATATGATCTCACTCATATGTGGAATTTAAGAAACAAAACAGAGGATAGGGGAAGACAGGGAAAAATAAAACAAGATGAAATCAGAGAGAAGGAGACAAACCATAAGAGACTCTTCTTTTTTTTTTTTAAAGATTTTTATTTATTTATTTGAGAGAGAGAGACTGAGAGAGAGAGCACATGAGAGGGGGGAGGGTCGGGAGGGTCAGAGGGAGAAGCAGACTCCCTGCCGAGCAGGGAGTCCGATTCGGGACTCGATCCAGGGACTCCAGGATCATGACCTGAGCCGAAGGCAGTCGCTTAACCAACTGAGCCACCCAGGCGCCCACCATATGAGACTCTTAAGCATAGGAAACAAACTGAGGGTTGCTGGAGGGGAGGGGGGTAAGGAGATGGGGTAACTGAGTGATGGACATTAAGGAGGGCATGTGATGTAACGAGCACTGGGTATTAGATATAACTGATGAATCACTGACCTCTACCTCTGGAACTAATAATACACTATATCTTAATTAACTGAATCTAAATTTAAAAAAAAAGAAAACTACGCCTAGTCACATTACAGTCAATTTGCTGAAAAGAAGAGAAAATCTTGGGGAAAAATCAAGTCACTCCCCGGCTCAAACCTCTCAATGCTTCTCACCATAGCCTATGAGGCTGGATACAAATTAGCCTCTGCTGCCTCCCTCAGGTCATCGTCTACTATTCTACCCTTAGACATTGCAGTCCAGCCTTATACAACTTCTTGATGTTTCTCAATTATGCAGACTGTTTCCTCCTGAGAGGCTTCATATTTGCTGTTCCCCTTTTTCTCCAGATTTTCCCTTGGATCTTTACATCGTTCACTCCTTCATTTTTTGCTATTGCAAAAGCAATGTTCTCACCAAACCGTTTTCTTCTTCCTGAGCACTCGGAAGACTACATTTGCCTAACCTATACTGCAAGAGAGACCATGAAAAGTCACAGAGTTTTAGTCAACTGAACATTGGCTAAAGTCCAGGCTGGATCCCTAAAACGTTCTGCACAATCTTCCAAGCTCTCTCTTCCCCAACATCCAAAGCTAGAGGCAAAGAATTTCAAGTTGTTGGGGCCACAAAGTGGAAAGAACGTGGATTCCTTAGTCACTGCTTGAAGGAAAGCCATCCTAGAGAGCTATATCAGACTTGTGTAGGTGAGAAATAAATTTTTATTCCATTAAGCTATTGAGATTTTGAAGCTAGTTTTTACAACACCTAGCATTAATTACCTTGACAATACCTTACAAGTGCTCTTTGGAGAAGCCTTCTCTAGAATGGCTATTCAATCTAAAATAGCCACTCATCTCTCAATTTAACGTCTAATCTCCAAGCCCACTTTTTCTTTAGAGAACTCATCTCTAGTTTTGAGTATATTTAAATATTTATTTATTTAATTTTTTCCTTTGTGATGAGAACTTTAAAGATAGACTCTCTTACTAAGTTCCAAATATACAAATACAGTATTATTAACTATAGTCACCATGCTATGTATTGTAACCTTATAACCTACTTATTTTTTAACTAGAAATTTGTACCTTTTGACCCTCTCTGCCTATTTCACGCACCCCCCTACCCCCCGGCCTCTGTATGTGTTCTCTGCATCAAGAGTTCAGTTTTTGGGGCACCTGGTTGGCTCAGTCGGTTAAGCGACTGCCTTCGGCTCAGGTCATGATCCTGGAGTCCCTGGATCGAGTCCCGCATCGGGATCCCTGCTCGGCAGGGAGTCTGCTTCTCCCTCTGACCCTCCCCCCTCTCATGTGCTCTCTCTCATTCTCTCTCTCTCAAATAAATAAATAAAATCTTAAAAAAAAAAAAAAAAAAAGTTCAGTTTTTGTTTTAGTTGTATTTTTTAAATTGATTCCACATATAAGGGAGATCATATGGTATTTGTCTTTCACTTTACTTGTTTATTGCTTATCTATCCCACCAGAATGTAAGTTCCATGAAGGCAGGGATTTTATCGCACTCACGACTATATTCCCAGGATTTAGAACCATACCTGACTCATTATTACTACCATAGGTAATGTTTGTTGGGAGCTTAGAATGTGCCAGTTCCTAGTCTAAGTGCTTCAAAAGTAATAATGAATATCTGATGGATGATGGAATGACTACAAACGGTGCTATGTGGTAAACATTAAAATGGAAGCCCAACTGGGGCGCCTGATTGGCTCAGTAGGTAGAGCATGTGACTCTTGATCTCAGGGTTCTAAATTCAAGCCCCACACTGGGTGTAGAGATTACTTAAAAATAAAATCCTAAAAAAAAAAAAAAAAAAAAGATGGAAGCCCAGCTCAATAGGTTCTAAATTAGAGTTGTCATTAACCTATAGCCAGACCCACATGTCTAAGTTCAAAAATGCTCTCCAGGAAGATGTGCCTCCATTTCCAAGCTGTGCTATGTTTCAAAACCTTCTTTCTGAAAAGCTCTAAGAACAGAGGAGATAAACAGTACCATTTACCACACCATCTGTGCCAAAAACATTTGACACAGATGTCCATGCACAGGAACCCCTGGCTTGAAAGTAAAGCTGGGGGAGAGAGCAGGAAGGAGCACCAGGCCCAAGCGAGAACTACTGGCGCTCTAACACCTGGGACGAGGGCTTCAGTGGCAGCGACGGCTGCACCAGAGCCGCAGAAAAGGCAGTGGGAAGTGACTGAAAGTTCAAGTGTCCCAAGTTTTTCATGGACGAAAGCAACCCATCTGAGGGAAGATGGCCAGCCAATATGTCAACCATTGTTCAAAGACACGCAGAAACAAACCTGAAGAATACGGGTTTTCTGCTGATTATTCGTCATTCTTCTTGACTTGGTCCTTTCCACTTCATGCCTGTGAACCCATCCTCGAAGTTCATGATTTAACCTATAAAACAGCTTAGTTAATTAAGCATACTTCAGAGAAATAAATGTCTCACCTTTGGTTAAAAATGAATTTAATCACATTCTGTAAGTTCCAAATAGCATCCCTAGTGCCTGATGATTCAATATTCCTTTTTGATTTGAAAAAGCTAAGATACTAATGTTATTTTTAATACAACATGCATTTTTATATAGTAGCCTCCTCAATCATGAGTTCAGATTTAAAAAAAAAGAAAACGTAACTAAATACCTTCCAAATATAAAAACTGAATGCAAAGGTTTTTTTCACAAGAGTACTTCCTGTTTCTGCTCTTGGGCTACATACACACAAACACTGGAGACAATGAAGAGCATTTAGTAAATTACAGGATCCTACCGGCAAATGAATGCATTAAAGCCTTTGAAAATCATGCTCTTTTGGGAGAAGGAAAAGAATGAACTCAATTGCTCAGGGGAAAAAAAAAAAGGAAAGAAATAAATTTCAATGCACTATAACCAAAATTTCCAACACTGCAAATAAAAAAAAAGGACTAGTTCAAATGTAGGTTCCATTTATTGTGCTTACTTTTTATAGCAGTTGTGAAGATGTCAGACCATGCTTACTTAACTAGAGTTGATTACTACTTAAAAAAACTGAAGCAATTTTTGAAGTTCAAGAATAGAATCCAAAATCACAGGAAAATATTCAAGGGAAAAGTAAATAAGGAAAGGTAAGGTGTGCCCTAATGGGAAAATATCTCCAGAATCACTTCTCTTCAAACTGTTATCTCCTAACTTGAAGAAAAGGCACCTTCTGCTATGAATGTTACCACTTCTCAAATCTAACATCCTAAATTTTCATATTAGTCTCATTCTGTAGTTTTCAAATAAGGCATATTTAAGTATGCAACCCCAATACTATCATGCAAAATAGACCCATCACCATCTTTATCAGGTTGGTGGGGAAACTGGACAACAACTGATATGCCTATGATCATCCAACAAATAATCAGAGCTTCTCTCAGTCACTTAACTAATCTGAACAAATAGTTTTCTAGGTTCCAAAGCTAAACCCAAGAACCCACTCTGATATTTGTGTAACAATCTACAACACTCACCTGAGAGATTCTGTGGTGTTAATCAGGGGCTGACAAGGAGGTGGAGGAATATAGAGTAATGGTTCTTCACTTAGCACCATGAGGGCCTTGTCATTTGAAACAGAATGATCATATCTGAAAAACATATGCACAAAATCCGTCTCCTTGTGTCTTAAATTCCTTAGTTTGCTACAAGAAAATCATTACTAGTATTAACTTTTTAGGGAAATAAAAATATAGTAAATGGAATATACCGCAAGAGAGAAGCAAATGCAACAGAAAAAGAGGGAAGTATAGACAGAGACCATGTAGCACAAATGTCACTTTCCAATTTTCTGCAGATTGTCATGGTAATTCACATTTATCTAGCCACCATTTATTGAGCAATTACTATGTGCCCCAAACTAAGGAAACGATGCTAACACATGGTCTGTGTCTTCAGTGAGCTCGAGGCATACACAGTGCTGCTGGAACAGAGGTGACACAGTAATGGGGGGATTTGGGGAGAAGGACCCACTGACTGATAGGAAAGACAGTATTATTATGTGAACAGTCTAAAGTTTTGTGGTCATTCACAATTCTGTGATAACAAAACTGAAGTTTCCTTAAAACTGTGTGTGGCAGGGGTAAGGAGAAGCATAAAACACTCGGTGAGAGAGAAGTGAAAAGTGTTGAAAAGTTGAATATAAATTTTAGAATCATGGAAGAATCCAAGTCACTAATAAAACACCAAAGTAATATTAACCAGTTACTCCATTAGCTTCAAAATATACTTTCCTAACCGTCACACTGAATTCATACCCATGGTGTGATGGAGGGAGCAGAACCTAGGCTGAAAATCAGAAGTGGAGCTGGGGGCATTACTGCTATTTAGTCTCTTCAGTCTGCTATTTTAACCTTTCTCATTAAAAAATCTTAGATCTATCTTGAATTTCTTTATATTCAATGCTCTAGATTTAGAAAACTAGATATTTAGCTAAAACCCAAGAAGAAAAAATGTAAACACAAAATCAGACATGGCTAAATTCACAGTTTTCATTAATTCATTCAACCAATACCAACTGTGCCAGGTACAATGCTAGGAATCCAATGGGGAGCAAGAAAAATGAAGTCTCTATGCTCAAAGACCTTAAGGAGGAAGATGGACCAAATATGAGAACAAACACATAAAATAAATCCAAATTAAGAAAGAATCTAACTAGAAATAGAAAACCAATGGCAGTCCCTAGATAAAATGGTCTGAGGAGATGGTATTTAAGTCAAGGCCTAAAGGATGAGAAGAAGCCAGTACTACAGAAACTTGGGAAAGAGTGTTCTGGACAGATGCAGGTGGGGAGATGGCCGTCTTCAGGAACTTAAAGAAGACCACTCACCAGCTGAAGAGTTGTGAGCAAGTGAGGGAAGCACAAGACAAGGTTAGAAAGACAGAAACCAGGGGGCGCCTGGGTGGTTCAGCTGGTTAAGCGTCTGACTTCAGCTCAGGTCATGACCTCAGGGTCCTGGGATGGAGCCCCATGTCAGCTCCCTGCTCAATGGGGAGTCTGCTTCCCCTCTCCCTTTCCCTCTGCCCTTCTGCCTGCTCGTCCTCTCTGTCTCTCTCTCTCAAATGAAGAAATAAAATCTTAAAAAAAAAAAAGAGAGACCAGATTATGATAAGGCATTACTTAAGGAGAGAAGTGATATATTTCAGTGTATGCCTGCACCCTGCCATTGTACCAAAAATGGATCCAGTGGAGGCCACAGGGGAAGCTGGGAGACCAGTCAGGAGAGAGCTATAATCCAGGCAAGAGCTGAAGACAGCAGGACTAAGGTGCTGGCAGCGAAGATGGAGAGCATGAACCAGTGCAAGACACTTTTTGGGAAGAATATCAATGGTACTTGTTGAAAGGGAGGAATCAGGGTTTCTGGCTAAGCAACAGGATGAGGAAGACTGTTGTGGAGAAGAGGCTGGAGGATGAACACAAAAAGGCACCTAGAGTTCCGCCATGCATGTGTTAAGTTTAAAATGTTAAAAAAAAAAAAAAAGAAACGTCAAGAAAACTATTGGGGTAGAGCAGCCTGGAGACTCAGAAGAGAAGTCTGGATGGGAAACATAAATTTGGGAGTTGTCAGGATACAGAGATAGGGATTGTGTGCTAAATTACAGATGAGTCACATAAGCAGAAAGAAAACTAAAAAGTCCACAGTTCCAGACGATGAGATTTGAATAAAGGAGGAGCCCAGAAAGATGACTGAAACAGAGGCCCGTGAAAAAGAAGGAAACTGAAAAATGTAGCAACACAAAGGAGAATGTTTCAAGGAAGGAGGGATCCACACAGCCAGATGCTGAGGAAAGATCAAGATAAAGACAGAAGTTTCCACTGAATTTGTCAACACTGAAATAACTGGCCTCCTTGACAAAAATAATTTTGGCAGACTGAAAAACTAACTTTAAGAGAAAAGTTACAGGCTTCTCTGTATACCACACACCATGGGGAAAAAAGCAACAGCAGAGGATATACACATCATTCTTCCCTGCAAGTTGCACCAGAACATTCTCCATGTCTCCTCCTCTGCCTCTGAGAGTTAAACTGTTTGGAATAACACAGAGATGGTGGTGCACAGGTAGTAACTGCACAGAAATCACCCTAAAATTAACTGTTGAGAGAAAAGAAAAAAAAACCTCTCCCTTGTATGGGTAAATTCTAAATGCCTACAAGAGGAGGCTGTTCACTACAACTTAAAAACAACAACAACAACAACAAAAACCAAAGACCTGTCACATGTGCCTTAGTCTAAAAAATCAGGCCTTCATACTTACAAAAATATAAATGCTATTATCCATCAGAGAAATCTAAAATTACTTCTGAAGATATATTTTTGATCTATAATTTTATTTCCACATGATAAACTCTAGTATAATGACTTCTGCATAGCTGTTCTAACTGGCTTTGTTCTATCAGCCAAAAATATTCTTCGGAAAAGGAAAAAAAATCTGATAGGAGAAATACCAGGAAAGGAACTGGGTGGAGCTGAAGGGAAAAGAAAAGGGAGAATCTAAGCCAACATGCAATCTGGAGACAATCAGATCCACACTAATCCTGAGATGGTCGGAGTCCTAAGCTGCTTGCAAACTATTTCATATCAATAGCCACCGCTTGAGCAAATAAATCACTAAAGTAAAGGGCAGTGCTAGGGAGGTAGAGTTAATGAGAATCCCTGGAATAAAGACAGGTTCTGGCTGATGCCTTCTACGAAGGGAAACCATTCCTTCTCTTTTATCCAAGACAGTCCTGGATTTATGCCTGATGTCCTGATGTAATTATTACTTAACACTACCTTCCATTCTAAAGAGTATCCCAGTTTGGTTGACAAATTATATGGTCATCTTATTATAAACTATACATTTCTAAAACTGAAAACATATATGCATTTAATTACTAAATGCTAAGAGAATGCAATGTTATAAATTATGGGATTACAACCTACTCCTTTTTTATTTGAACCAGTTCTCATAATTCTCCTAAAAACTGAAACATAATAAAAAGTAAGCTGCATTAAAAAATAAACAAAGTGTCATGGCTGTGTCTAAGTAAACCAACTAAAATGCAGTTCAAAACACATTTGTATTTGCTGCTTTCAAATGCTGCACAAACACTTGGTATCTTTTATTCAGTATTTATAATGATAAAAGCAAGAATATCAAGTTGGTGGACTGATACCTACTTGCATCTCTCAAGCTGCTCAATAATAATTTTAGATATTTCAAGAGATTTGCATGCAGGCAAGAATCCATAATCCTTTCCATGTTTTACCAACACCAGTAACAAAGCACAGGCAATGGTGACTCTGGGGTGGGGAACGGCGAATGGCTTGCATTTCATACACTACTTTGAAAGCTGATAAATTACAGCCTGAAGGTCATTCAAACATCTAGGTTGAACTAGGATGATCAGAGCACTATGCTTTCCACGTTACCTTACTCTACCACAGACAAATAGGTGAAAGCGTCTATTTACTGAGGTTAGTACAAAATAAGTAATATTCTTGTAAAGGTTACCTGAACTATAATTTCAAGTTCTACTTGTTTCAAGTTCAATAATTAGTTCTACTTTTTAACAACCAGCAAATATGTACCCAAAAGGCACATTCTCAACTCTCATAAATCCAAAGACTCTCAAATTTAAAATGTAAGTTTTGATGGATCTCATGTGGACAACAGAACTCAAAATTACATGCAGAACATGTAGGGCAAACTTGGACAAATGATGTAGTAAAATGAAAGATACTATTTAACTCTAGCAATATTCAAAGACACCATTAAGTGAGCACTAAGATCAGTATTCAGAAGTATGGCTAATTTTGGCAAGTAAAAAAAAAAAGCAAGAAATGTTATATATATTATTACAGTTTCCAATATTATGGCATGCATCACATTGTACTCATTACACTTACTGCCACATAATTCTCTGGATCCTCCGCCACACTTAACATAGTACTTTACCCACTGTAGATTCCTAAAATAATGAATACTAGCATATTTTTTCCAGGAAGGCTAAATGGAGACAAGCCCACAGGACTATGGTGATAATTTCATTCAGTGATATGGCTGTCACAGTAAAAAAAAAAAAAAAAAAAAAAAAAGATTCCCCTGTGGCCCTTGGCCTGTAGAACCTTACAGAGTTACAAGTAAACAAATCTTTAATGATTCTCAAGGGTTATATTGTGCAATACATTGTTGCCACACTGTGAGCTCCCTTTGCTTTGTGAGTCAAGGACCTCACTCCACTTGGCTCTAATAAAAATTCCAAATAACACAGGGAAATGTTTATCAAAAAGTATACAGCTCTGAAAATGTCCACTACAGCCTTCTTCTAGTTTACATAATACAGACCTTGTCTTTTCAAAAAATTTTAAGTCTTTTACTATTGCCAAGCTATATAGAAATTTACCAGGAGAATGATAAACCATAACAAGGGAGGGAGATCCAACAAAGATCACAATAAGTAAGTATAAACGATCTGATCAAATGACTGCACAGAGGTTCACCCATATCACTCCACCAGATCATATTCATCCCAAGATGATACTATTACATATACTATATACATGTAACCATATGACAGATAAAAACCTACATTAAAAACATTATGTATAATATAATGTGTGTATATTGTATGTGCCTCCATATGTATCTCAGTACATACAAACTGAGATTTTAAGGTCACATCTCTATAAGAATTCCAAAATTGGGAAAGGTTTCAAAAGGAAATTTATTCTTAGAACTGATCTTAACAGTAAAATTTACTAAGGGCCTCAATAACTTGTTTGTTCTACAAATTAAAACTGTGCATTAACAAGTTAGATGTAAAGTTATACTATATAATTCCCCACGGCAGTTTCATTAAATCATTTTAACAGACAGAGACATGCCATCTTCTAACCTGTAGCTGTTTTTCTGGATGATACCATCTGACGTATCTTCCACCTCTTTAGCAGAAAATTCTAGAAGATGCCTCCTTTGATTTGCAGGGTTCACACTAGGATTCTTTCTCCTGGAATCCTGTTCCAACATGCTGAAAATTTTAAAAAGTGAAACAATAATTGAAATAAAAATATGTCACACATATGCATACTACATTAGCTCTAAAGCAAACCCCAAATTCCTTCATAGGTTCATGCACAGAGCATGAACGCTAGGGACAGAAAACAAAACAGCACAATGGCTGTAGTCAAATCCCTCACCTGGCACCCTGTACATATGAAAAACAATTTTGAGAATAATTTTCGTTAAGTCTAAAAGTACCTCATTTTTAAACTGCTTAAACAGAGACCCCTGGGTGGCTCAGTCGGTTTAGCATCTGCCTTTGGCTCAGGTCATGATCTCAGGGTCCTGGAATCAAGCCCCACATCTGGCTCTCTGCTCAGCGAGGAGTCTGCTTCTCCCTCTCCCCTGACCCTCACCTCTGCTCGTGCTCTCTCTCAAATAAATAAATAAAATCTTAAAAAAAAAAACCTGCTAAAATAACATAAGTATTCTATATGCTTTAAAAACTCTACAATTATTATGTTATGTATGTATATAAAGTAGAAATAAATACAACATACATATAAACAAATTTTAAATTCAGATAATAACTGAAATAAGAAGTCCTCTTGGATGGTACAAACTGATGTTTTCAATGAGGGAACACTTCAAATGAAATTGAACTTTTCTCCTTATGGATAGCCAAATGCATTAACCTTTCACAATCCCAGAAGGCAGGCGATCAAATACAGGTAATAAAAAATTATTTTTTTCCAAAGATTTATCTATTTATTTGAGAGAGCGTGCGCACATACACGTGCATGCAAGCAGGGGGAGGGGCAGAGGGAGAGAGAAAATCTTAAGCAGACTCCCCACTGAGCACGGAGCCCAATGTGGCGCTCCCATCTCATGACCCTGAAATCATGACCTGAGCCAAAATCAAGTCGGATGCTTAACTAACTGAGCCACCCAGGAGCCCCACAAAAAATTATTTTTAAAAATACTTCTTTTTATTTACATGTAAAAGTTTCCTATTTCCTTCTTTCTCCCCATCTTCCCCCATACCTTCATTTATCAATGTGTGTCCTCATGGTGGGCCTAAGTATTTGCGGCAAACAAATATATATATATACACACATATAAAGCAAATACTGCAATAGTTATTTGACACTTTTAACTCACTAATCAGGGGCTTAGAGATTTGGCTCCCCAATAAGATATTTTGTGTGTGTATGCTTTATTTTACAATGCCACACACACAATTTACACTAGTTCTAATCTTGAAATTAAACCCAAAGGGAATTGCCTTAGGGAAACACAAAAGGATACCAAATTCCACTGAGAGGGATGAAGAGGTAGAGGAAAGAAAGGCTAATGAAAGCAGGTCACAATTAAGAGCCCTATGGTTCTAACAGGAAGGAGTTCCTCAGAGTAGGGCAGTTTGTCTCCACATCTGGGGAAAGCAGTGTTAGGGAAAACAGGAAGCAGGTACATCTCTCTAGAATCATCTTCTGATCTCTTAATTTATTTCCCATTCTCCTCAGTTCTTCCCCCCCCCCCCCCGCCAAGAATCATTGCTATCTGGTGGTCCATCTACAGTATGCTGTAGCACTTAAGACATCCTGTAAACGCTTCAAAGGTGTACCACCAAATTACCAGCCTTGTGGGACATTTTGCTACAACTGAGGATACATTCTGTTACCATTCTGTATTTCAGACACAATGTTTGCTTGAGTGATCACAAACAACACGAACCCTGCTGCTGCAAATAAGGGAAAAGGCCTAGTGGAGTCTCTAGCCAAACTTAGGAAAACTTAGCTTGGTGTGTATTTAAGAAAATAGGGGAGACGCAGTAGATAATAACTTTGTAGGGAAGACAAATGGAGAGGGTGATGATAACTGCAGAATTTTTTTCTTTTTGCAACTTACTTCTCTGAAAAAGATTTTACTTCTAAATCTTTCAGGTATAGTGCCAAACATTCTATTTAGGAATGTATAGTGTAAACAAAACAGAGTTAAGAACTTTCTCCTTGGTTTACAGAATCTCTGTTAATTCAACACCTACACTATATTAGTGACACCCCCATGTAATAACATCCCCATTGGTACAAGTACTCCCCCAACCCCTCCAATGACTAAGAGGGGCTCTACCACCCTGACTATGAACAGTGTTTCCCCTTGTTTTAACTAGAAATGTGCTTCTTTATAATTTCCACCCTCTGGTTCTAGTTCTGGGCTTTGTGGCTGTTCAGAAGAAGCCTAAGCAAGCCTCCTTCCAATGTCCAAAGACATCTAATACACCTCCCACCCCCACCCCGCAGGCTTTCTTTCTCAAAGCTATGGTTTTTTCCACACGTTCTTCTTTGAAGCAGTCTCAGTCTTCAGTCTCAGTCACAGTCTTCAGTCTGTCTGGCCTCCCTCCTATCAATATGCCTCTCAGAAGTGGTGTCCAGAATGGGCTACAGTACTTCTCAGGTGGTATGATGAGCCAGGATGGAACAGATTAATGCCTTCCCATGTTCTAGATACTACTCTCCCTCTGATGCAGTCTAATATCACACAGGCTTTGCTGGTAGTTACATCACACATTATTTATATTGGGCCTGGTTTAATCAAAATTCCAACTCCCCTCACACACTGATTTTGAACCATTACCTTCTTTTCCATTCCTCTCCCACTTCCAATTTGAATTTATATAATTGAACGTTTTGATCCCAGCTGAATAATTTACATCAATTCCTTCAAAAATATCACTTTGTCTACCAATCAGTCAAGAACTTCTAGGATCCTAATTAGCAAAAGAAATTCTCCTTCTAAGCAAGGATCACCATGCCATCAACATCCTCAGCTGCGCTGTTCTTAAAATATTGAAAAGCTCAGGACAAAGAAATCGAGCCATGGAGCATGCCCCTAGAGAAAGCCTTATAAAAATGTAAGTTTCACCACTTCTGAATTAATTATATCACATAGTCCAAAATTCCCCATCTTGACCACAGAGATACTGCAAGACTGTTAAAACAGTCTTCTAAGATGCAAATATAGTAAAACAGTAGCTGCCATTTGAGCACCTACTATGTATTAGGGAATGAATACTTAGTACAAGTTGAGGCTCAAAGAGTTTAAACAACTTGCCCAAGGTCATGCTCTAAGTAGTTAATGAAGCAGAGATTTGGACCTAAGACTGGAACTCCATTACTGCATTATGTTGACAACATTTTTCAGAATGACTGATGATTCAACATGCATTAAATACCTATTATGTTCCAGGAACCATATATAATGCTAAAGACTCAAAGATTTAAAAAAGGTAGGGGCGCCTGGGTGGCTCAGTCTACTGAGCGTCTGACTCTTGATTTTGGCTCAGGTCATGATCTCAGGGCTGTGGGATCAAGCCCCAAATTGCTGGGTGTGGAGCCTGCTTGGGATTCTCTCACTCCCTCTCCCTCTAAAAAAAAAAAAAAAAAAAAAATTAATTAATTAAATAAAAAGAATGTTAAAAAAAAGATTTAAAAAAAGGCAAAAATCAAATTACAGTGTATGTGTGTGGGGGGGGTGTTGGTACAGATAAAAGATAATAGAGTGATTAATGTCATAATAAAGGTTAATGATGAATGCTATGGAATCATAGAGCTAAAGCACCTGATCTCTACTAAGAGGATCACAAAGTTATCTTAAATGAAAAGCAGTAAATAAACAGGTGGAAAAGGAAGAGGGAGTGAGGGAAGGCATTCCATACAGATGGAATAGTGTATGAAAAAAAGCACATAGGTATAAGAGAGCATGTTTTGCTCAGAGAACTGCAAGTAAAGCAGGAGAGGGTGTGTGGGTGTGTGGACATAGCAAGAAGGGGATCATTTCAGAGAGAGAGGAGAAAGGGGACCAGAACGATAATGCAAGGCTGGATTATGGATGGCCTTGCCTGCCACAGTATCACGAAGTCTAGAAATTTATTCAAGTAACAAAAAACAAAACAAGCATGTTTTTTTCCTGTTTTAATTTTGGCTCTCAGTATCATATCCCTTTCTTATTTATTTATTTTTAAAGATTTCATTTTATAAATAATCTCTACACCCAACATGGGGCTCAAACTTACAACCCCAAGATCAAGAGTCACATGCTCTACTGACTGAGCGAGCCAGGCGCCCCTGTCATATCCCTTTCTGTATCAGAATCTTCCCTATGATTGTTAAATTCCCTGGTCAAATGGGGGAATCTACATTCCTTCTTTTATTTTTTTATTTATTTATTTTTTAATTTTTTTTTTTTTTTTTTTACATTCCTTCTTTTAAAAATTGGTATGACAATGATCCCCTAGTTACCTCGACTACTGGAAAAACAACAGATTACTAGAACAGCTCCCCTGCTTTCCTATGTCCTGGCTAAGGGTTATAAATAAGCTTTTTTTTTTTTCCAAGATTTTATTTATTTATTTGACAGAGAGAGAGATAGCTAGAGCAGGAACACAAGCAGGGGGAGTGGGAGAGAGAGAGGCAGGCTTCCCGCCGAGCAGGGAGCCCGATGTGGGGCTCGATCCCAGGACCCCAGGATCATGACCCGAAACGAAGGCAGACGCTTAACGACTGAGCCACCCAGGCGCCCCTAAATAAGCTTTTAAAAGGAGGCTCCTTTGATAACTGCCAAGCCAAAGTGCTGCTATGGCTTCAGGAAGTAACTTCACTCGTGTTTCCTTGAATCCTACTGTCAACTAGCAATAACACTCTTGATCAGAAAGCACCTTCCTCTCACGGTGATTCTCAAAGTGTGGTACTTGGACCAGCAGCATTAGCATCACCTGACAGCTGGTTAGAAACGCAAATTCTCAGGCCCCACCCCATTCGTACTCACCCAGGAACTCTAGGAATGATGCCCAACAACTCTGTGTTTTAACCAGCCATCTAGGTGACTGTGACACACTCAAATGTTTGAGAACTTCCATTTTAAATAATCTTGTCTTACATATCTTTCCTATCTCATTCCCTAAAAATTACACATTTTTCACAATGAATCCAACAGAAGTGGACAACCTGGGGAGAAGGACGGTGGGGGGGGGGGGTGGTCAGACAGGAAGTATGTGGAAGGGTATAATCAAAAGTGGACATCTGTATGGTTTATGCATGATTTATAAAGTAAATCTGTTCAGCATTATTAATACTTGGAAGTTTTAAAAGAGCCTTTCTACCAACCATTGTTCTTTGGATGATGTTAATACGACTATGAAGACAGTTCACGACTGAGGGCTGTTCCAAGCAAATACCGAGTTCAACCATCAGTTTAGTTTACTCCATCTGTAGCTGAGATGCACTACAGTCACGCGGCAGCTGCACTTGCTGGAAATCAGTTTTGATGTTGACTGGTTTGGCTCCTAAGTGATCACTATTTTTCACTGCTGCCCACACAGGTAATGACCATCACAGGGTAATGGCAATTTACCTTTAACCTGAGCTACTCCAGTAACTTCTACCCTTTGTTAGCCTCAACTTTATTATCTACTCATTGGCCCAGAATGTATTTTGAAAAATATATTAAGAAATTTTGAAAAGAGGGGCGCCTGGGTGGCTCAGTCATTAAATGTCTGCCTTCGGCTCAGGTCATGATCCCAGGGTCCTGGGATCGAGCCCCACATCAGGCTCCCTGCTCCATGGGAAGCCTGCTTCTCCTTCTCCCACTCCCCCTGCTTGTGTTCCCTCTCTCGCTGTCTCTATCAAATAAGTAATAAATAAAAAATCTTTAAAAAAAAAATTTTTGAAAAGAATCTGTTAAAGTTTTTCACTTATTTGTTTTTGGTTGTTGTTGTCATTTGGCCTCCATTCCTTGTAGATTTTTTTTAAAGTCTTAAAATGAAATTTCTCTTAAGCTAAATTACAGACAAACCGACTGTCCAATTCAGCTCAAAAAAAAAAACCACAAACTATAAATGCTTAAACCCTATGAAATGACCTAAAGAAACTAATTTTAACCATTTGAGTAACTGCAGAATTATATTTCCCTTGTTTTTATTAATATTTGAAAGACATGAAAGAGCTTTATTTCACCGCCAGAATTCAAGACTGTCTTAGGTACAAGTGTGACACCACAAATATTAACAAGGGATCTGACAGTAGCCAAATGTACGAAAGAGGAGGAGAAAATCGTGGATGTGAACTTTTAGATTCTTGGCATGACCCTTTTTGTTAATTTTGGAAGAATTAGATTTCTTTTTTTTTTTTTTTTAAAGATTTTATTTATTTATTTGACAGAGAGTTAGCGAGAGCGGGAACACAAGCGGGGAGAGTGGGAAAGGGAGAAACAGGCTTCCCGCAGAGCAGGGAGCCCGACGCGGGGCTCGATCCCAGGACCCTGGGATCATGACCTGAGCCGAAGGAAGATGCTTAACGACTGAGCCACCCAGGCGCCCCCAAGAATTAGATTTCTAATAATACAAAGAGATGGCTCAGAGTCATGGGAAGGGTGAGTGTAGTAAGGGCAATGACTGTTTATAGTTCACAACATTAATAAAACAGTCTAATCAAACTCTTTTCATGATTAGCTTAAATTAGGTTCTAGTCTGTATTTTTAAATAAACTAATAAATATTAAGAAAATGAAAGTCCCCACATCTCTGTGATCAGAAACATGTTATTCCACAAGAGTGACAAGAGTTTTAAGCCACAAAATAATCATTATACCAGTAAACCTTGCTCATGTCATGGGCCAACAGGCCTGAAAGCACAGATTGATAAAAACACAAATAATTTCGATTTCCCCAAAAGTCTGGAAAAAGTATCATAAGAATTGTTACTTTACTTTTTCATTTACAAAAATTCTAAAAGCCAACAACTGTTTTAGATTATCTGTGAAGCCACTTAATTGTTAAGAAATGATCTCAAATAACCAATTTTCATACCAAGTGGCTGAACAAAAAACAGCACATTTCCAAATCCATTCTACCCTTTGCAAACCTGCTTTCTTACAGTACGTACAAGCAGATCAATTTTAAATTCAAGCCATCTCAACAGGTAAGAATCCTACTGGTTTTCACCTCCCAAAGAAACCCACATGCTGCTGCTATTGATCGGAGAACCACCCATGAAAACCTGAAATCACTTGAAGCTGAAAAGAGCATGGAGTTCTTCCAGCTTTAATGCAGGATGGCGGGAAGAGCACAAAATTTGGAGTCAAGAGATCAGGGTGCAAGGTGTGGCTCTGAGACTCCCCACTTGAGGAGACTTTCTCTTGAGCCTCCAACTCCTCACGTGTACAAGAGGAAAAATAACAAATATTTCACAGTTTTCCAAAGATTCAAGTGAAACGACAGATGTGAACATACTTCTATAAATCAAAAAGTGCTACGTATCCCAAGGATGACACCAAGCAACTGGTGGCACAGCTCGCCAGGTTCTGCCCTTTCTAAACACAGCAACTGGAGTGACTGTTTTAAAATCTGGGTCAGATTATGATGTCACTTCTCTGTTCAGACCTTCAGACAGCTCCCCATTTCTACCGTGCAAAAGCCCCGAACCTTAAAATGACCAAGGCCCCACTAAACTTAACCCATCCATCTTACCTCTCTGGCCTCATCACCGACTACTCTCCCCCTTGCTTACTTCAGTCCAGTCACCCTGACCTCCTTGCTTTTCCTTGAACGTGCAAGGCATGCCTCCACCCTAGGGCCCTTGCACTGGCTGTTTCCTCTGCCAGGAATGCTCTTCCCCCACATATCTATATGGTTGGCCCTCTCTTTAAGACTTGGTGCAAATGTCTACTTTACAATGATCACTATAAAACTACAGTTCCAACAACCACCCTCACACTTGTAAAACCACTCACTCTACTATAGTTTACCCCCTTTGTTCAAAGAAACTACAATTCTATCATTATATTTGCTTATTATGTTTACTGTCGGTCTGTCCTCACTAGAATATAAGTTAAGGAGTACAGGGACCTCTGTTTTGTTCTAGGACAATGCCTAGTTCAGAAAAGATATTCCCTCACCCTTTTTTTTTTTTTTTAAATAACAAACAGATGAAATGTATGTACCATTCTGCCTCATGTCAAGAGAAAAATCCAGATCTTCATTTTAGGGACACTAACTCACAACTCAAGAATGGCAGGTGGTGAACTCATTATTACACCATCTCCAGATCCAGGAACAGGAAATTATGTTAATTTTCCTGCAACTGAGGCTAAAGACAAAAAGTTCCCCAAGGGAGTTCTCCAAATCTTAAAGAAGTTTTTTCTGTTTATTGAATGGTTCACAGATGATTTTTGCAGGCTAGTAGTAACTGGGGGTAATTTACTAGAAACAGAAATGTGACTGAATAAAGAAATAAATCTTTAAATCAAGATTTTAAAAACCTTCTAAATAGCAGTTCTCAGAACCAGGGATTACCAGACCCTGAGAAGAAACATGTACTTTACAGTGGCAGTTTGCCAAGTGAGCCAACATGAGCAAGAAAACAGCATGAGATCCTTTCACTCATTCAATGAACAATTATAAAGTAAGCACTCTTCTAATAGGTGATGCTCATTCTTGGAACCCCACCACTAAACTAAGAGGAAAGCCAAGCAGTTTGTGGAGAGGCCTAAATGAAGAACGGAGAACCCTGGCCCATAGCCCTGGCAGTCTCAGCTGAAGCCAGCACCAACTTGCTGACCATGATGCGTGAGCCATCTTGAAAGTGGTCCACAAACCCAAGCCACCCCAATTAACACTCCATGGGAGCAAAGAGCTGTCTCTACTGAGCCCTGCCCAAATCGTAGAGCTTTAGCAAAGTAAAGTTGTCTTAAGCCTTTCAGTTTTAGGGTGATTTGTTACACAGCAATAAATAACTAATACACTATACTTAATTGCTGAAGTCAGTGACTCAATGTTTAATATAAAGTTTGTGTGTAAATAACTCTGGTATCTTCTCACTTGAGAAAGGCATCCTCTGATCATTCTAAATGTCAAAAAGATGCCTGCAAATTTGAGTACAATCACTTTTCTGTTATATTTACATCAATCTAGTCAACTTATGAGTATATTCTCCTCCTTTCACAGCCAATCCTAAGCTTTCAAGGGATGGGTAAAGTTACTGGATCGAGTCCTAACTCCTCTATCTATAAATACCAACTTCTTTTTCCCCTGCCTGAGTGGCTCTATTAGTGATTAAGACAAATGCTCCAAAGGCAGACTCTGAATCCTAGCTCTGCAACATAATTAGCTGTGATTTCAGTCTCTTTATCTGTAAAACAGAGATAATAACACCTTCCCTCAGAGTTCTGGGAGAATTAATTTACAAAATTGCTTAGGCTCATTTGCTTGGTACAAGGTATTTGATAAAAAAATAGCTTAACACGACAAATACAAAAACCACTACCTTTACCAACCAAGCACGGATGATATCAACATACAGCCAACCTAGATTATTCTAGAACTAATTCTCTTCTCTTTTTCATTCATCTTCTTTTCTTCCAACAGTCTTTATTTCCAACTATCTCGCATTTTCAAATTCACAACAATAACAACAAAACCCATATAGGAAGGAAAAATGAAAGCAAGTAATGCTGCTTCACTGAGAAGGGCTGAGAGAGAAAGCCATATAAGGCATATGGACTCTCTGTGATTCCCTAATTCTAGCTCCTCAGAGCTCATGGACTGTGATAAACTGACTGTGGACAGAATATATTAATGCCAGTTTTTGTTCAGAACACACAGACAACATGAAGTCTAAACGTACACCACACACTCATGGTTCATGCATGCTACACTGGCTGTAACTCAGTTAAAAACAATCTGTACAGGGGCACCTGGGTGGCTCAGTCATTAAGCTTCTGCCTTCGGCTCCGGTCATGATCCCAAGGGTCCTGGGATTGAGCCACACATCGGGCTCCCTGCTCCGCGGGAAGCCTGCTTCTCCCTCTCCCACTCCCCCCACTTGTGTTCCCTCTCTCGCTCTCTCTCTCTCTCAAATAAATAAAATCTTTTTAAAAGAAAACAAACAAAAAAAACCCACCAATCTGTATAATGGCCCTTAAAATACTTACGTTTCAAATGCTTCCTGAAATGACAAAACAGCTCAAATCTGGAGAAAATAAGGCATTAATGTCAAACTGCCTAGAAGCTTAAAGGATATATGATAATTACACATATATTCTCTTAAAATCAAAAGTTTCAGTTATCCTACACTACCTTAATATTAGGCTAGACCTTCCCTTAACTACAAGTAAAGTTGTGTATTCCTTTATCATTTATGTTTTGATCAACTTATATAGCAGGATTCTACCTGAATATAGTAAGTACTGGAAATGGCGGTCAACAAAGCTGCTTCAGACACACCATACGTGTTGACTAAGATTTGGGGCCTGAAGAAAACATCAAAGTACCCAACTTCAACTTTGACAGTTTTCTCATCTGCCCTGGTTTCTCAGTGACCCCCTCTCAAAAGATAGAAAGCAGCAGAAGTTACATTACCTCCTTTTATCTTGAAAGTGACATAATGACTTACTCAAGGTAAAGAAGCAACTGGCAAAGGATGTAGGTTTCTGATTTCAAATGCCCTTCCCCTTACTGTAACAACTCAAGTCTGGGACAAAAGGTAGCCAAGCAATGAATGCTAAGGCCACTGGTACTCTTTATAAACCTCCCAATATACAACTCACATGAAGTCCAAAACTAAAGAATATCATCAACAGATTTTTCCACGCCCTCAAAACTCAGCTCTGCACTTGACAGATTCTAAGCCATTTTTTAAAACAAAGGATGAAATCTACAGAGGCTGGAAGAAAAGAGAACCAATTACTCTGCACGGATACTTTTTTGAAGAACATGAATAAATGAGACGATTTGGGGAACGGACTACCCTTAGCTCTATTACCTCTCTGCAAGCCCAGATTCAGTAACACCTGCTATTTAGATGTATTGTATTTCTTCAGTTTATGTGTCACTTTGATAAATGTGGAAAGTACTTTTAGCCAAGAACTTGAATTAGCTTTCATTTTAAAATCTGGCTGAACAAAACCATGTATACTTGGTGGTTTGAATTCTGACATTTAAGTTATATAGTAACTTTTAACCTACAGCCAATAATGATTTCATACAGCAAAATGTGCTCAGCAATTGAACAGGAACTAGAGCCAGATTTGGGGACAGGCTCATCTCAGGATAAGAAGCTAGAGTTTTTCCTGTAAAAATTATGAAAAGCTGACAAACTTAGAGAATGCTAGAATAAAGACATTTTATTTCTAACCAGTTCCAGACAACTCAAATTCAATGCCATATTTTCTGTGGTCAGCTTTTCCTTAACACAGTCTCATAAGCAAACCACAGAGTAGCTGGCCCTTAAATAGTATGATTTACCCTTCTTCATCCAAGTCTAATGTCTCAGACTATAAAGATTCCATTCTAGTGAGGGGACAGCACCTAACCCGGAACAAACAAGGAAAAAGCACTGTCAATTTCAAACACCTGTTATTTTTTTAAGACCTAGCATACTCAAAACCTCCTTAGATACTGCTTTGTATTTTCAGAATAGGAGGATGATGACAGTGACTTTTAAAATAGAAAGGGGAAAACATAACAAAGGAATCTATGAACTGCAGTCCTATGTGCCAGGAAGAAGTTCCCCTCACAAGGTTATGCTGTGGCTCTTATTCAGTACAGAGGTCCATACATTTCCTCAATTACATAAGACAAACCTATGAGTATAGAGGTGTCTGTCTAGAGATTTAATAAAACTTCTCATGTATACATTATCTTCTAATCCAATGGATAAGTGCTCTTACAATTTCCACAGAGGCCAAGGTAAAGAAAGAAGGGAGGAAGGGAGGAAGGGAGGAAGGAAGGAAACACTACACAGTTTTCAACTCTAGACATACTTCAGAATCACCGGGGGGAAACATTTTGTTTAAAAACAACTGAATTAGGGGCGCCTGGGTGGCTCAGTCGTTAAGCGTCTGCCTTCGGCTCAGGTCATGATCCCAGAGTCCTGGGATCGAGCCCCACATGGGGCTCCCCACTCAGCAGGAAGCCTGCTTCTCCCTCTCCCACTCCCCCTGCTTGTATTCCCTCTCTCGCTGTGTCTCTCTCTGTCAAATAAATAAAATCTTTAAAAAAATAAAAAATAAAAACAACTGAATTAGACCCATCCTACCAGATTCCACAGGTTTTGGGCAGGGCTCCTCCCTTTTGAAGATTTCCTAGTGATTATTAATATATAGCCATGTTCGAGAACCACTATGAGAAAATGTAACAAAAAATCATCCAACCTTTTTTTTTCATCCAAACTTTTAAGGAGGCAAGGAAAATTTGCAAAACCTCAAACTTCTATGGTGAAAACATTACTCAACATTCCACCAAACTCGGAACAATAAACGACAGACTGCAAGTAGGGTTTAGACCAATGTTTCTCCAACTAGCTCTTAACCATCCGGTTTTATAAAGACGGAAGTATTTTTAACACAATTTATCACTGGTTAAACTTTATGTTGGTTCTATTGAGAACCTTTGGGAAACTCTTTTCTTCCATCAAGATTAATCTATTTTCCCTTTTTCTTCCCTTATTTCCCCCGCTTTTCTTAAATTAATTCTACTTCCCTCCACCAAGTAATATTTTTACAAATGTCTAAAAGGAACACTGCTCATTCCCTTGACCATACCCTATTTCCTGGATATCTGTACAAGTCTGAAATTTACATCAATCCTGAAGGTATGGGGGAGAGTTAAACTTCCCTAATGTCAAAATGATCTTAAGGTACAAACTTAAAATAACAACAAAACAGAAACACATCAGCACAGAGTAGCAATGAAAACCATGCCTCTGGTATGACCAACATCAAGTATGTGAACACTGCTTTAAGAAAGCAGGAACCCAAGAGGAGGAAATTCTAAAAATTAAGCCCCCTCCCTACAGTAAAAACATCTCTTCCTCCACCTCATAAAATTTAAACTTGATAACCACTTATACTGTGTCCGATCCAATTCCAACATCCCTAGAAGACTAAGTATATGAAAAATGAGTAGAAGAAACTACGTTACAAGGCAGAAAGTAGTAGTAATGAGATAAAGAGAATAGGTTATGAAAATTAAGGTATCTTAAAAAACATAAAACTAGAAAAAAAATAGGAAAATTTAATCAGTCATAAGAGGCCCAGGAAGTGAAGACTTTTTTTTGCCTTATGTATTGTTTTTTTAAGGCAACAACAAGGGTAGACAGGGGTAAATAACTTCTTCTCCATCTCTCTATCATACTTTGATTAGTGTCGTGCATCCTACACCTCCCATGGAACCTGTCTCTCCTCTCCTTACAAATCTTTAATTTCATTCTCCCGGGTGAAACCTTTCTTATAATCACCATCTCCACTTACCTCCTCTTCCCAGTATGACACTCACAACACACACCACGTTACTAGGTACTCACTAGAACGATACCGTGCAATGGTCACTGTTTGGGGTCTTCTCCTCCGGAGGGAACATGATGCCCTGTAGGGACTGGCCACAGCCTACCCTCTCAGCCCTACTGCTTTCCACTCCCCATCAGATAGTCTATGCTCATTCACATTCCAGCAGTCCCTCATTCATCTGTTCAGTCACTCAACCACATCCAACAAAGATTTGTTAAGTAGCTCCACTATGTCAAGCATGATCTAAGAGTCAAGTGAGCTCTAGCCATCTCTGACTGCTTCTTAACTGCAGGTAAAAAGCCATCCTCCCTAACTCTGCCTGGAATGCCCATCTCTCCTTGTCAGCCTGACAAAATCCTTCTTGGTAATTCAGTGCAGCATTTTTGTGTGTGTGTGTCTGCCATGTACTGTACATATAATGCTAAATGCTGAGGATATAATAAAAAAATGGACTGCAGCAGAGCTTCTCAAAAAAAAAAAAAAAGAAAAAGAAAACAACACAAGAGCTATAGCAGTAAAGACAGACAGACTAACAAATAACTGGCCAGTGTGACAAGTTCTATGATATGTAAACAGGATGATTTGGGAGCACCATGCAGAAATACTTAGCCTGGCCTACATGTGAGTTAAACTTGCCCAATGTGACTTTTGAATTTTGTAGTAACAGTTCCCTTGCTTTCCTTTATAGCTTTCACACA
Organism: Leptonychotes weddellii; assembly: GCF_054177405.1. NCBI lineage: Eukaryota > Metazoa > Chordata > Mammalia > Carnivora > Phocidae > Leptonychotes > Leptonychotes weddellii. Next base: position 133,408,290 of record NC_138374.1, read on the forward strand.
TATGTACACACATTCATATGGTACAGTTCTTTTGGTTTGAACTTGATATAAATGTAATCATACTGTAAATACTCTTCTGCAATTTGCTTTTTCCATGTAACATGATACTTCCTACAAGGTCTGATAAATAGTATTTTTAATATCATTCAGTAATAATTTCATTATGATTTCTTCTTTGATCTATGAGTTATTTAGAACTGTGCTTTTTAAGTTTTAGTAGAATAGAAGTTCTTATCTTTTTGTTATTGATTTCTAGTTTAATTACACTGACAGTGAATGTAGTCTACATGTTAGTCTGAAATCTGTTGACATTTCCTTTATGATCTAGCACAGATCAGTTGAAAAACTCTATGTGTTGATAAATGTAGTGTTTATCTAAATGGCCATTAGATCAGGTTTCATAATGGTAACATTCAGATCTTCTCCAGCCTTGCAGATTTTGTCAGTGTGCTCTATCAAGAGAGGTACACTCACATTTCCCACCATGGCAGTGGAATGCCAGCTTCCCCTGTAGTTCTTCTAATGATTGTTTCCAAGGTCTATTATTAGCTTTATACTAATTTAGAATTATATATCTTCCTGGTAAACTAACTTTTTAATCAACAGGTAAGTAATTATGTCTAATAATGCTTTCTCTTTAAAGTATACATGTCTGATATTAATAAAACAACTCCAGCTTTCTTTTTGCTACTATTTGCTTGTTCTATCCACTGACTTTCAACTGTGACTTTCTGTAGCTTGACACTTTCAGGTGTTTCTCCTGTAAAAGGCATAAAGTCGAATTCTGCCTCCCTACCAACCCCCAGTCTGACAATCTTTGCCTTCTACATGCAGAGTTCAGTCCATTTCCACATATTGTGATTATGGATAATATTCTAGATTCATTTCTACTATCACAGTTTGTGCTTTCATATTCTCGTAGTCTCTTTCCCTCTTTTCATGCCTTCTTTTGGGTTGTTCTGTCCATCTCAGTGATATTTCTTCCACTAGATTTCGAAATGATACACTCCAATTATATTTTGTTAGGGGTTAACCCAAAACTTTAAAATGCTAATGTAACTTAACAAGTCTAAATAATCAATATTTTTACCTACTTCCTAAACAAGAATAAGAACTTGGAATGTTTTCACTTCCATCACACCCTTCCCAATTCATCAGGTATTATTGAACAGAAAATACTTCCACCTTCATTTGTTCTAACCTTACAAACTAGACATTGTTAATGTTTTAGATCATCAACTTTTTTAAAAAAAGCTTCATCTACAATTATTTTTGTTTTTGTTGGCCATTCATATCTGCATCTCAAACCCTCCTTTGAAGTTATTTTCCTTCTTCCTGAATACCTTGACACTTTTTAAGATCACAGCCTATTTATTTTATACATTGTCCCCTCTGTGTGGATTTATCTGGTATTTTTTTCATTATAAAAGTTAGGTTATTCATTTTTGGCTAGAATATCACATAAGTGATACTGTATCCTTTTCAGTGCTTCTCATCAGGAGGTACAAGATATCAGAATGTTTCCTGACGAATACTACTTTGATTACTCGGCGATGGTACTGTGACCTCCTCTCTTAAATCTGTTTTCCATCTCGTCTCTCTGTTACACTCTGTATTTCTTCAGCTCTATTTTCCCATTCATGATTTCTTTCTTCACATACGCCTATTTTGTTGTTTTAACCTGAGCATTGTTTTTCTAATTTTAACTTATTATCACATTTCTAGATTTTTTTCAAAATGACTGGTTCATTTCTGATAGTCTTTTGTTCCTTTGTCATTCTTTAATGCCCTCTTCTATTTCACATATTTATTTTACACCTTGGTATCTGTTGATTCAAATATCTGTAGTCTTCAGAGTATGATTCTGTAGTTTGTTATTTCCTCCCAACTCTTGTTCATGGTGGCTTGTTTCTTAATGTGATTAATGATTTTGGGGGAGGTGATGTTTGCTCATGTTCAGTTGGAACTGATCTGCAGCAGTTTTTCAGGATGGATGTTTATAGCGCTTTCCTCTGAGAAGAGTTTGCATTTGTTTCTGCCAGGAGCCTAGCAGTACCAACAGAGGGCCACTTAAACTAAATTTTTGGTTGGGTTTTTTGAGGAGTCACAACAGGCTCAAACCTACATGAGTTAAGGCTTGTGATGATGAGTTCTCAGGGAGACTTTTTCTTTATTTCCATCCTACTCAAAGCCAATACCAAGACAGGTACTTATCAATACTCTCCCTATGTAGTTTGACAACCTACTTTTCCCCCCTCTTTTTAGCAACTGAAAATGTCATTCTTTGGAAGTTCCAGCTTTATTTGGGTTTGGGAAGGGGGGATGGGGCTCATTTGTGACTTCCTACCTTGTTCAGGACCCCAGAGCTTTCTTGTCACCAGACTCTAGGCTAACGGATCAGGAAATAGCATCACTTCCAAAGCTAGCTTATAATGGATTCATGTTATCTTTATATTTCTGGCCTCTAAGAAGTCCTTACTGTCTTCAGTTCAGCCATTACATAAAAGAGTTTTGATGTGGGACGCCTGGGTGGCTCAGTCAGTTAAGCGTCTGCCTTCGGCTCAGGTCATGATCCCAGCGTCCTGGGATCGAGTCCCACATCAGGCTCCTTGCTCAGCAAGGGGCCTGCTTCTCCCTCTGCCTGCCTCTGTCTCTCTGATAAATAAAATCTGAAAAAAAAAAAAAAGAGTTTTGATGTGTTTTTTAATCCAGCATTTTTTGGTGTATAGAACTGCAAAGAGGTTCTCCATACCTCTAGCCCACCATATTGCCAAAAACAGAAGTCCTTAAGGTTTCTTGGACAATGGTAGGAAAAAAACCACTTTATGATACGTATAGTAGAGAAGGCAGAGTTTTCAATAATTTTTAAAAGAGACCTTGGTTAAATTTCCAGTTCTTTAACTATAAAATAGGACTAATAATCATAGAATCAACCCTAATATTGAACAGTAAGAAGAGGGTTTCCTACCAATTCACATTTGTCCAGTTTAGCCATTCCCTGCTGCCCAGAGTTACTATTTTTATAGACCACCCAGAGTGGGCCAGCTCTTTGAATCTTGTGCCAGAAAAAGCTAGATGCCGTCTTTACCATCCACGTAACATCAGTAAGGTCAGAAAAATTAACCCTTTTAAGTCTGTTTGATTTATTTTCTTTTTCTGTGTGATGACTATTCAGTAACCTAAAACTCTTCAAACTAGTCAGTGTTGCTGCACAAAACTCTCTTACCTTAGACGTAAGATGTATTTATATTTCATCACCACAAGTGCCTTCAGGAAATGTTTCTTAAGGCATACCTATAGGCAGCAAACTTGTGTGTTAGACAGTTTTTCACTTGGACCCATACCAATATGGCACAGAAGTTCAATTCTACACTGAACATCTGAAACAACACTAACAACTTTATTATGGTAATGTGATCTGTTCTGAAAGAGTTTAGTTTCCTAAATTTAAAGTGCTTTGGAAATCTCTCATTAAAATGTCTGCTTGTCTGGCCAGACTTAGTTTTGTGGTACTTGAGAAAAGTTCAGTTAGAACTCACAATCTGTTTTTTTCTATACCAATTAAAACACAATAATGCTTGCTTAAGGTTTATAGATATACACGGCCATGGGTGTGGAAGTTATTCAATAAATACATTCCAGGTGGTATTAATAAGGTTCAACTGGGGAGTTTCTGCTCCTCTGGCAGATTCCCAGCCCTAAGAAGATCTTCAGTCTTGCAGTGAAGAGGCTGCGAAGGATGGGGTCAATCAAGAATGTTTCTGAAGAACATACGTGATGGCACATCTCCACTGCCAACATTTGGTTCGGGGGCAGGTTTCAGTCTTTCAGACCACTGTTGCTCTCTCAGCTTTGATATTTCACCATTCATGCCAAATTTTGTTGAGAAGAAATAGTTCCTGGTTTTTATGAGCTCCATAGCCAGTTTCTTTTCTGTTTCCTTCTTGGTGTCTGGAAATATTCCAACCTGTTAAGATACTTTGATATTTCTTCACTCCTTCCAGCTCTTTGTTGCTTTTCTTCAATCTAAGCCTTTTAACATGTTTTTAAAAATCTGCACACTTCCTAAATCTTCCCACTACTTCTTCACTTTCTGTTCCTCAAGCCTTCACAAAGAGACAGACACAGATCTCCTCTGGCTGTTGCTCAGGACTTTCAAATATTTAAGCTTTCTCCCATTCTTCATTCTGCTGTTTGTACTATTCATCTAATTTTTTGGACACAAAACTTTTGTGATAAAATAGGACCAAAGTCTCCTCCTTCCAAAATGAATCAACACATCAGCTCATAGAAATGAGATCCATCCCCACACACCCCCTCTACCCTCAGTAGCTATAAACATCATTAATTCATTTAAAAATTGTCTTTTTTTCCCCCAAATCTCTATTTACTTATGAGGGCTTCCACAACAATGTGTATCCCTAACCCCATCCTCACTTCCTACAGCACAACCCCATCTTCTTTACTGTCCACCGAACACTACTGCATAAAGCCTCTGAGACTGCCATTATCAGAGTTAAATGAAAAAATAATTTTAATACGAAGAATATGGGTAAAATACCAACAGGTAATAAAAAAATTCTTTTTAATAATTTAAATGCTTGCTCCAGGTATCTCTTCTACATATTCTGTGTAACATGTCTAATACAGTATAAACTTTCAAAAATAGGTCAACTCAGAAATATGACCTCTTTCCACTGAATCATTTTAGTAAAAAGTACATGGGTGTCTGAGGCTCCATGATGGGATAGCAAATGCTCTAGACAGTTGTGCTAATACCAAATGATAATGAAAGTTGAATACAAGATCTACATTTTACTTTAAGCGACTGCCTTCGGCTCAGGTCATGATCCTGGAGTCCCGGGATCGAGTCCCGCATCGGGTTCCCTGCTCGGCAGGGAGTCTGCTTCTCCCTCTGACCCTCCTCCCTCTCATGCTCTCTGTCTCTCATTCTCTCTGTCTCAAATAAATAAATAAAATCTTTAAAAAAAAAAAAGAAACTATGTAGAAATAAAATGGGAATGACCTAGCTTGACCATCAAACATGTGAAAAAGATATGGGGATTTTAGTTAATAATACATCTCTTCAAAATAGCTACCACAATCTTAGGCTGCATGAAAAAATGAGCTGTTGGGAAGTGAGGATTTCACTAGTCTACACAGGTCAGAAGACAGTATCTAAGGAAATGTGTTGGCTCTGGACATCACCTTGCAAAATGAACACTGATAAGAGTGTCAACCACAAAGCCTGGAACACAGAGCAGCTCCAAGATTACCATCAAGCTGCTAGTTGCCAAATTCAATGTTCTCACCTCAGGTTTCTGCCCCCACAAGCCTCTTTTTGAAACTCTTTCACTCTTGGCTTCAGAAAACCACATTCTTCTGGTTCTGTCCCTAACACTACTCACTCTGAGTTTCTTTTCCTGAGTTTGTCATGCTGGTTTCCCCAGATTCTCATTACTCTTCTTCCCCTACTTGTTCTCCTTGGATAATCTCACCTACTCCACTACCATCTGTCTGTCTATATATCACGGTAATTCCCAATTATCTAGTCAGTATCACAAACTTCCCATACTAATAAAAACCATTATCCTCCATCATAAAATGATTCATCTTCCTATGTCCTGCCTTAAATAAGAGCATCACTGTTCTGTCCCTCAAGATAGAAATTTGGAATTATCTTTAGCTTCTCTCTTTTCTTCTGCATGTCCCACTCTGTATCAGTCACCAAACCCCAGAGTCTACGTCAGAGGTGCACCCTGAGATAGCCTGTCCTTTTCATCACCACAGTCCAAATCCAGACTCGCACATATCACCTCAAATACACCAACAGCCTCCCGGTGCCGTCTCTGCCAATAGCATCTGCTCAGTCCGGTCCATTCTCGCTACCCGCCTCAGTCACCTTCCTAACACCAAAACTGATTATGCTACCCTCTGCCTCATGGTGTACAGTAGCATACTAGGCTCTTCAGTATCTGGCCCCCACTGTATACCTGTAGCCCCATCTCCCTCATACACATTCCCACATGTACAAGATATACATGAATTTTTCACTTTTTCCTGAAAACGTCAAGCCATTTCCTAATTGTGCCTTTTAACTACTGTGGTCCCTCTACTTGGCATCTCTTTCCATACTCTCCAACTGACAAACTGCTATCACACTTCAAGATTCAGCTTCCTCTATGGGGATTTCCCTTACCACTCTCATTCATCAAAACATGTTCTGAACATCTGTCAATATGACATGAACCTTCTCAAGGAATTCTTACTCTCATTTATATTTTTTTAGTAATTTGTTCATATTGCTATTATTATATTCATCACATTATACTCAAGTCATCCTTTGACTTGTCTGTCTTCTCAGCTAGACCAGGAGATCTTTGAAGGTATGGCCCCAGTCTAATTACTCTTTGACTCCCCAGCACCTAGGATGCTGATTTCATTCATTTATCAAATGTGCCACAGTGAGTGGGAGTCTGAAAAAGAGGGCCTCTAGGGTCCCTCTGAATTCTAGTATTCTATGACTCTAGTATTCTACGACTCTAACCTAAAAGCGGTGTTTCTCAAGTCATGATTAGCTAGAAACCTGTACCAAAATAAACTAGAACACTATAAAATATTTAGATTCTTGATTCCCATTCCAAACCTACTAAGTCAGAAACCGCTAATTACCGCTCTAGCTGCTTCCTTTCCGGCTAGGGAGGAAGCCACCCAAGTGTCTTATAATCACTGAAGCTGCTCAAGCATCACAGTACTGAGGCAGGTAGGTAACATATTATTATAAAGGTTTAACCATTTTAAAGGTAAGGAACTGAAGCACAGAGGTTAAGTAACTTGCCTAAGACCACAAAGTTACCAAGTGGAGGAGCTACCATTTGAACTTGGGCAGTTTGATTTCAAGGCCCACCACTGATCTGTTTGGTAACTGAAGGCTTTCTTCATTAAACATCATGATTTTTCTGCCAGACCTAGATGAAGAACAAGGAAGAGGAACCAATCTTTCTTTTTCCCCTCTTCTTATGTAATTATTGCATCTGAAGAGAATAAAACAAATCTGTTTTTCTCTAGCTTACAACTAGAGCTGAAAAGAATGAGAACTGAGAGTTTTAGCATTAGTACCTGAACAGACGGCTCTCTGCTTACCTCATGGGTCCATAGCTGAGTACTATAAATGCCAGGACTACCATCACACAGATAGCTCTTCGCTTCGAATTAGGAACTTTAAGCCTCTGGTTCTAAAAGAAATAACCATGTTAAATACAGTTAAACTACGTATCAATCTCACAAAAAGCAGCATCTAAGATAAGCACACCCCTCTTCACCAATTTAATAGTTAAAAAAAAAACAAAACTCAAAGGTGAGGAAACAGTACTTTTCACAAGACTAGAGCAGAGCCTTCTAGGTTCCCTGCTGTAGCAGAGAGAGAAAAGGAAAGGCGCAGGAGAAGAGAAACACAAGGGCCACTCCCTTGCAGTTTCTTCTGCACCCAAAAGGAAAGAATTCAACAATTTAACATTTTTATGGGTCTTCAAAGAATTTTAAAATACATCTGTAGTTTATTTCCCTGTCTCTTCAATCTCTTAACATGATGGAACAGTCCCATGTGCTCAGGGCAAGACAGAACAGTGGAAGAAGCCCATGCATTAGGCACAGGCATCCCTTTGGTTCAGGACGGTGCAGTGGGAAATCCTGAGACAGCAGGTTTCATGAACAGAATTAAGGAGAACATTGACCTTATCGGGACCAGAATAGCAACAAAATGCAAAAAACATAATAGTGGCAGGTGGACAGAGAAAAGTCTTTAAAATTTTTTATTTTGTGTTTCCTTTTTTTTGAGACAGAGAGTAAGAGAGCATGAGGGGAGGGGCAGAGGGAGAGAATCTCAAGTGGACTTCCCACTGAGCATGGAGCCTGACTCAGGCTCGATCCCAGGACCCTGAGATCATAACCTGAGCCGAAATCAAGAGTCAGATGCTCAACCAACTGAGCCACCCAAATGCCCCTGTATTTTCTTTTTTAAAAGGAAAGACCTGGTGAGACTGTTTAGGGTCCTCAAGGGGATTCATTTAGTCAGAAAAGAGAGCGAGCAAGCTACCAAGGAAACACACAGCTTTTGAATGAAGACTGGGAGGTACAACTCACAAGCTCCTCTTTCCAATGCTTTACTCTGACTGCAAATGCTTTAGGGTTTATTGTGCCCTCTTTTTTTCTTTCTTTTTTTTTTTTAAGATTTTTATTTATTTATTTGAGAGAGAGAGAGAGAATGAGAGAGAGAGAGAGCATGAGAGGGGGGAGGGTCAGAGGGAGTAGCAGACTCCCCGCTGAGCAGGGAGCCCGATGTGGGACTCGATCCCAGGACTCCGGGACCATGACCTGAGCCGAAGGCAGACGCCTAACCGACTGAGCTACCCAGGCGCCCTATGCCCTCTCTTTTTCTAGTACTATTGTTTTACACAATTTCCAATTGGTTTCCCAGGAAAAAAGAATACTTGAACCCATCTCACTGGGGTGCATCACTAGCACTCACCTCTGACACGACTTCATCCAGCTGTCGCTTCAGTGATCCATTCTCTTTCTTTAGCTTCTCATTCTCCGAAAGCGCAGCCTTTAGCCTGGCCTCTAAGCCAAGCATATATTCTTTCTTCTTCTTGCGGGACTGACAAGCAGACTCTCGATTTTTTATCATACGTTGCTGTCTCCTTAGCACGGCAATCTAGGAAAAGTTATAACAAATCAGAAATATTCTGATTTTAGAATCAGATCAGAATATACTGATTTTTACCATCATTTTTAAACTAAACTGTTCAAAACACAGGTTACTGGTTGATTTAAAACAGGTTTTAAAAAATATTACTCAGGGGTGCCTCGGTAGCTCAGTCGTTAAGCGTCTGCCTTCGGCTCAGGTCATGGTCCCAGGGTCCTGGGATCGAGCCCCACATCGGGCTCCTTCCTCAGTGGGAAGTCTGCTTCTCCCTCTCCCACTCCCCCTGCTTGTGTTCCCTCTCTCGCTGTCTCTCTCTCTGTCAAATAAATAAAATCTTAAAAAATATATATATATATTACTCAAATTAAGCAAGCTGAAATCAAATTATTAAAAATGGCCCTCTACACATTCTGCATGGAGCCCTGGGTGTTATGCATAAACAATGAATCATGGAACACTACATCAAAAACTAATGATGTAATGTATGGTGATTAACATAACAATTAAAAATATTTTTTTAAAAAAATGGCCCTCTAAAACCTAAATGTTGAATGATTTCTTCTGGTGTTTTCTAAGGCTTCTTTACTGATCTTCCAATCTTCCCTTTAGAAACTCCCTCAGGAAAAAAAAAAAAACTCTCTCAGAAAGTGCCCTTACATATCCATATATGTACATACCCATACACCTCACTCTATGTCTCAGGCCCTGAATTGACTATTTTCCAGAACCACGTATCCAGCTACTTATAAGGCCATTTCTACTTGCAAAGTTACCACCACTTCAAATTCCATATGTACAAACTGAACTCATCATCTCCCTCTACCTAGATTTGTTTATCCTACCCATCTTCTATCAGTGGTAAGTAACTCTCAAGATATCTAGGAAGAAGTCACTATTAACTTATTTCTTCCTTCATTCTCCATATTTATTCCCCTCTCTCAACCTCTGGTTCACTCACTCAATGTGCACTGAGGATATGCTAATGACCAAGTTTCTTCCAGTGACAGTGTGTCTCAGTTATTCCCATCTATTCCTGCCGTCACCCTCCCAAGGTAGGCACTCATTAACTCATCCCCAGACTACTACAATAATCTCCTAAATATTTTCACTGGTCTCCAATCTCTTCCTACCTACCATTTATAAGATAACTCACCTGGGAGAAATTGTTTATCTTGCTACTCTATTGCAAAAACAAGCTATTCATGCATCCTCGCTGGCCACCTTTGCTTTCAAAGCCTTCCCATAATGTGACCATCCCTCTAAACAACCACACCTTCTGCCCTAACCCGACAACTATTCAATCCACAGCCAGATTCTTATCATTTAAGGCTACTCTAATATCTCCACATGTGCCTAAAGTCATTCCTTTAGTCACAGTGTTTACTCCAATTTCGAATGCGGTCTCCTCCACTAACTTAATTCTAAGGACCTTCTACATTCTGATTATGCTAAACCATCTTCCCTGAATGTCTTATTCTCTTATAATTTGGAAAATACACCTGAACACTTAATGGTCTCAACTGTTTCATGACTATTAACTCTCTCTCTCAACCTAAATGTTATACCTTGGAAGCCAAAACCATGTAATAACTACATTTTGGTTTCCTACCCTCAATTATCTACCATAATCAAAACTTAACTGAGCAAAATTATTTTTGTCATGTTTCCTAAACAAGTCATGGAACCTATCTGTTATAGCATTAGTCTAATTTATTTGAGGCAGAGGGTGAGGTAGCAAAATTAAGTCCATAAAAAGCACCAAATAATATTAAGTTGATTAATTTAAGTACACAGATGACTGAATTACTGACCTTTTATGTTTTTAAAAAATAAACATTCCACTCTGTGGTATTCAATAATTCTTACTGAGACTAGTAAATAGAATTAAATCATTTAATATTGATTTTTTAGGGGCGCCTGGGTGGCTCAGTTGGTTAAGCGACTGCCTTCGGCTCAGGTCATGATCCTGGAGTCCCGGGATCGAGTCCCGCATCGGGCTCCCTGCTCAGCAGGGAGTCTGCTTCTCCCTCTGACCCTCCCCCCTCTCATGCTCTCTCTATCTCATTCTCGCTCAAAAAAAAATAAATAAAATCTTTAAAAATATTCATTTCTCTAAAAATAACAACACAATTCTAACCCCATACTACATTTCCTCAAAAGAGCCAAAGCCAATCTCTCTGCAGTAAATACTGTCAACAAACTTTCAATCAGAACCTACCAGGAAAAAAAGCCACATGAGATGTCAAAAGAGGGTGGTTTTCTCTTTTTTTCCCTTTAACTGAAACGTCTTAAGATTGCTAACTTATAGGGCACCTGGGTGGCTCAGTCGTTAAGCGTCTGCCTTCAGCTCGGTTTATGATCTCAGCGTCCTGGGATCGAGCCCCGCATCGGGCTCCCCGCTCGGCGGGGAGCCTGCTTCTCCCTCTCCCACTGCCCCTGCTTGTGTTCCCTCTCTCGCTGTGTCTCTGTCAAATAAAGGAATAAAATCTTAAAAAAAAAAAAAAAAAGATTGCTAACTTATAGAACCATCATCCGTAAAATTTCCCTATGGAGTAACTATCCCACTCTTCAGTAATGCCACACACCAGGAGTGGCAAAGCCATGATGGATGGATCATTCGCCACATCAAACTATTCTCTGGACAATGCCACTTTGTTCAGTCTACTGTTCTTAGTGTTCTTCATGGTTCCTGAGAACGTCAATGTCCATAATTAATACTTAACACCAGAGTGCTGAAGTACACAGAACACTGAACAAGCACAGGAAAGAGAAGGTTCCCAGATGGAAGAGTTTATACTAAAGTTAGATAAAAGGCAACCTTACAAAGGCTAATTAATCTATGGAATTTAGGGAGGCTTACAGATGGAACACCATTTAATAAATTTCAAACAAGGATTAGGAATTTCTATAAACAATAAAAGCACCTGCATATTACAAAGCATTTAAGTTTCAAAGGCTGTCAGTGCACATGCCTCATGCAAAAAAAAATGAAAACCACCTGTGGCCATCCATTTCTTCCCATGGAAAAAGATACTATAGTTCTGAAAATAAATATTCAATACTACCAATAAACACAAAGGATAGAGAATAAAAATAAATGAAACCCACAGGAATCACCAAACACAAGAGTTTCAGCTTTACAGCTCAGCAAGCTATCTTCAGCTATCTGAATATATAATATTTAAGTTATTCTGTATTTCCTAGACAAAAAAAAATTATGATTTTCAGACTACACACACACACACACACACACCCATGGTGCTTGTTATTTTGGTGGGGGGGTATATTTTACAAGAAAAAAAAAATTAGACTGTCATTACTGCTTTGTAAACTGATTTTTGCATACAATGTGTTATGATCATCTTTGACATGCAATGAGAATGGCAGCATAGTATTTCAATTATTTTGATGTTCTATATTTAATCTCCTCTTGCTGAAATTATTATAGTTTTAAAGATTCTTTAAAATAAGCCTCATCATTTGATCCACTGTTAGAGGGGAGAAGTGCCACAGCTAGAACTCAGGTCAGCTGACTCTAAGCCCAACACACACAACCCCAGTACACAACAGCACACACTGTTTTTTTTTTTTTTTAAAGATTTTATTTATTTATTTGAGACCGAGAGAATGAGAGAGACAGAGAGCACATGAGAGGGGGGAGGGTCAGAGGGAGAAGCAGACTCCCCACCGAGCAGGGAGCCCGATGCGGGACTCGATCCCGGGACTCCAGGACCATGACCTGAGCCGAAGGCAGTCGCTTAACCAACTGAGCCACCCAGGTGCCCGCACACACTGTTTTTAATACCAAATAGAAGTCCTGGATCCCAGCATGAACTCTAACCTCAGTGAACTCTGTGCTTACTTTCATTATGCACTTGGTCAAAAGGAAGGCTTATGGAAACGCTTGTACCTAGAAGCGTAATCTCCTCTAGCAGTCTGAAAACATAAAATCAATAGTCTGGCTCATTAATCAATTGACATTTCTCTCTTATGGGCATATCAGATGATTTAACATGACTAAAATGAGTGAACAGCCGGTCAGTCCCTGCTTCTGATCATCCTGCCTTCAGACAACTCTCCCTTCAAGCATTGTGCCTTGGAAAAAGAAAAAAGAAAAACTTCACAGCTGTAAAATATTCTCTCCCTTCAGTGCCATTATACTGTAATATGGTGTTGCATTATTAAACATTTGTTTGACTGTAAAAAAGACTTGTGTAAAAAGACAACTTTCACAAATGAATAAGTACTTTTTGAAGGCTCAACCAATCTGAGTCAAAATTCCATGTGTGCTTGCATTTTGTTTTTTACTTTTAAAAGTTATCAATCAATAAACACTGTATTATGTTCTTCTTATAAATAAAATAGACTATTTAGACCCCTGATTCTGTGATGTTGCTAGGAAATGAGCTTCAAAGTCCTATATGACTATAAATCAAAGATACTAAAATAGGATATTTTAATGCTAAGAAATACATTCCAACATCTCACATGAACTCAAACCAGATCAAGTACTGATACCTAATCAGTAGGGGGAGTGGGAGAGGGAGAAGCAGGCCTCCCGCTGAGCAGGGAGCCCAATGTGGGGCTCGATCACTGAATCACTGGTTTACTACATATCATTCTCAGTTCTAAGTCTTATTTCACTGAATCTCTAAATTAATATACAAACTGTTATTAACTTCTTCGTATGAGACAAACCAATTTTTCCATTACATACAAAAAGAAGCTGTGTCTATTTGAAATTGATTTAAAAGCCAAAGAAGTAAATTCTCTTACACATTTCCAATTTACACAACATATATTATTGCATATCATAGTAAATATATTTACAAACACACTCTAAAAAATGTGTACAGTTAAAATCATTAGCAAATTTAATGTGTGGCAATCTTATTTCAAATATTCAAATAAATTATTTTAGTTTGATTTCTACTATGAATCTTAAGAATACTCCTTTTTGGGGGGCACTGGGCTGACTCAGTCAGTGGAGCAAGCAACTCTTGATCTCAGGGTTTTGAGTTTGAGCCCCATGTTGGGTGTAGAGATTACTTAAAACTAAAAAAATCATTAAAAAAAAAATACTCCCTTTTTCTCAGAAAATTGTTTAAAACAGAAAAGGGGAGGGGCGCCTGGATGGCTCAGTCATTAAGCATCTGCCTTCAGCTCAGGTCATGATCCCACGGTCCTGGGATCGAGCCCCGCATCGGGCTCCCTGCTCCACGGGAAGCCTGCTTCTCCCTCTCCCACTCCCCCTGCTTG
>NC_138374.1:133422352-133435978 GCF_054177405.1 Leptonychotes weddellii
ACAGAAAGCCAAAATTTTATTTTATTCTTTCTATTAAGTTGTGTGGGTGTGTGTTTGTTATACCCAGTTCCTAGTCATCAAAAATTAAATAAAGAAGCTTCATTACTGGCAACCTGAGCCATTTAATTGGCAGAGTCAAGGAAATAATCTTCACCCTGCAAAGTATCTCCTTTTTTTTTTTAAATGAAGAATGACTTTGGGCATGCAGTGTGATTTCCCGAGTGAGAAAGAATAATAGACAAAATCCCTACTAGACTGTAGGTCCAGGCTGCCTTATCCAACCTCATGTTCTGAGTGAAGAGAAACAACCCGTAGAGAGGCAAAGGCAGGAGTATCCACCAGATGCTCTTACGAAAGCCACACTGTGGGGCACTAGCCTCCTTAAGAATGGAGAAAGTCGGCTGCTGCCCCCAGCCCACATAGGATAATGGTGACAGCTGAGGTACTGAATATTGGTAAAAAACTCTATGAGGATAAAACAAAAGAAGTCTATGAATTGCCAGATAGTCCAGGAAAAGTCCTTCTGCAGTCCAAGGATCAGATAACAGCAGGAAATGCAGCCAGAAAGAATCACCTGGAAGGAAAAGCTGCAATCTCAAATAAAACTACCAGTTGTATTTTTCAGTTGTTAAAGGAAGCAGGTATCAAAACTGCTTTCACCAGAAAATGTGGGGAGACAGCTTTCATTGCACCTAAGTGTGAAATGATTCCAACTGAATGGGTTTGTAGAAGAATAGCAACTGGTTCTTTTCTCAAAAGGAATCCTGGTGTCAAGGAGAGATATAAGTTTTACCCACCTAAAGTGGAGCTGTTTTTCAAGGACAATGCCAATAACGATCCACAGTGGTCTGAGGAACAGCTAATTGCTGCAAAATTTTGCTTTGCTGGACTTGTTATAGGCCAGACTGAAGTGGACATCATGAGTCATGCTACACAGGCTATTTCTGAAATACTGGAGAAATCCTGCTTGCCCCAGAACTGTATGCCAGTTGATACAAAGATTGAATTTGGTGGTGATGTAACCACCAAAGAAATTGTTCTTGCTGATGTTATTATGGATAATGATTCCTGGAGACTCTGGTCATCAGGATATCGAAGCCAAGAGAAAGATAAACAGTCCTATCGTGACCTCAAGGAAGTAACTCCCGAAGGGCTCCAGATGGTGAAGAAAAATTTTGGGTGGGTTGCAGAAAGAGTGGAGCTCGAGTCAGGATCTCAGTATCTCAGGATCATGGAGTTGAACCCCGCATCGGGCTCTCCGCTCACTGCAAAGTCTGCTTGGGATTCTTTCTCCCTCCCTTTGCCCCTCCCTCTGCTTGCATGCTCTTTCTCTAAATAAATTAATAAAACCTTTTTTTAAAAAAAGGAAAATAAAAGTGAGAAGGTGCAGTTAAAAAAAAAACAAAGAAGAGTGGAGAAAGTCCTATGCACAGGGATCATCAAAGGACCCTCAGAGCAGTTTCCTGTGCCTTCAGTTAGTGATTCCTCTGCTTCCTATGTCCCTAGAAATACTTGGTGTAGATACTTAAGAGTAATAGTAATTTAGGGGTTCCTGGGTGGCTGAGTCAGTTAAGCATCTGACTCTGGATCTCGGCTCAGGTCTTGATCACATGGGTGTGGAGCCTACTTAAAAAAAAAAAGGTAATAGCAATTTAAGTCATTAGAAGACAATACAACACTGGAAGTTGGGTGTCCTTAATTCTTATTTCAGCATAGCAATCAATTAACTGAAAGATCTTAGAAGGGTCATTTCTTCTCCCGGGGCCTATTTACACAGTAATACAGGGAGTTAGACCAGAATGGTGTTTTTGAAACTATTATAAACCCAAATATCAAGTAGTATGATAAATTCAGTGGCTCACAAGAGCCTTACAAAAACTGACAGAAAAGCACAGGGTAGAATAAAAGAAAACAGAATACTTTCTATGCAGTGAGAGCTTACTGTTTCACTAGACTGTGTGTGATAAGAAAGATGTAAAACACATTTCTTACTGTGGATTGTGGGCAAAAACTTGAGACCCATTCCATTAATCCTCTGAAGGTCTCATTCCCTCCAAAACCAAAATGGTCCTAGTACTGATGCTAAACAAGTATTCTGGTTTGCCACAGGTCCTAGTAATGACTACTGCGTTCACGAGATACGGATGAGATTAACTTTGCTGTAAATTTTACTTGAGATCACCAAATCGGTCGTATAAGCTCGGCCCTTATACTTCGTCTCTGAAGACTTAAAACCAACGGCTGAAATTTTTAAAAATTAAAAGAATACATTTGTAGAGGGAGAGAAAAGGGAGAAGCGAGTTTCAAGACGTAGGCAATTTGACGTGTGCACTGCGGCAGGGCTGCCGTGAAAGTGAAGCCCCGTTAACGGAGCGCAGAGTAGTGAAAGAAGCACCGGACCCAGACAAGACCTAGGCCTGAATCCCAGCTCAACTGGAGCAGGTCAGATGACTGAGGTGAGGATTACACAACTCATGGACGTGAGGGTCTCTGTAAACTATCATGTACCACACACAGGTAAATGTCAGTAAAAAGAGAGACCCTGCAGCTATGAACAAACTGAGTGAGGAGGCAAAAATTCTTAACTCCATCACCAATGTGCCCCACAGCTGCTCAGATCAACTGTGCAACTAAAGCAATATTGAAATTGTCTGCCCGCATTCCAGCTTCTATTTTCACAGATTTGAAATTTTAAAAATGACTTAAAAAACAAAAACAAATACAGACAAAATCTGGAAGTCACATTTAATCGCTGCAGAAGCAGAAAAACGGCCTAAGAATAAAAAGCTAATTCACACTCCTCCAAGATCCCTCAGGCTGCTCCTTACCCTGTATGTATCAGGGCTCTCGTTCACCTCAAAGGGCTGTCAGGTTTAAAGTGAGTATCTGTGAGTCACGCACTTAGACAAGTGTGGCACACACCACTTCATCAATATTAGCCATCTCAGCAATATGGCCTTGGCTAAAACACCTAACCAACTGACTCCTTTCACGGTGAAATGGGAATATCACCCACTCCACAAGCGTTTTGTGAGAATCAAATAGAAGTATGTAAAAATACGTGATTTATAATCCAGTATGAATGTGAAGTACTTATTAAAACTATATCGGGGGGCACTTGGGTGGCTCAGTTGGTTAAATGGCTGGCTCTTGATTTCAGCTCAGGTCATGATGTCAGGGTCCTGGGACTGAGCCCTGCGTTGGGCTCCACACTCAGTGGGGAGTCTGCTGGAGGATTCTCTCTCTTTCCCTCTGCCTCTGCCCCCTGCTCACACGCTCTCTCCCTCTCTCTAAAATAAATAAATATATCTTAAAAAAAAAAAAACATATTAGAAAAGAGCCAAATTCTTCTAAAGCATCAAAAAGACAAAGACTGTGAAAATGTTCCAGATTAAAAGAAGCTAAAGAGACAAGACAACTAACTGCAGTATCTGGCCCTAGACTGGGTCCTGTATTGGAAGGGAAAAAATTCGATAAAGGATATTACTAGGTCAACCGACAAAACTGTAATACTGACAGTGGATTAAAGTATTTTACAAATGAAATTTATAGTTGGTAACTGTACTGTGGGTATGTAGGAGAATATCCCTGTTCTGAAAAAATACACACTGAAATATTAGTAAAGGACTATAAGGTATGTAACTTACTCTACAATAGTTTGGGGGTGGGAAATGGAGTCTGTGTGTGAAGAGACAGAAAGAAAGAATAAAGCAAATGGGGTAAAATGATAACAGGTTAATGGGTGAAGGTACATGGGTGTTCTCTAGAGGACTTTTGTTTCTTCAACTTTTAAATATCTGACATTATTACCACATACAAAGTCTAATGCACATGTACACACACACACACACACACACACACACACACACACACACTTGCAGGGCTGCAGTGCATATACAACGCCAGGGAATTACAAGAAAGACATACAGATACTTTTCTCTGGAACTCATAATAGCAAAGGGAGATAAGAGCCACAGAAAATATTAACCATAACACTTTTAATCCCTGAATATCATTCTTTAACCAGTCAAAAGTTCTCTTCTATTAATAATTAATATTCTTTCACATATTTTAAAATAGTAATCCTTCAGAGGGCATACCCCTTCAAGAATATATAGCCATTGATACTTTCATTGAAACACCTGCCATTCTCTTTTGTGAATTATCTATTCACATATTTTGTCCATTTGGTGTTGGGTTAACTTGCATTTTTCTCACTGATTTGTAAATACTCTCTATATTAAAAAGGGTTTCAAAAAGACTATGAAAACTTATACATGAATGTTCAAAGCAGTATTATTCATAATAGCCAAAAAGTGGAAACCACCCAAATCTCCATTAACTGATAAATGGATAATCCAAAATACCACCTAGCCAAACAATGGAAAATTATTTGGCAATAAAAAGGAATAAGTACTGATACATGTTATGATTTGAATGGACCTTGAAAAACATTATGGTAAGCAAAAGAAGTCATACACAAAAGGCCACACTGTGTATAATTCTATTGACATGAGATGTCCAGGATAGGCAATTCCAAAAAACAGGAAGCAGATTAGTGGCTGCCAGGGGATGGGGAGAAGATCAGAATAGGAACAACTGCTAATGTGTACGGAGCTTCTTTTTAGGGTGATGAGAACATTCTGGAATTAGCAGTGATGGCAGCACAACTCTGTGAGTATACTGAAAACCACTAAATTTTATATTTATAAGGGTGAACTTTATGGGGTGTGAATTTTATCTCAACAAGCTATTAAAAAAAATTACATAAGAAGCTACAGACTCTCTCTCCAGACAAATGCACATACCCAGTGTTATAAACAATTATGCAAGGAAAGGGGTGACATGAGGAAAAGGGGAACTATTTGTGGAGACACTATCCACAGACTCCTCCGAGAAGCCCCGTGACTGGCACTCTCACACACTCAAAGTGGAAGGATGAATTAGAACTACTAGATGGCGGGCCATTTGACAATATTTATCAATATCGAAAAACTACCTACACCTTCTGTGTCTCTCTCATTTCAGTTCTAGGAATTTCTCCTACAGATATACTTGCACATAAACAAAATTAAATAAGTACCAAGTTATTTGATGGAGGAATGCTTACAAAGAAAAAAACTGCAAAAATTTTAATTATGACACCATTACAAAACAGACTACCATGCAGCTATTAAAGGAATAAGAGGGGCGCCTGGGTGGCTCAATCGTTAAGCATCTGCCTTCGGCTCAGGTCATGATCCCAAGGTCCTGGGATCCAGCCCCGCACCGGGCTCCCTGCTCCACGGGAAGCCTGCTTCTCCCTGTCCCACTCCCCCTGCTTGTGTTCCCTCTCTTATTGTGTCTCCCTCTCTCTCTGTCAAATGAATGAATAAAATCTTTATAAATAAATAAATAAATAAATAAATGAATGAATGAATGAATGAATAAAATTTTTTATGTACTGCTATGGAGAGTTCCCTAAGATACACCAAAGGAGAAAAGCAAGGTGCAGGACAGAATGGACATGCTCTTTACCATTTCTGTAGAACAGGTAAATGGGTAAAACTATAAACACTAATATATTAAGGAACGGTCTCAGGGAAGATACACAAAAAACAAGTAACAATGACTGCTTCTGGGCAAGGGGACCGAGTGGCTATAAAGTATCCGGGGCATGGAAGGACTGTCTCCAGGGACAGGTGGCAGGAAGGGAAATCAGCATTCCTTTAAAAATAATTATTTATTAACCTTATCAAGATGCCAAACTGAGGGGCACCTGGGTGGCTCAGTCATTAAGCGTCTACCTTCGGCTCAGGTCATGATCCCAGGGTCCTGGGATCAAGCCCCGCATCGGGCTCCCTGCTCCGCAGGAAGCCTGCTTCTCCCTCTCCCACTCCCCCTGCTTGTGTTCCCTCTCTGGCTGTCTTTCTCTCTGTCAAATAAATAAAACCTTTAAAAAATAATAAAAAATTTAAAAAAAGATGCCAAACTTTAGTGACCAGGACAGAAAATAACAGAACAAAGAATGCTCCAGTTGCTGGGACATAAATCTAACCTAATACAATACAACCGGGGGCCGGGGCGGGGCGGGGGGGCGGGAATAAAACCACCTTCCGTTCACTTCCCTTTCCGAAGCTACTGTAACCACAAATGACATTACTTGCCAAAGTCCTTATTCAAGATAAATTGTTTTTTTTAGAGAAACTACAAGTGTTTGAACAAAGCACATTTTTCTTTGATTTGCAGAGTCCCTCGTAGCAGCAAAGCCAGAAAAGTAATCAGCACAGAAGTAATATTTTACTAAAATCTGGATAGCTTTTCAGGTCTCCAAATCCTTCCTGGTGAATTTGTTCTGATGGATTCCTCTATTTTAAAGCCTAAAGAAATATCATGATCTCAATGTCTTTGTTGTTAAAGAGTTTAGTCACTAAAAAGTATCTATTCATTTTTTATCTTCTTAGATCTAGGCTGGCCACATTATTTAAGGATGGATATGCAGCTCACACTTGGACCTAACAGAGGACTTATTCTTGGGTGTTACAGATAAAATAAGCAGCTTAAGTGTCATTAGAAATAATGTGTTTTGTTTTGTTTTGTTTTGTTTCCGAAATAGAACGTAGGCACTCTCCATTTTTCTAAGAGTTTCTCCGCATTGCTTTGCACTGTAAACGAATTATTTTAGATGCATGTTTTTCTTGAAAGATACTTCTCTAGGGGTCTCTTGGGAGTCCTGCTACTATACGTCTTCCTGGGCATGCCAAGAATACAAGGCCCTAACCACTCTTTACCCAGGCCCTTTCTCAGGGCTGTGTTTCCAGCAAAAAACCTTGAGAGATGAGGTAATGTCTTCCTCTGGACAATGAGGAAACTTGCTCACTGCGTGCTGTAAAAGTGCTAGACTCCCAAAGCTCAGCCTTCCTGCATTGCCATAAAGGAACACTGTGTGCACTGGCCCCGTTTGGGCCCAGATCACATCACCTCCACGCTCACAGTACTAACAATACCTGAAATCTTGAGCCTAATTGTATAACGCTGTCTCCAGAGAAAAGAAATAACAAAGTTCCAGTTCAGTATGCCAGAGGAATCCCCTTCACACTCTTTTTTTTTTTTTAAAGATTTTATTTATTTATTTGAGACAGAGAGAATGAGAGAGAGAGAGCACATGAGAGGGGGGAGGGTCAGAGGGAGAAGCAGGCTCCCTGCTCGATGCGGGACTCGATCCAGGGACTCCAGGATCATGACCTGAGCCGAAAGCAGTCACTTAACCAACTGAGCCACCCAGGCGCCCCACACTATTTCTAATACCTGCAGGCAGGTGGAAAGGGATATCCCCCGGCACCCAGCTTCTCATGATGGCTTTAGTGACCAGGACAGAGACTCCCAAAGGCTAGGGACCGGGTTGGGAGGGATCAAGGTCTCCAAGTAAAGAATTAGAAAGAGTGCAAGAATAAAGGGTTTATAAGATGCTTAATGGGGTGAATGGGCTAAGAGGAAGGCCTGAGGCCTCCTGTCAGGAGAGCCTGTACCCTTGATCAGCCTCCCATTTGATATTTCTCATTCTGACCTAGCTCCTTATCATTTTCTTTCCATTGTCACCACCTACTGACTTCCATTAAGGGTTTTTGCTCCACCTGGGTCCACTGCGGAGGTCGCAGAATATAATTTCACCACTTTTTTTTCCTGGTCTTTTATCCCAAACAAAATAACCACAACAATATTAACTCCACAGCCCTAAAACTGGGGCCATAATGTTTCATGAACTTTATGGAATTATAATGGGTACAGAGTAGTAGTTACAGCTTTCAAGTCCTTGGTTTGATGTCTGGCAACATTCAATAGCCCTTTAAAGAAAGATAAGCACCCTCTCCTATGAAGGCAACTTTGCAGTTCCAACATTGCCTTTTACTAAGAAACTGCGTAAGAGAATTTCTACACTGAAATGAGAGACCATGTTCATTTTTTCCAACATGATCAGAGCCAAAAACCAACCATATTTCTTGAAAACTTAGGTGGGGTTTCCAAGAGTTAAACAGAACAGATTTACCAGCAAAAGGCAGGAAGAGTGAGATTATAATTTGAACCAGGCAAACTGTTTCATAACAGAAAATGTGGCACTTAATGCAGTTTGCAGAATATGGTATGCAAAAAACGTTACTTAGGGCAGTAGCGGGCCTCTAGAGAGTGAAACTAGCCAAACTCTAAAAGAACAAAAAAGGTAGGAAAAAAGAAGCCATGTCAGCATTATAAAGCCACAAAAGACTGATACGCTTTCTTTTGCTGAATTACAGCTTTTTCACCAGGCTTTTGGTTTAAAAGCACAAAAAGCACATAATGAAAAATTTTTATTTTTGGCCATTTTGAATCAGAAATTTATACTACTTCAAATTTATCATAATTTAATAGGACTTCAGTCTAACAAACACATGCACTATTAAGGTCAACCAAGTTACTAACACAGGAGACTATACCAGCAGATCAAAGTTTCCTGCAGCTCCTTCTGAAACAAATTTACTTTGGGCTCCTGAGCGGCTTGGCCAGCTGATAGGACAGACTGATGTTTCTTTACTTGAAATAAACATTAAGTCAAAATTTCTACCAGAAAACTCATACGAAAAGGCCTGGCTCACTTCCTGATGCGCTGGCCAAGGAAAAATAAGCACAAAACCTCAATGCAGTTTGACTAGAAAATTTATTCTAATCACCTTTAGGTCTCTTGCACTAGACACACAGTACATGAAATCTTTCTTCTATAATACTGTCAACTCTAAATTCTGGAAAGCAGTAACAACGCTAGCCAATAAATATTGCTAAAAAAAAAAAAAAATACCTCTTGGTCCTCTGCTTTTGCATCTCACATATCCCCCAGTTCAGTGTTGACTGAGACTTCATCGGTAAATTATTCACCAAATTTACAGGGCATTCTTAAGGATGCAAGAGCACAGGGGTGCCTGGGTGGCTCAGTCGTTAAGCGTCTGCCTTCGGCTCGGGTCATGATCCCAGGGTCCTGGGATTGAGCCCCACATCGGGCTCCCTGCTCCGCGGGAAGCCTGCTTCTCCCTCTCCCACTCCCCCTGCTTGTGTTCCCTCTCTCGCTGTGTCCTTCTCTGTCAAATAAATAAATAAAATCTTAAAAAAAAAAAAAAAAAGGATGGATGCAAGAGCAGAACAAACATGGTCTTTCACACCAAAGAAGTTATAGTGAATGTCTGACTAACTGGTCAACAAATAATTAATTGAAATGTTTAGATATTACAAAATGGGTCAGCAGAATACAATGATGAGTGCCAACATTAAGATGCTCATTATTCAGATATTAGCCTAGAAGAAAAAAGAAAAAGGCTTCCTCCTGCTTTTTGGTTTTTGTTTTTTAAGATTTTATTTATTTGTCAGACAGAGAGAGAGACAGAGCACAAGCAGGGGGAGTGGGAAGCAGAGGGAGAAGCAGGCTCCCCGCTGAGCAGGGAGCCTGATGCAGGACTCGATCCCAGAACCCTGGAATCATGACCTGAGCCGAAGGCAGATGCTTAACCAACTGAGCAACCAGGCGTCCCCTTCCTCCTGTTTTTAAAGAACTTTAGGATGAGAAGAAACCTTTCTATAATGTACCTGCACCTATTCTAGCTGAGTCCTCTGGAATAACCCAGAACAATCATTCTGTTTTCCACACATCAACCTTCGTGTCCTGGAATCAGCTCCCAGACCTATGTTCAGTGTTCTCTTCTTCAGTTAAAGAGTCATTCCAACCCTTAAACCATTCCTCTACCTAGGACATAGTTTCAAGACATCTTCCCTATCCTTGCCACACACCTCTGGACTGTCCCACGATCAGATATTAGAAGGCCAAGAATACAGACTAACACTATGCAAATAATTTAACAACTGTGACATACTGTTGATCTATATTTTTTTAAGTTCTAATTAGTCTTTACCTTTTTTCATGTCTAAGATATTTCATAATAAATAGTTTAAATGTCCTAACATGATATAAAGACAACTTTGAGGGGCACCTGGGTGGCTCAGTCAGTCGAGCGTTCGACTCTTGATTTCGGCTTGGGTCATGATCTCAGGGTGGTGGGACTGAGCCCCACATCAGGCTCCGTGCTTGGTGGGGAGTCTGCTTGATATTCTCTCTCTCTCCCTCTCTCTCTGCCCCTACCCCATAAAAAAGACGACTTTGAATATTTTCTATTGCTAGTTCCATTTGGGAGTATCACAGAAGAAACATTCCAATTCATAATTTAAAGAGAATTAAAAGGAAATTTTAAAGGATCATTTTAAAAATACTCTCATCATTCTTAGCTGTCTCAGTCTCCTATGAAACACATACCCTTTCTTTTACTGGCTGTATAACTTTTTAATTGAAAACAGCACAGGATATTTTTGGACTTTTTTGTTACTTACTTATTGTGGAAATTTTCCCACACACCAAAAGGAGAGAAAGATTACCAACAATTTTGATGATTATCAACATTTTGCCGATCTTGTTTCCTCCATCCTGTGCTCCTCGCCCCCTGCCCCAGAGTATTTTAAGAAAATTCCAGCATCATATCATTTCATCTTCAACTGAAGCACATACTGTGTATTAGTGCCTATTATGCCATAACCACTGTGCTTAACCTTCTCTAGTGCTCAAAATAAATGAACATTAACAGTCAAGGCTAATCCTGTACTATCCATGTCTATTCTCGTTCGACTCTAATTTTCTTCAATGTCTGGATAAACACTGTTTTCAAAACCTATATAAACTATGAGAATTACTGTAGATCTTCAAAGTTCTACTTTCATCAGATAATATTCCTTTGTTATGGGTCTTTAAAATATTGCTGATTGAAATTACTTAGCTGTGTTCATTCAACAGTGGAACAATTTCACTACTGGGCTACTAACATGCTGGTTAATAAATTATGGTACATCAGATAATACTGCAATAACCTTAATAACTCACAAAATTTTGAAAGTATTTTGCACTACCTAAAGAAAAGGTAGAGTAGCAACATTAACAACCCATAATATCTACTTTTATTTTAAAGAAAACACATACGGGTTTGCCTTCCCAGTAACAATTTAAGAGAATCCACTGTCAAAATGATTATTTGACTTTAATTTCATTAAACTTTAGGCCCATAATATTCAATTACTACTTAATACATAACATGAGATATTTCTGTATCACTTTTAAAGAAAGCAAAAATTAGCTGGCAAATGCTATAATTGGCTTTAAGGAAGACAGGTCTTAGGAAACTTTCTGTGATTTATAAATTATTAAAAAAAACAAAAACAAAGGGGCGCCTGGGTGGCTCAGTTGGTTAAGCGACTGCCTTCGGCTCAGGTCATGATCCTGGAGTCCCGGGATCGAGTCCCGCATCGGGCTCCCTGCTCGGCAGGGAGTCTGCTTCTCCCTCTGACCCTCCTCCCTCTCATGCTCTCTGTCTCTCATTCTCTCTGTCTCAAAGAAATAAATAAAATCTTTAAAAAAAAAAAAAAAAAACAAAAACAAAAACAAAAACCCTAAGACATGCTAGAAAATCTGAGGATTTGCAAAGATGGGAATACCAACTAATCATTAAGAGAGAGAACTCCTAACAGTAGCAAGTCATCATTATGCAGTGGTGAAAACCCTTCAATAAGTCAAGAGAGAAGGTAAATATAAACCCTGACAAAAAAATAGTCTACAGACTCTTATCTGGGAATTGCCAAAAACATTTCAATCAGGAGACATGAAAGAGTCTTGGAAAATACTACCGTCTGACTGGGTTGGGGGAGGGCCTTGAAGAATGTGAGAAGAGGGTTTGAAAGAAGGAGTTACAAAGGAAAGTATGTGTACATCCCTTTTCATCAAACAACTTCAGACTTTTTACAACCTTTTCACTTAGATTCTAACATAATAATTTGCCAAGGCAATATGACAAACTTTAAAAAGCAAAAACAAGGCAACAAAAACAAAACGGTGTGCTTTGGCTTTGTTGTTTTTTTAAATCAGGTATGATAAAGCACGAAGTTTCAACACTTACATCCGAGCCCACGCTTCTCATGGTACTTTGTAGAACAGGTTTAGTCACTGAGAGTTTTCCATTCACTGGGCTGTTTGCCACAGGGGCCGGTACCACATTCACCATGTGATTAGGTAGCTGTGTGGCTCCCCCCGCGACAGCAAGGACTGGGGCAGAAGAGGGCAGAACTCCAGGAGCCTGAAGTTGTACAACGGCAGGCTGAGAAAGCATGACGGTCGGACCTGCAGTGGAGGAAAATGGGAAGGAGTCAGAGTGTGCATAACCATTGTGGCAAAGGACGGTGTTAAAATTTAGGTCTCTTCTGCAGATACAATAGGAGGAGGACACTGAGGGGATTTAAAACCACCAATTAAAACATAATCAACAGCAGCACACACACACAGTGATTTTTGTTGTTTTGTTTTGAATGAAACCAACTAAATTTGCTCCCTATGAAGTTATCATGAACAATGTATTTCCACACTTTTTTCTCAACTGTATCCAAGTCAAACTTGCTAAGTTATACATAGATTTCTCTATTAAATACCACTGAAATTTATGAGTGCTAAAAAGTATTTTTCATATTATAAATATGAATCTTTTATACTGAACACTGAGAGCCACGTATTTTAAATTAATAGGATTTAGAAATACAGCACCAAAAATATATAAACGGAGATTCAGTAACTCAGTATGTGGAAGGACAGGGGCTACAAATACCAAAAATGTTAAAACTTGCAGCAACATTTCCCACCAAGATATGGATGCAATCCAAGTATCCATTAATTGATGAATGGATAAAGAACATGTGGTGTATATATGCAATGGAATATTATTCAGCCATAAAAAATAATGAGATCTTGCCATTTGCAAAAACATGGATAGATCTAGAGAGCATTATGCTAAGTGAAATAAGTCAAAGAAAGACAAATACCGTATGATTTCACTCATATGTGGAATTTAAGAAACAAAACAAACGAACAGAGAAAAGAGACAACAACAAAAACAGACTCTAGGGGCACCTGGGTGGCTCAGTCAATTAAGCGCCAGACTCTCAATTTCAGCTCGAGTCGTGATCTCAGGGCCATGAGAATGAGCCCTGTGTCAGGCTCCAAGCTGGGCACGGGGCCTGCTCGAGATTCTCTCTCTCCCTCTCCCTCTGCCGCCCCAGTCCCACTGCCCTGTCATACTCTGTCTCTAAAAAAAACAGAAACAAAAATTAAAAAACAAACAGACTCTTAAATAAAGAGAACTGGTGTTGCCATCAGGGAGGTGGGTGGGGGATGGGTGAAACAAAGGGGACAAAGAGTACACTTACTGTGATGAGCACTGAGTCATGTACAGAATCGTTCAGTCATTACACTGTACACCTGAAACTAATAACACTGTATGCTACTATTAAAAATATACATAGGGCGCCTGGGTGGCTCAGTTGGTTAAGCGACTGCCTTCAGCTCAGGTCATGATCCTGGGGTCCTGGGATCGAGTCCCGCATCGGGCTCCCGGCTCAGCGGGGAGCCTGCTTCTCCCTCTGACCCTCTCCCCTCTCATGCTGTTTCTCTCCTGCTCACTCTCTAATAAATAAATAAATAATCTTTAAAAAAAAAATACGTATTTTTATAAAATTGTTCACAATATCCTTGTTAAAAAAAAA
>NC_138374.1:133436478-133494506 GCF_054177405.1 Leptonychotes weddellii
AAAAAAAAACGTTAAAACCATTTGAGATGAGTTCACAGTGAACAAGCACAGGAAACCAATCTGTAACTTAAAATAGTCTGTAGATAATACCAACTCCCCCTACACACACAAAATAGCTTCCAAATCTTTTAAGTTCTTAATCTTCACATTTAACATTATTTTTTAAATTATGCTAATCTGAGGAGACTTAGTATCATTAACCTAAAGAAGACTCCCGTAACTCATAACTCTGCTCTATTAGAAATCTCACTTGCCTGCTGAATGCTTCCTTTCAGATCTGGCCAATTTTAAAAGGTGCTGAAAGGCTCCCCCAATACCCACAGCTGCTTGAGCCTATCTAGCAAAAGAAAAGCACTACAGTAACCAGCAACTAATATTACATAAATATTTATAATTCTTCTTCAAGGAAAAAAAAAAAGCATTATACTTCCAGCCAGTGTAACATGACCCACGTAAAATTCAGCTTGGTATTTCAAAGGATCAAGAAAAACTAAAAATCTAAATAATATTTCAGAACACCTGTTTAAGAACACCTATCTTAGCTTAAAAAAAAAATCACTTAAAATCAAAGTCTTTGTTTCAGATGGCCTCAAAAAGCACACTAAAACTAGAATTTAGTTAATAACATTTTATCCCAGATAAACTAATAAGTTAGCAATAAAGTCTAAAAGTAATTTCACAGATTTGTAATATGTACAATTTACTTGGACAAAAATGATCTCTAAACATTTTTATCTCCTTTTCCCTTGGAAAAACTTCATGAAATAAAAACATTTAAATGAGGAAATGACTCATAAGCAGATATAAATATGCTTAGGCCAAATATACAAATAAAAATACAAATAAAATAAAAAGCTCATGACCAAGTGTCAGGTTTTTTAATAACACTTATTAAGAAATTACAGTCTGGGGGGGGTGCCTGGGTGGCTCAGTTCATTAAGCGTCCAACTCTTGGTTTTGGCCCAGGTCATGATCTCAGGGTCATGAGACTAAGACCCGTGTAGGGCACCGAGCTCAGCAGGGAGTCTGCTTGAGATTCTCCCACGCTCTGCTCCTCCCCCTGCTCGCTTGCACACACGTGCACACTCTCAAATAAACAAAATCTTAAAAAAAAAAAAAAGAAAGTACAATCTGATACTATGAGAAGACGTACTCCTTATCATGTAAAACTTAAACCAAGTGCTCCCACCCTGAACAGAATTACTTTTCTTTAATATCAAAAAGTATCATGGTCACCCAAGATGATCATGGCTGTCCTTTCAGTTGCAGGATTGAGAAAATACATGATGAGAAAAGGCTATTAAGAACTTAGTAACAGGGGCACCTGGGTGGCTCAGTCAGTTGGGCACCCGACTCTTGATCTCAGCTCAGGTCTTGATCTCAGACTCATGAGTTCAAGCCCCACACTGGGCTCCACGCCGGGCATGAAGCCGACTTAAAACAACAACAACAAAACTTAGTAACAATTTAAAATAAATCCGTAGTTTATTAATCTGAACTATAGCCACGAAAATTTGAAAAACAGGGGTATAAAACAAATTATTCCGTCTACAGAAAATACCTGCCAGATATACGGGTTTGCAGATGCCTTGCAAAATATGCCACAGGCCACTACTCCCACCACCCATACCCTGGGGTCCACATCTGTAGGGTGGGAACCACTGAGTTAAACCAATACTTTGAGAAGAGCATTATTGGAAGCAGTGTTCCACATCTTCTCAGTTTAAAAATTACAATAAAGGGACGCCTGAGTGGCTCAGTCGTTAAGCGTCTGCCTTCGGCTCAGGTCATGATCCCTGGGTCCTGGGATCGAGCCCCGCATCGGGCTCCCTGCCCTGCGGGAAGCCTGCTTCTCCCTCTCCCACTCCCCCTGCTTGTGTTCCTGCTCTCGCTGTGTCTCTCTCTGTCAAATAAATAATCTTTAAAAAAAAAAAAAAAAGAATGATTTAAAAAAAAAATTATAATAAAAAGATTCCAGAACGAAACACTGTTTGGTGAACTTTGGGATTATTCCAAAGAGCAGAGGAGATGGTAAATGTAAAGAATTAAACATTTCAAAGAAAGGATCACACTTCTAGCTGCAGTTAACACATGCCAATGGCTTTGTGGTATTTCTTAAAACTAATTTAGAAAAATAACCCAAGTCTGTACCGTCCATTGCCTAGTTATCACCATCTCCTTGCTGAGAGAACTGCCTCATGGAGGAAAGGAGAGGGTGCAACACAGAGGCAGGGTCTGTGTACCTAATGCGGCTCCCAGTCCTACCAGGCCACTGCTGCCTCCTGTTTTCTATAATGAACATCCCATGGTGCCCAACTATCCTCATATTACCTAGCATCCAAATCAAGAATCCTCTAAATATTCTAGGCATGCCTGGGTTCAAGACAGAATGGGGAGAAACTTCTATTACAACGTGTTCAAGAAAACGAAAAACTCTCATGGTGACTTGCTAAACAATGACCTGCTAGATGCTCATGGATCATAGAATGCAATGCAAAGGACTGTTTTGGGCCTTAAGTAGTTAGCAGCTGAACATAGTAACTAGTGTCCCTAGTGTGAAGACAGTCAAAAAGGACAACCATAAGACTGTTTATCCATTTCAGCATGCTCAAAATCCTCCCTGACATTACATACAAATCCCCCTTAATGGAACCACTGGAACATGGCTAGATTCAATGCTAAATACTTCTGACTACGTATGACTCACCGATTGTGATAGGTATTCTTCCTTTTCAATTTTCTTCAAGGATTTCAAACTATGTATCAAACATTTATTGAATGCCTACTTTGTCCAAAATAATATAGCTGTGTGACTTGGGGTAAATGATTCCTCTGTGTCTTAATTTTCTCATCTATAAAATGAAGATAATAATAGTACCCATCTTCACAGAGCCAATGTAACGATTAAATAAGATAATGCACTTAAACACAACAGTGTCTACCACACAGTAAGAACTTTAATGTTAGCTATTATATATTATTATTATTAATTTCCATTTCTTTTTTTTTTTTAAAGATTTTATTTATCTATTTGAGACAGAGAGAATGAGAGAGAGAGCACATGAGAGGGGGGGAGGGTCAGAGGGAGAAGCAGGCTCCTTGCTGAGCAGGGAGCCCGATGCGGGACTCGATCCAGGGACTCCAGGATCATGACCTGAGCCGAAGGCAGTCACTTAACCAAGTGAGCCACCCAGGCGCCCTATTAATTTCCATTTCTATATAACAGCTTCCATAAGGGCACTGCATATATTATTAATTCATTAGTTCTCATAGTCACTGTTATTTGTTTATGTAAATATGTTAACTCCCCAATTAGAATTCTGGAGATCAAAGAGCACATCTCCCCATTCCTTTAGAGGCAATCTAGTATCATGACTAATTAAACAGACTCTGAGCCAGACCACTGGGCTCCAGTTCTGCCTCTACTTCTCGGGAGCAGAATGACCTGGGGTAAGTTATGTTACCTCTATCCTCCATTTCAATGATTCTGCACTATTATCTACCCAACAAGCCCAAGATGTCGTAGGATACGTTCCTCTCTATCCTTCATCCCCCTTCCAAACCATCCAATAACCAAGCCTATGATTCTGCATGTTTTAACCTCTGCACCCTCTATCCTGGCTCTCCATTTTCACGGACATACCAGGCTTTCATCATCTCTCACCTGCACTCCTCCTAACAGTCTTAATGGATGTATAGGACTTGGTTTGAGAAGTTGTTTCAGGCAGACAGAATGGTCTGAGCCAAGAAACTAGGAAAAACGAGAGAATTCAAGGGACAGAGGTCAGACTGGTTGGGCTAGAAGAGGAAGTTGGGTTTATAAAAAGGAGTGATTATAATGTAAAGTTAGAAAACTAAACTGGAGCCAAACCATGGTGGGCTTTACTTCCAAGTTTGAGAATTTGAACTTAATCCTGTAAAAATTACTTCTTCTTTTTTAATGGTAAAAATATTTACTATTGATACTTACATCAATTACAAAATGCCTCTATTTCCCCTCTACCTCTTTATTTCAAATAAATGGAAAACATACACTTAAATCTGTATGTTACAACAACACCAACTCTCTGGACTGTACTACACAAGTGCCTTATATTAGCAAACATAAATACTATCTTCAGATAATGGGCAGGCACTGACATTCTGAATAATGTATGATTCAGGTTTCTGAACCTGATAAACTGCTCAGAAAAGAATGGTTTGTCTTCTATCAATTGAACATGGTCTGCTAAGAGCAAATTCTTAGGAATACCCCTTGCTTCACACACTAATCATATTAATGTATGGCTTTTGCTTTTTATACTTGTGTTTTAAGAGCTTATGGAAACCATAATGAGGTTCTTCACAAGTTTAAATTCTTAACTTTTGGGAAGACATAGACCCTGTTGAGATCCTGATGAAAATAAGTTTTGGAGACTAACCCTAGAAAAACCACATATACAATAAATCTTACATTTTATTTCAAGTTCATGAACACTTAACATCCCTTCACAGACCACAAGAACACCCCTTCTACAGGACTGCTATTTTTCACATGAAAAAGGGAGCAGTTCTGACCCTGTACTGAATGGGCAGATATTTCAGGTTTGTCTAGGGTTTTGGTAGACTTTGATGGATTTTCACTGAATTGTCCAGTCTCCCACCTAGCTCTTCTCTTCATCAATGTCATATTGTCCATGACCTTGGAATAAAACAAAACTAACAGAGTAAAACTAGAAATCAAAAATTTTTTTTAAGATTTTTTATTTATTTATTTGACATAGAGAGAGAACAAGTAGGCAGAGAGGCACGCAGAGGGAGAGGGAGAAGCAGGCTCCCCGCTGAGCAGGGAGCCCGATGTGGGACTCGATCCCAGGACCCTGGGATCATGACCTGAGCTGAAGGCAGCCGCTTAACCGGCTGAGCCACCCAGGCGCCCTAGAAATCAAATTTATGACGTTGCTCTCATTAAAACTTGATCTTCTTGCTCCAAAGAAATGAATTAACAATCTAGAGCTGGAAACAGCCATAAAAGAAACATTTGTTTACAATCCATACACCACTGAGACCTAGTCTCAAATCCAGGGAAAGAATGTTGAACAGGTTTTCCTTTACTCCTGTGTACACGTATCAGTATGAGAATGACAGATAATCTGCCTAAGACATCTTCATATGCAAATGATTCCTGTATCTGCACACTCCCAAACCCTCAAACACGTTCTTTCAATACTACAGTTCGGGGGCGCCTGGGTGGCTCAGTCGTTAAGCGTCTGCCTTCGGCTCAGGTCACGATCCCAGGGTCCTGGGATCGAGCCCCGCATCGGGCTCCCTGCTCAGCAGGAGGCCTGCTTCTCCCTCTCCCACTCCCCCTGCTTGTGTTCCCTCTCTCACTGTGTCTCTCTCTGTCAAATAAATAAATAAAATCTTTAAAAAAATACTACAGTTCGTGCAGAATCAAGTATGTGAGGCCATCTGGTGGATAAAATATAGAAACACACACATTCTTAACTATGTGAAGACAAGAGTTGAGATCTCTTCCTAATGCCCTCACTCAAGATCATGTTTACTAAAGCATGCTGCCTCTGCAGAGAGGAAGAGCCTGATCCTATTGCCGAAACTCACCTATTAGACCTGTGATGTTATTTACATACTGACCTCTCCTTAAAAAGAAGAGTTCATGAAAAAAACAAACGAACAAAAAAAAAAAAAACCCAAGAGTTCATGGACACAAAAATCTCAGGATAGGGCGCCTGGGTGGCTCAGTTGGTTAAGCGACTGCCTTCGGCTCAGGTCATGATCCTGGAGTCCCGGGATCGAGTCCCGCATCGGGCTCCCTGCTCGGCAGGGAGTCTGCTTCTCCCTCTGACCCTCCCCTCTCTCATGTACTCCCTCTCTCTCATTCTCTCTCTCAAATAAAAATAAATAAAATCTTTAAAAAAAAAAAAAATCTCAGGATAGAATGGTACCAAGAAAGTTTCCTAGATTTTCTTCATTACAAGTGGTTATATAAAACCACAAGCCTGACAGACAGGTGTTTTCATAATTAAAACTGTAAGAAAAAAGAAGTATCAGATATAATTAATCTGGATAGCCATCTACCTTGTTAGGACAGGAACCGCATGTTAGTCATCTCTGCGACATCCTCAAAACCAAGGACAATTCCTGGCACACAGCATGTGCTCAGAAATTATAACCTGAGCTAAAACAAATGACATGAGGCAAGCCTTAGTGCCCATCAATTAAACATACGCAGCCTCGAATGCCACTCAGGTACCTTTAGCGGGTGCAGGATGTATGCTGATAATCGGCTGCTGCTTTGCCAACGGCATAAGGGTGGGTAGTGTCTGAATAATGATGGTTTTCGCTGGAACGCCAGAATTTGTCTGAGTCTTGGGTGCTGCTGGAAGCAATAATGGCTTGGGCTGAATTGAAGGTTTTGAATTCATCTGAATTTTTTTCTTTGGAGTCAGTCCATTTTCTGGAGAAAATCCAAACAAACCACAAATCAATGTGAAAGCAATTCCTAGAAAACGGGTTCTATTATACACCTTTTTCTACACATTATCTTGACCTCTGAGTAACTATCCTTACCTGGAGTTTAAGCATAGCTATCTATACCTTAATGGACTAAAAAAAAAAGTCCTTAATCTGAGGTCTACCCCCCTTTTTTGAGGTATAATTGACATATTATATTGATTTCAGGGGTACAACATGATTTGATATTTGTATCACAAAAGGATTACCACAAGAAGTCTAGTTAACATCTGTTACCACACACAGTTAAAGAGCTCTTTTTCCTTGTGATGAAACTTGTAAGATCTAATCTCTTAGCAACTGTCAAATATACAACACAGTATTACTAACTATAGTCACCATGCTGTACATCACGTCCCCATGACTTATTTTAGAAGTCAAATGAGATCTTCCTTTCTGACCACACTGATGGTCAAAATGATGGTTTTCACTGGAATGACTACACTGCAGCTTTGGGAAGGAGATATATGAACTGGGAAAGGAGAATAGCTAAAAATCACTGAATAAGGCCTGAAGATTAAGAGGTAATAAATGTCACACCCAAATGTCCCTCACATTCAATATTTTTAACTGAATCTTTGAATTCTCTCCTGAAGATGATGAGGCCTCCATCTACTTTAAAGCATTTTTCACCTGTAAAGACAAGACAACCAAGGAAGACAGGTCCACTATTTTAAAAACAAAAAGCTAGCTTAATAAGCATGCACTTAATCCAGTATTTTCTTTTTAAAAATGGAACCTAAGTTCAGTCCAACTTAGAAAGAACAGAAGTTAGGAGCTGGGAGTCATACCAGTTTTGCTCCTAGGACCAATGATGGGCTTATCTTCTTTCAGTGCCTCTACTGAGGAGGGACTATGAGAGCTTTCACCATATAAGGAAAGGGGAGACATCTGGGAAGCAGACGACAAATCCAACTCTTCCTGTAGCAAAATAAAATACAAACAAATTCATGGAGAAGAATATAATTCTTGAACAGAAAATGGCTTAGAGAGGCAAGATCCATACATAAACGAACATTCTAGGACAACTTCAAGGCAAAGGTATGATATATTAGAAACTTTATGTACTAAGTACTAAGAGACTATGGATAAAGTAACATTATCCATCAATACAAGAGGAAAAATAATTCAAATTGCAGAGGACATCTATGTCATCCTCTTGTATTAAAGATGGGAATCACTGATCTGTTCCTACATTTCCTCCCACACACTTGATATTTACTTGGTTCCTAGCCATACAAACATTTGGTATAAGACTATGGTTAAAATGCCAATATCCTTTCCCCCAATCTCTTATTCAGTAGTCTTATAAGAAACTCAAAACAAATAATTCTTACTATTTTTCTTTTTCATTTATTAATGCTGCCTTTGTCCCAAATGTTTTGAAAGAAAGACAAACACTGAAAGGAACAGGGCTATTTTATTTAATGGGTGACTTGTTAATACAGAGATGTATAAAGATAACATTTTCCCAGTCTTTTAACATTCAGCGGATCTGTCTCATTTTGTTGCCATAAGGAAACTTAACATAGGATAAAAGTAGCACTTCTATTCTGAGAGGAAAATTAAAGATTTTATTTATTTGAGAGAGCATGAGCTAGGGGAGGGGCAGAGAGAGAGAGGGAGAAGCAGACTCCCCACTGAGTAGAAAGCTGGATGCGGATGCGGAGCTCAATACCAGGACCCTGAGATCATGATCTGAGCTGAAGGCAGACACTTAACCGACTGAGCCACCCAGGTGCCCCACAAAGGCAATTTTTTTTTGGATCAGATAAGAAAAAAGAATCAAAATGACCTGGAGAGAATATGGTCACTCCCAGTCATGCTGGTAAGAATGACAACTGCTTCATTCATTCATCCTCAACACCTACTCAGCACGTAGCCATAAGCTGGGCTCTGTGAACCTTAGGGAGTATTTCAGATGATATTTGGAATAAACCAGAGAGTACAAGATAATAACACAGGAAGATATGATTCTCTTCATGGCCTAAGATGCTCAAAAGGTATTTCTTAATATTCAGCAAGTACTCCTTACAAAAGTCCTAGAAAACAAGGATTAGAGGGATACTTTCTTAACATTAAAAAAAAAAAAAAAAAGCTATGTATAATTGCATAGCCAATGTCATACTTAATGGTGAAATACTAAATGCAGTACCATTTAAGTCAGGATAAGAAACATAACTGCTTTTTCTATAATTCTAGCAAACATAATTATACTAGAAAATGAAATAAAAGGAATAAATATTAAAATAGAAGAGACAGAAGAAGTACCTTTGTAAGGTGACATGCTGTCTACTTAGAACACATATAAAAACCAATAAAAAAACATTTCACTATGAAAATATTGTATGAATAATCATTTAAAAAAATAATAAAAAAGATCTCACCCACAAGAGCTATAACAGTTATAAAATACCTAGGAGTTAATTTTCTAAGGAATGTACAGAGCCTATATAAAGAAATTTCAAAACTTAATTGAGTTACATAAAAGGTAACTTGACTACACAGAGAGACATAAGATATTCTTTCACAATGATTATAAAGGTGATACAACTGGGGAAACTGGCTCACTTAGAGAAAATTAAAACTAGATCCCTAACTAACACCACATAGTAAGGTAGACTCTAAAGGTATCAAGAAGGGACGCCTGGGTGGCTCAGTCAGTTAGGCGTCTGCCTTCAGCTCACGTCATGATCCCAGGTTCCTAGGATCAAGCCCCATGTTGGGCTCTCTGCTCAGAGGGGAGCCTGCTTCTCCTTCTCCCTCTCCCTCTGCCTGGCGCTCTGCCTGCTCTCGCTCTCTGTGTCAAATAAATAAATAAAATCTTCAAAAAAAAATAAAAAATTGAATTTTTTTAAAAAAGGTATTAAGAAATCTTGGGGCCCCTGGGTGGCTCAGTCAGTCAAGCCTCTGCCTTCAGCTCAGGTCATGATCCCGGCATCCTGGGATTGAGGCCCACATCGGGCTCCCTACTCAGCAGGGAGTCTGCTTCTCCCTCTGCCCTTCACCCCACTCTCTCACTCTGAGTCTCAAATAAATAAATAAAATTTTTAAAAAATAATAAATAAAGGTATTAAGAAATCTAAATGTGAAAGGTAAATCATGTAGTTAATAGAAAAAAATATTGGAGAATATCTTTGCGGCCTACAAGCAGAGAAAGACTTCTTTTAAAAAACTTCAAAAAATAAACCAAAAAGGCAAATGGAAAAAAAGATTAATCTGAGTATTCAAAATTAGAAATTTCTACTCAATAAAGACTGCAAAGCTAATAGATAATAGAAAGTAAAAAGATATATGTAATGTCTAAACCCAACGAAGTTACTATCTCAAATATAGAAGGAATTCTTACAAATGAGTAAGAAAAAGACAACTCAATAGAAAAACTGGCAAAAGACAGGAATAAACAATTTATAAAAGAAAAAATATCCAAATCCAAAAGGCCATGTAAAGAAATGTTGATTACATGTAATGTTTGATTACATGTAAAGGCCATGTAATCAAAGAAATATGAATTAAAACAAAACAAACAATAAGAAATTTACACCATCTGGCAAAAATTAGAAAGCCAGGCAACGCTGAGCATTAGCAGTGAAGAAAAGCTACAAGGATCCTCCAGCACTTTTGCTGGGACTGCAGACTACCACAGGTGTCCAGAGAGCAAGATGGCAGCACTTGTCAAATGAAATATCTGCACTCTACCTCTCAGCAATTCCACTCCTGGGCGTACATCCCGAAGGAATCCTCACATGGACCCATAAATGGTCGTTTTGACAATGCTCACTGTGATGGAGGTAAAATAGAGTGAACATATCCGTGAAGTGTTGTGCAGTTAGATGCAATACCAAACAATATGAATTGATCTTAAAAACATTGTGTTGAGGGGCGCCTGGGTGGCTCAGTTGGTTAGGCGACCGCCTTCGGCTCAGGTCATGATC
Source organism: Leptonychotes weddellii (assembly GCF_054177405.1). Lineage (NCBI taxonomy): Eukaryota > Metazoa > Chordata > Mammalia > Carnivora > Phocidae > Leptonychotes > Leptonychotes weddellii. The sequence continues at coordinate 133,446,927 of NC_138374.1, forward strand.
CTGGAGTCCTGGGATCGAGTCCCGCATCGGGCTCCCTGCTCGGCAGGGAGTCTGCTTCTCCCTCTGACCCTCCTCCCTTCTCATGCTCTCTGTCTCTCATTCTCTCTCAAATAAATAAATAAAATCTTAAAAAAAAAACAAAAAACAAAAAAAAACATTGTGTTGATTTTTAAAAGAAATCTAACATAATAACATCATTTACATAAACTATTTTAAGTACATAAAATTGAAGTCAGTGAGAACAAGATGAACTTTTTGTACTGGAACCATTCTTTTGATAGTCATTTGGGAAAAGATAAATTTAGATTTGGTCTCACATCATACACCAGGATAATTTCAAATGGATCAGAGATCTAAATTAAAAATAAAATCTTATAGGGGCACCTGGGTGGCTCAGTTAGTTGAGCGTCCAACTCTTGATTTTGACTCAGGTCAGGAGCATTGGGCTCCAAGCTCAACAGGGAGTCTGCTTGAGATTCTCTCCCTCCCCCTCTCCCTTTGCCCCACCCTCCATCCCCTTGAGTGTGCTAATAAATACATCTTTAAAAATAAATAAAAATAAAACCTTATAAAAATATGTATTAACAGTCACTGAGAAAATATTTCTTGCTCATGAATGGACATAGAGGGCATCAGGCTAAGTGAAATCAGTCGGACTGAGAAAGACAAAGACCATAGGAGTTCACTCATTTGTAGTATCTAAGAAACAAATGAATAAACAAACAAGCAAACAAAAATATTCCTTGCTGAATAATTTGACCCTAAAGCCACTAGAAGGGACAGAGCAAGACCAGCATCGATGCAGAGAGGTAGGCTGGTAGAGTGTCAAGAGTCCAAACTGAGTTAGGTAGGGAGAGTGTTCACATGGGGATGGGGAGAACACTCCAGCATTGGGAGTCAGAACAGGGTGATAAGGGCATCAAAATTGGGTCAGCCTGATTTATCAAAAAGCCCAATGAAGACATATTAAAAGAACACAGAAGTCCGTGTGAAGGAAGTTGCACTGTCCAAATCCAAGGCAACATAAGAATGAGAATAATTACAATAATGGATTACAACCTGTTGAATAAAATAAGAAACCGTAAGCCCATACTGATATAAAGAAATAAACAGATAAACTTAAGCTTTGCTGAGAAACTGGACTTTTTTTTTTACATCATTTTAAAGTACTGCCTCACAAAATACTTATTTATAGCAAAGACAGAAAGAACAACTTCAAAGTGGAAAAGCCTGGCAGACATTACCTTAACTAAGTCAACAAAGTGAACCTCATCAGTAATGACAAATTGAAATTGTGTACCATCTCATCAAAAGTAAATGAAACAGACACAGCATCACCTCGGTGATATTCCTGCCATGGATACAAAACCTGAATCTAATCCCTAGGAAACATCAGACAAACCCAACTGGGTTTGGGAACATTCTACATAATAACTAGTCTTTAATCTCCACCAGTGACAAGGTCATGAAAGCTGAGGAAGAATAAATCATTTCACCTGGAGGAAATGAAAGAGAAAAGCCAACCTTGGGAATGCTACCTGCCAACAAAAAGCCTATAGCATGGGGAAAAAAAATGAATTCATGTGTCTTCTTTAACTCTAAGCTCCGTATTAATTACGAATCATAAGATATAAAAGTTATCACCTGTTTCCTTTGTAAAATTGCTCAATACAGTTGTATAACTGGGAAAGAAAAAAAAAAAGAGAAAAGCCAACCAAATATGATGCTGGATTCTACACCAGATTCTGTTGCTCATCTAAGGGGTATCTCTCAGACAACTGGCACAAGCTATGTGGGAGTTGAAGACTAGATGAAGGTAATGTATCAACATTTATTTCCTGATTTTAGTGATTGCATTGTGGCTACAGAGGGCACATCCTTGCTTGTAGAAACTAAGACAGTGAGGTATTTGGGGGTGATAAACATCAGGTTGGCAACTTACTCTCCAATGGTTCAGGGAAAAAAAGTTATTTGAAATGTCCTTGTAACATTTCTTTAAGTCTGAGATTATTCCAAACAAAAAGTTGATACAAACAAGAATAAAAATACTATAACCTCTGAGTGGTAAAAACCCTCTTCTGAATGACCAAAAAAAAAAGGCAATAGAAGATAGGTAATTTGGCTATGGAAAAAAGTATGCCTGGAGAAAATAAACACCAGACATAAAGCATCAAGACAAATGACAAATTGGGGAAAAAATACTTGTTAACTTACTTTACAAACTGAGGGCTAATAATCCTAATATGTAATAAAACAACCTAAACATTTGAGGAGAAAAAGACCAACACAATCCAATAGAAAAGTGAACCAAAATTTGAATGGATAGTTCATTTAAAAAGAAATACAAATAGGCCTTATACACATGAAATATTTGAAAAGATGTTCAACCACACTTAGAATAAAACAAATAGAGAACAAAGCACGCGTGGAGCAACAGTGGGAATACCGGCCCCTCATGCGCTGCTGGTCAGACCGCACAACGGCACAACCCTACGGAGGGGAACCTGGCTATAATCCACAACATTACAAATGTATTCACCCTGATCTCCACAATCTCACTTCTAGGATTATATCCCAAAGACATCCTGGCAAAAATATAATGTGACTTGTGTAACATGTTATTCACTACAGCATTATTTGAGACTGGAAAGGACTGAGAATACAAAGGTTCATCAATAAGGAAATCACTGAAGAAAGCATGATATATCCACACAATGGATATATCATGGAACAGCAGGCAGCCATAAAAAGGAATGAGAAAGATCCTATATCCTGAAACTGGACTTACCTCCAAGATATACCACTAAGTTAAATAAGCAAAGTGCAGAACAAGGTATAGAGTATGCTACCTTTTGTGTAAGGATGGATGGGAAGGAAAGGATAGAAATCAGGCTTCTGTAAATATACCTTGTTATATACTTTTGGGTCGCTCAGTCGGTTAAGTGTCTGCCTTCGGCTCAGGTTATGATCCCAGGGTCCTGGGATCGAGCCCCGCATCGGGCTCCCTGCTCAGCAGGGAGTCTGCATCTCCCTCTGCCCCTCCCCAGCTCGTGCTCTCTCTCTCTCTCACACACACACACACAAATAAATTTTTTTTAAAAATTTTTTAAAGATTTAACAAATTTTTTAAATTAAATCATTTGGAGAAATTGTGGGACCACAAAGAACCTCCAATGGTAGCAATCAGAGAAAAGCTTCACAGAGGAAGTTGTTTTTGAACTGGGACTAAAAGAGGATGAATAGGAGTTTTATGAGAGAAGAAAAAAAACGGCTATTCTAGGCAGAAGAGCATGTACAAAAATCTACAAGTGTAAGCAGAGATCTCGCTGCTCTCATTCACTGCCAGGCTTTGAACAGTGTCTGGCACAGTTGCTGAGGAGTACAGAGTGTGGGAGCTCTGAGGTGGGATCCCACAGGGTTAGAAGGGGAAAGTGAAAGTAGCAAGGGAGAATGCGCCAGGAAGGTAAGCAGGAGCCGGGTCGTGAAGGGCCTAGTACTCCGGGAGTTTGCATTTCATCTTGAATTTCATCCTGGGAAGTCATTATAAGGTTTAAGCAAAAGACTGACATGATCAAATTTATCATTCTGAAAGATTTCTCTCTGAAGATTCCTCTGCTAAGAAAAGTTGGGGGAGTCAGGAGGCAGAGAGGCCAGTTAAAATCCTATTGACTTAATCCCACAGAGATGATGATGATGGCCTGGCAGAGGCAAAGAAGATGAATCACAGAGACATTAACTGGATTGAACTGTCCGGATTTCATAGTTGACTAGATGCTGAGTCGGCCAGAATGAAGATACCTCAATTTACAGCAGATATAATGTACTGAAATATTAATTTGAATTTTTCTCCTTAAATTTTCCCTTCCCCCATTCAAAAAAGTACCTAAATACTTTAGTATTTCCTTTTCCCATGCTCAGAGCTTTTGTCTGGATGGAGAACAGAAGCATTTTTAAGAAGTTACCAGATTTTTATAAAAACCTTAGCCCATTCAAAGGTAGTACTTAGCCCTCCTGATTTAAGGAATTCCTTCTAGGTTCTATGGCCAAGGAGTTACAAATCAAACCATCTTAGAGTCTTCCCTGTCCTCAAAGAATGTATATTCTGACAGGCAGGAGAGAGGACAGCAGGGAGAAAAGACAGTAAGCCAATAAACAAAAAATACTGGTTATTGGTAAAGTGCGAAGAAACCACTGAAACAATGAAATCATGAAGGCAAGAACACCGGGGAAGGAGGGCAAAACCAGAGACGAAGAACTTGCTAGCTCTCCCAAGGCCCTTCCTGGAAACTCAGGTTCCTCGGGATTAAATGAGATCATAAGGTTCACATTAGCACTTCATAAATGGTAAGTGCATCCTCCATATGCATATTTCCCAGATAGCATTATGACCAAAATCACAGTAGAAGACTGGCTACTTACAGGAACATGCTGAGTTGAAGAGTAAGAGTCCACTGACTGAGGAGAGGAGACTGAACAACTTGAGGAGGCTGGAGAAAGTGGCTGAGGTTCTGCCTTAACATCTTTAACTGAAAAACATGGAATAAAAATTTTCCCATTGGACACTATAATCTCAAAATAAAATGAATAAGAAAGAGGGTAAAATCTACTCTTAAAATTCAATCATATTGAAGCTAAGGTCACCAAAATGCATCATCAAATGAAAATTCAAGATGCAGAAAACAGTATATCTAGTATGCTACCATTTGTGCAATACATTATACATGTGTATATGTATATATCTACTCCCATCTGCGCTAATTCTCTGAAAGGATAAACATAACAAATTGGTAACTGTGGCTGTCTCTGGGGAGAATGTGTTGGCTAAGGAACAACAGCTGAAGGAGACATTTTTCTACCCTATAGACTTTTTGTACTTTTTGAATATTATACCATATGCAAAAAATTATAGATTCCTCCAAAAATAACTTTTAAAAACATAAGAAATCAGAAATGATTATTTTGGAAAACATTTTTTACAATACCATTAAAACTCACAAAAATGTTCCTACCTTTTGCTAAACTTCATTTATAAAAATTTATTGAGCAACTACAGCCCAATGTTTTCCAAAATTAGCTGCAAAATATCCACCATCCCTCATAATCTATAATGTGATCTTACCCTCCCCCATCAAGAAGTAGCATCTATTCCCCTCCATTTGAATCAAGGTGGGCTTAAGACTCCTTCAATCAACAGAGTATGGAAGTAATGCTACATGAATTCCAAGGCTGGGTTACATTAGGTAATGCAGTCTCCACTCTGTGTGCTGGAACACTCACACCTGAGCCTCTGAAGTCTGACTACCATGAGACCACCAAGCTGAAAGGAAGCCAAGCCACATAGAAAGGCCATGTGTAGGTGCTCTAGCCGACAGTCCTAGCCATCAAGCCACTCGGGCCAGGCAAGAGATAGGTGAGTGAAGAAATCTTAAGGTAATGCTAGCCCCCAACTTTCAAGCTCCTCCAGCTTCCCATCTTCCCAGTTGAGGTCTGGGCATCACAAAATAGGGATAAGCCATTCTTTGGTGTACCCTGTCCAAATTCCTGACTCACAATTCTGGGAGCATAATAAAATGGTTGTTGTTTTAAGCCACTGAGTTTGTTACATGACAATAGTAACCAGAACACTGGCCTTGGGTAGCCCATATTCTATGAGGGAAGACAGGCATTAAGCAAGACAAATAAATACATAAAATGGAGGACTGGGACATGCAAGGGTGGGGAGGACTGCAATTTGGGTGGGAGAAAGTGCTGGTGACTTACCCACTATCCCTCAGCTCTTAAGTCTACCTCCTATATATAGCCTGTGATGCACATTATTTTTTTTTTTTTTAAAGATTTTATTTATTTATTCATGAGAGACAGAGAGAGAGAGAGAGGCAGAGGGAGAAGCAGGCTCCCAAGGAGCAGGGAGCCCGATGCGGGACTCGATCCCAGGATGCTGGGATCATGACCTGAGCCGAAGGCAGACGCTTAACCATCTGAGCCACCCAGGCGCCCTGTGATGCACATTATTAAGACATGTCCCAGCTGGCTCCCTTTTAGGTCCTATCAATGGGGGATACTGGAAGGATGCTGAAGTGAAGAGAGGGGACAAAGGGGTTTCTTCCTCCCATCAGCTTCATCCCACAAGTGACAGTTGGCTCCAGGGCCCAACTTCTCTCAGCACATCCAAAACCTACTTCATCAGAGCCCCTTAAAGATACTAGCATCAGCCAGGTGGTGCCCCCTCCGCAGAAATATGTATATCAAATGCAAGGGACCCCTACACCAACTTCCTAAGTTCTGATAACCCCACGCTTTCTTTGATTCCCTAAGTTCTGTCTGGTTCTCAGGTTAACCTCTTATAAAGATATATGGAATTCAAAATCAGGATTTCTGTTATGAATTCTTTATCATTATGTGACTAAAACATAACTATGAAATTCTTTACATCCACTTGGGCAAGAAACTTACGTGTGCACTGCCATATCAAAAGTAGAGTATCTACCCCTGGAATTTTTTAACCCATCAAAGTAGCCCAATAACCCCACCTAATTTTGATGATTACCAAACTGCAAAATAAAATGGATCTGTTTAAAATTTTTACCAATGAAATACATCATTACCTGTACAGAGCTGGTTGTTGATGTCCCAAATGCCTGTTTCCCAAGGCATCAAATCCAAGTCAAAATCAAGATTATCAAAATTGTTTTCCTGTAGGTTTCAAATCAGCAAAAGGATATTAGAAGAATAAAATATACAGATCTAGAAATCAAACTATCAGACATAACTTGCCATAAATAATATAATTGCTATTACCCAACTTAGTTAAAATAATTTTCTAAGTCAATCGGTTCATCTTGAGAATACATCTTGCATGGCCTAAAGATAAACCAATTCAGTTATCTGAAACACAGCAGGAACAATTAGGGAGGTAATGGATTCAACATCTAAAAGATTCAGTTGGTGTCATTCTTTTCCATGGGAATCGACCTTTACAAGAGTCACAAAACATGTCTTTTGTCATAAGGGAGATCCAGCAAAGTAAACTTTCCCATTGCCATTAATGAAAACAAGTCAAAGCAAATGCCCACTTACAACATCATCTCTATATAGCAATGGAAAGAATATAGATTTTAGCCAAAAGACATGCAAGAATTGAAACTATTATAAATGGTTATCTAAGAAAGAGGAGATCCATAGAAGGATGGGTAATTTTCTTCTTTTTCTACTATACTGTACTGTACAAATTTTCAAATTTCTAAAATAAAATTTCTAATTTTTTTTTAATCCTAGGAGATAAAACTAAGTTTCTCAAACAGAAGTCAACACACTTCTTAGAGGAACTCCTAGTTTCTTCATTTAAATGACAATTTTTTTTCACTTAAATACAAGCATATTCTGGGTCATCTGAATAGTCATCTTATACTATATACATAAATAAAGTACAGCCACACATGAGTTTGAGATCAAGACAGTCCTATTATCTTAAGTGTCTAGGGTTATGGAGACAAGAACAGAGGTATACAATATATACATAGTACCACAAAAGCATTCAGTATTAACTTCATATGATGAATAATAAAACAGCAACAGTCGAGAAAATAAGCCCCAGGCCAAAAGTAAAGATTGGTCTCTTAATTATTAACAACCATTTGGTAATAATTTCTAAAGTATTATTTCAAAATGTCTCTTTTGTGGTTTATTTTTATTGAGAACAAAAGGAAAAAAGGAAACAGTTTGATCCCACAGCCCCTAACTAAGTAAATATTGGTGCAAGTTAGAGAAAGAGAATGTGGACATTCACGTGAAAAAAAAAAATACCACTGAAACCATGAAAGAACCCCTTTTTAAATCAACCCCCTTTGCTTTTTTCTCTTACTTGAATCTACACATCAAGAAATTAAGCAGCCTTGTACCTTCAGCAACCAAAAATATCCTTCAACTTCCTTAGCCTAAGTAAACTAAACAATGAAGCCTGCTTGAGTGCTAGCAATACTTTTTAACATGCACAACAGTGGACATGACCTACTCCAGGATGCTTCTTACTCAGTATTCAGCCAAAACGGTCAAATACCTTTTACAGCATAAGAATTTTATCTGTACGGAAACTTAACAGGCTTATTTTATGTAAAGTGAAACGTATCTGTGCTTCTATATTCTGGCTCTTCTATGACTTCTCATGGGAAACTACTAACGTGTGGAAGAGCATGACACAATTTTAAAGCTGGCAAGGGCCCTCAGACACCATCTAGTCCAATCCCTTAACTTTATACTAGAAAAATTAAGGAACTGAAAGACTGAGTGCCTTGTGTAAGGTAAGAATGTTAATTATAAAATGAGGATCATATATTTCCCTGAACCTTTCAGACTAACTACAGTATGATAACTTGGTAGTTTAAGCCGTAGAGATTATAAATGAGTATCAGTTGCTTAGGCAACCTCCCAATATTTAAAGCTAATCTGGGGCACCTGGGTGGCTCAGTCAACTAAGCATCTGCCTTCAGCTCTGGTCATGATCCCGGGGTCCTAGGATTGAGCCCCACACTGGGCTCCCTGCTCAGCGGGGAGCCTGCTTCTCTCTCTCCTCCCCGCTCGTGCTCTATCTCTCTCTCTCTCTCTCAAATAAATAAATAAAATCTTAAAAAAAAAAAAGCCAATTTAATCAATAGATCGCATTCTCAAACATCTCATAAGGTAAACAAAAACTATCAAAATTTCATGTACTGATTAAAAAAGTATATCACGTATTCTTACTCTCTTCTATTGATGCATAGTAAAACAACTGCTAAATTATTCTTTGAGAAATGTCTGAGAAACTCACTAAGCATTACATATTTTTGTACTCAGGTTAATAAGGGCTTAAAAAATAAGTAACAAATATCCAATCTGATTGATGTACATATAAAATCACTGTTCGCTTGAATTACTCCCCAAGTGAAACAGCACCTCATCCATTAAAGAGTAAGACAAAATAAAAGAGTTCTATAGGCCAATGTACTATGTACTAAAACAAAAAAGACAAAGATATTTTTGAGGCCTCAAAGTGCTATAATAATAGCTTATACACAGACTTCTAACCATTCACAGGCAAAAAGTAAGGACATGTCTAAGTTTCAGAGCTTTCTATACTAAGGATATGTAACTTTTAAAAAGGAAGTTAGTTAAGTTCTGCTTGACTGGATCCATGACTCACATACACCCTTTAACATCATCATTTCCCGGGGCGCCTGGTGGCTCAGTTGGTTAGGCGACTGCCTTCGGCTCAGGTCATGATCCTGGAGTCCCAGGATCGAGTCCCGCATCGGGCTCCCTGCTCGGCAGGGAGTCTGCTTCTCCCTCTGACCCTCCCCGCTCTCATGCTCTCTGTCTCTCATTCTCTCTCAAATAAATAAATAAAAAATCTTAAAAAAAAAAAAAAAAATCATCATTTCCCTTATGCAGCAAAGTATCTATAAAAGCCCAAAAAGTAGGCAGTTAAGTGACTTTTCCAAAGTCACCCAACTCTTGGTCAAAGGTAAACTTAGAATACCAGTCTTCTCCCACCAAGACCAATGCAGTTTCTACAATCCTAAATTTACTGAGTAAAAAATGGCTGCTAATTTTCACACTTAATACTAAAAATTATTTAAACTGAAATCACTAGCCTAAACCTGTTATCCTGAAACCATCTTGCAATAATTAGAAGATTAAATATCACATTATTCAGTAATTCTCCCCTAGTAAATACTTACATAAGTTTCCTTTGCTGCATCCAATTGCAGGTCATCAGTGTCTGTGAAATAGCCAAGTTCAGCAAACAGTGTAGAATCTTGGCACAAAAGGGTAGAGATTTAAAAAAGAAGAAGAAGAAGAACAGAGATTAATTGTCAATTCAATATTTCAACAGGAGAACAAGCACTGTACCCCTAAGCCAGCTCTATAAGGGGTTCTCATTAGCCATTACTATTATTGATAAACTCCAGCAGTGTGAATGACAATCAATTCAAAGCTATTTCTAATTCATGTATTGTTTTCCACCTAATTTTTATCTTGTGATCTAAATCCTTACACCAGGGATTAACAAACAAGTTTTATGTCAGGTCACATTGGACTAAATGATAGTGACTTTTACTAACAGGAATTCTGAGGCTACATCTGGGCTCAACATGAAAATGTACCATGATTAGAAAGGGGAACCCTGGAGTGCCTGGGTGGCTCAGTCGGTTAAGTGTCTGCCTTCGGCTCAGGTCATGATCCCGGAGTCCTGGGATCGAGCCCCGCATCGGGCTCCCCGCTCAGTGGGTGGCTGCTTCTCACCTTGGCCCTCCCTCCTCTCATGTTCTCTCTCTCTGACTCACTCTCCCTCAAATAAATAAAATCTTTTAAAAGGGGGGGGGAATCCTCTTACACTGTTGGTGGGGATGCAAACTGGTGCAGCCACTCTAGAGCTACCCTATGACCCAGCAATTGCACTACTAGGTATTTACCCAAAGGATACAAACATAGTGATCAGAAGGGACACATGCACCCCAATGTTTATAGGAGCAATGTCCACAATAGCCAAACTAGGAAAGAGCCCAGATGTCCATCGACAAATGAATGGATAAAGAAGACGTGGTGTACATATACAATGGAATATTACTCAGCCATCAAAAAGAATGAAATCTTGCCAGTTGCAACGACATAAATGGAACTAGACGGTATTACGCTAAGCAAAATAAGTCAGTCAGAGAAAGACAAATACCATACAATTTCACTCCTATGTGGAATTTAAGAAACAAAACAGATGAACATAGGGGAAGGGAAGGAAAAATAAAGTAAGATGAAAATTGAGAGGGAGGCAAATCATAAGAGGCACTGAACTCTAGGAAGCAAACTGAGGGTTGCTGGAGGGGACGTGGGTGAGGGGAAGGGATCACTGGATGATGGGCATTAAGGAAGGCACCTGATGTAATGAGCACTGGGTGTTATATGCAACTGATGAATCACTAAATTCTACCTCTGAAACTGAGGAAAGAAAGAAAGAAAGAGAAAAGAAAAGAAAGAAGAAAGAGAGAGAGAAAGGAAGGAAGGAAGGGAGGGAGAGAAGGAGGGGAAGGAAGGAAAATGTACCATGGCTGATCAGCAGTAATGATAGAAGAGGAATATGGCAGCCCATGAACCTCGTATTTGCCATCCAAGCCTCAGTTAAGGGTACAACCAACTTTCTATGAAAACAATAAAGGCCTCACTTACCTAAACCATTAAATTTATTTCAGCAAATCTAACTAATTCCAATTTCCAGATAAGATTTCATTATAGGGGCGCCTGGGTGGCTCAGTCATTAAGCGTCTGCCTTCGGCTCAGGTCATGATCCCAGGATCCTGGGATCGAGCCCCGCATCGGGCTCCCTGCTCCGCGGGAAGCCTGCTTCCCCCTCTCCCACGCCCCCTGCTTGTGTTCCCTCTCTCACTACGTCTCTGTCAAATAAATAAACAAAATCTTAAAGAAAAAAAAAAAGGATTTCATTATAAACCAAGAAGTTTATGGACACAGAAAATACTCTTTAATAAACGAGGTTGAAACTTCCTGTAGAGATAGGTCAAGATGCTGAAAAGGCCAAAGGCAGCTGATTACCATACAACCTGTGAAGTGTCCATTTTCTCTAACATGTTCAGAATCTCAAGAACTTCAAAGAGTTTTTCCAAATCTAAGTTTGCTTTTGTACTCCCCAGTATCATGCCACTGAAACTGCTCTGGTCATTTCCTCGTGTAACATACAGGAGCTACACCACCAATCTATCATAACTCAGCCAGTGACAGAATCATTTCACCAACCTACAACAAAATAATACCTAGCAAAGGGGTGCCTGGGTGGCTCAGTCGTTAAGCGTCTGCCTTCGGCTCAGGTCATGATACCAGGACCCTGGGATCAAGTCCCATGTCAGGCTCCCTGCTCTGCGGGAAGCCTGCTTTCCCCTCTCCCACTCCCCCCTGCTTGTGTTCCCTCTCTCACTGTGTCTCTAGATGATAAATAAAATCTTTAAAATAATAATAATACCTAGCAAAAAATTTTGTGTAGTAGTAATGGAAGGTTATTCACACAACTCTCACAAAAGGATGACCTAAAACTCGGACGCAGAGCCAAAAACACGTAAGCAGGTAACTGTGGCTACGTGCCCCACACAGAGGCTGAAACCCTTGAAAGAGTTCTCTCTACTGTTGCCTCTCATTTCTCCTCTCCCATTCTTTCTGGAGCCTGTTTTCACCAAGCTCCTCTCCCACACACACAAATAGTTATTAATGTCACCAACGACCTCTACGTTGCTAAATTCAGTGGTAGATTCAAGGTCCTCGTCTTACTTGACCTATCAGCAGCACTGGACGGAGTTGATCCTTTCTTTTTTTTCTTTTTTAGATTTTATTTATTTATTCATGAGAGACAGAGAGAGAAAGAGGCAGAGGGAAAAGCAGGCTCCCAAGGAGCAGGGAGCCCAATGCGGGACTCGATCCCAGGACCCAGAGATCATGACCTGAACCGAAGGCAGACGCTTAACCATCTGAGCCACCCAGGCACCCGGAGTTGATCCTTTCATATTAATTGAAACATGTGCTTCACTTGGCTTCCAAATTACCACACTCACCTGATTTTCCTTCCACCTCACTGCTGACCCTATCTTGCTGGTTCCTCCTCATCTCCTGGCATGAAATAGTCCCTGCGATCAGCATAAACTTTCTATCTACTCTACTCCCTTTGTGATCTCAGCTGAGTTCATGGCTTTAATAGCATCTATATGCCAAGAATTCCCAAATACACATCTGCAGCCCGTACCTCAAGATGCACGTACATACTGAGTACATCTCTTAAGACACCTCCTCTTGGAGGTCTCAGACGTAGCACATCCCAAACTGAGCTCCTGATCGCCCCCAGCACACCCCCTACTGCTCTGTCCTCATATCAGTTAATCACAATTCAATTCTCCCAGTAGCTCAAGCCAAAAACCCTGGCTGGAGTCACTGTTTACTTCTCTTCACTCTCCATATTCAAACTACCAGCAAATCCCATCAGTTCTGTCTTCAAACTATATATCCACATAATCTGGTTTTTACCTTTCCTTCCCATCTTTTCTTCCCCTCCCATCTTTCCTTTTCTTCCTTACATTTCCCATGACTGAGATGTCAGCTTCTGAGGAAGCAGGGCAATGAGGATATGGGGCTCTGTGTCATCATCTGTAGCAATGTGCCTGGTATCCAAGGAAATGGGATGGTGCGGGAGAGAGGGGGCCGTCCAGTGTCGGTGGCAGCACGCCCAGGCTGCCAAGGAAATGGGGCAGGAGGGAGAACAAAGTGGCAGATGGAAGAGGCAGCCTGAATGTTTATGAGAATGATGACACTGAACAAATGGCTTAATCAATTGAGCAAATAATGAAATACATCTAAAATACCTGGAGCCAGGTTTCTCACTGTCCAAGAAAGTATGCAAAAACATGGAAAGGAAAGAGCGTAAGAGAAACCTAAGATGTTGGACTGGCATTGGAAGTATTGGTATGAGCCCATTTCTAAAAAATATATACACACAGAAGAGTTATAGATGTTTGTATACATATGTATATCTATACACACACATACATGCCCTAGTTCTGTGGGCTGAAAGGTCCTAGAACGGTGATATCCCAGTAGCAATGAAAATACTCTGTGGTCAAATCCTGGATACTAACTGCCATCCTCCACTAAATGAAAGTCCATTAAAGAGCTCTTTGGAGAAATGGCTGATTCCAGAGCTGAAGCAGGGAAAGCGCAGGACAAGAATGGAAAATCTTATTGTGACAGAAAATAAGGAAATTCTCTGAGAATGATTGGAATATGTCAAAAGAAAAAAAAAGAGCTGATATGAATGGATTCCCACTGGTCAAACTGGGGAAAATCTGGGCATCGAAATAAAATGGGAGTACCAAATTTTAACCCACTGAATCAAATAGGAGTCAGTGGGTCCATAATGAAATAAATACATACATACACACACATTACAGAGAAAGCTCTTTCTTACAGTACAATGTCAATTAATAAATGCAGACAGAATGACAGCAGAGATAATCACCATTTGGCATTAGAGTGGTAGTTGATATAGGCAGGAACTATCAGTGGAGGCTAGGGCTGGTGGGTGGAGGTTTAACAAGGAACAGGATATTGGTGTGATGTCAGATTATCTTCCCCAAAACAGCAATCAAAGACAAAAGGGGAAATAGTGACTTTACAGTGGTGAAACCTGGCAGATACCAACTGGAGCATGTGATCAAGATGAACCTCACCTTGGGACAGATCAACATTGTGTTGTGATTCTCCGAGAAGAGCACAGTGTGATATCTCTGGCATTCCAGCCACAGATGCATGGCCTGATTCTGGTCATGAGAAAACCGTGGGCAGACCCAGATTTAGGGTCATCTTGGAGACTAAAAGACCTGTATTCTTTAAGACTGTCAAGGGCACAAGAGACAGAAAAAGACTAAGAAACCATTCTAGACTGAAGGACATTAAGGAGACCTGACAAGTAAAAGTGATGTGTGTTTGCAGGGAGGATTCTGGTCGAGAAAAGAAAAAGAGCCATTATTAAGACAGATGGCAGGGTGCCTGGGTGGCTCAGTCGTTAAGCATCTGCCTTCGGCTCAGGTCATAATCCCAGGGTCCTGGGATCAAGCCCCGAATCGGGCTCCCTGCTCGGTGGGAAGCCTGCTTCTCTCTCTCCCACTTACCCTGCTTGTGTTCTCTCTCTTGCTGTCTCTCTCTGTCAAATAAATAAATAAAACCTTAAAAAAAAAAAAGAAGATAGCAAGAGGGGAAGAATGAAGGGGGGGGAATCGGAGAGGGAGATGAACCATGAGAGACAATGGACTCTGAAAAACAAACTGAGGGTTCTAGAGGGGAGGGGAGTGGGAGGATGGGTTAGCCTGGTGATGGGTATTAAAGAGGGCACGTTCTGCATGGAGCACTGGGTGTTATATGCAAATAATGAATCATGGAACACATCAAAAACTAATGATGTAATGGTGATTAACATAATAATAAAAAAAAGACAGATGGCAAAATCTGAATGGCAGCTGCGAGACGGATGGTAACATGTCAATGTTTATTTCCTGACTGGAAGGAGTAACATGGTAGTAATACAGGAGTATCCTTGCTTTGCAAGGAGGGGATACATACTGTAGTATTTAAAGATAATGGGTCAACACATCTCTCTCTAATGAAAAAGAAATGAGGTAAGTGCAATAAAATTTAACAGGGAATCTGTATGAAGGGCATGCAACTATTCTTACTTTTCTTTAGTTCTGAAACTATTTCAAAATTTAAACATCTAAATAAAAATATGTGGGGGGCGTGCCTGGGTGGCTCAGTGGTTAAGCGTCTGCCTTCAGCTCAGGTCATGATGCCAGGGTCCTGGGATCGAGCCCTGCATTGGGCTCTCTGCTCACTGGGGAGCCTACTTCTCCCTCTCCCTCTGCCGGCCGCTCTGCCTACTTGTGCTCTCTCTCTCTCTCAAATAAATAAAATCTTTAGAAATAAATAAATAAATAAACGTCCAGCTCTTGATTTCAGCTCAGGTTGTGATCTCAGGGTGGTGAGGTCGAGCCCCTCATCGAGCCCCACGTCAGGCTCCACACATAGCGTGGAGTCTGCTTGTCCCTCTCCCTCCCCCAGCCTTGCACTCGTGCACATGCTCTTGCTCTCTCAAATCAATAAGTAAAATCTTTAAAAAAAAAAATAGCCTCCAAAATCTTTCTGGTAACTTGAAATTTTAATGTTTACTAAGATAAGTTAAATGATGGATATTTGTTGACTACCTAGATCATTTCCAAATAAAATAAAATACCGAAACATTAATTACTGAAGATAGGTTTATCCACTTTTCACTCAGTGGGGAGTCTGCTGGAGATTCTCTCTCCTCCCTCTGCCCCTCTCCACTCACACGCGCACTCTCTCTCTCAAAAAATAAAATAAAATAAAAATCTATGTGTGTATACATTTGTATATGTGGATGTATTTGTATATATCCATAATCCAACCATCCCCATCACCTCCACTGCCACTACTGCAATTCACTCAGATCACTACATTAGCCTCCAAATGTTCTCTCTGCTTCTGCCCTTGCCCGCCCTTCAGTCTATTTTCAACAGAGCAGCTAAAGTGAGACTGTAAAAACACAGGATATTATTGGGAATCAGGATTTTCACAGAAAAGAAATGTAACCCAGCAGGGAATGCTTTGTCCAGTCGGGCACCCCTGGACTCCCTGTACATAAGTTCTCCCAATAAACCTGTATCTCAGAAAGAAAAAAAAAATGTAAGTATATAATGTAAGAAGATGAGAAAGAACCCTGTCGTACTGGCTTTGACCTGTAGGTATTAGTATGAATTCACGCTGTTTAAAAATACCTATTTCCTTGTTCTCGGGAGGTACCTGATGAAATGTTTAGGAGTTTCATATTATCTGTAGCCTACTTTCAGGTGATGAAAGAGGAGGGAAGTATGGGTAATACTGAATGTGACAGAATGTTAACAGTTGGTAAATCTAGACGGGGGAATATAGGGTATCACTGTAGTGATCTTTTAATTTTCTGTGGTTTTTAAACAAAAACCTCTCTGTGGTTTAAAAACAACTGAAAGTAGGTTAATAAATGTATATCTATCAAAAATCCCCAAAGCATCCATAAGAAAGTGGTGGTGCTGGTAACCTCTAAAGTATCTCTAAAATCTATTGCCTATTCCAACATCCTCTTCACCAATCTCACACAACCAATATTTAGACGTCCCTTCGCAGTAGTAAACTATGGTAGCTATTATTTTTAACTTGCTCAGCAAGCTTTCCCACCTGACCTTGACCTGACCATTTATTTATTCATTTACTTCTTGTCAGTTTAGTAAGATGAGAAATGGCCACCAGGTTTAACAAAATGGAAATCAGGGGTGACCTTAGAGCAGCTTTGGTGGAGTGGTGGAGCCTGGCTGTGGTGAGACAATAAGGAGAAACTGTAGTCAGTGAACATGGTTTGTTTTTATTTTTTTCCTTAAGAATTCTGCTGTAGGGGCGCCTGGGTGGCTCAGTCGTTAAGCGTCTGCCTTCGGCTCAGGTCATGATCCCAGGGTCCTGGGATCGAGCCCCGCATCAGGCTCCCTGCTCGGCGGGAAACCTGCTACTCCCTCTCCCACTCCCCCTGCTTGTGTTCCCTCTCGCTGTATCTCTCTCTGTCAAATAAATAAAATCTTTAAAAAATTTTAAAAAAATTAAAAAAAAAAGAATTCTGCTGTAAAGAGAAACACAGTAGCAGCTAGAGGAGACGTAACATCTAAAGAGGGTCTGGAGGGTTTTTTCTTTACTCTGAATAGGAGCAACAACTACACGTTTATTGACCAGTAGAGATGACCTAGTATAGAGGGAAATGATGATATACAGGGAACAGAAGGAAGAAGTCTCGAGCAACACTCTTGACTAAAGAGGAGGGATCTACAGCACGTGTGGCTCCAGCGAGAAGCCATTTGTTCCCAACAAGAGAAGAGAAGGTAAATATGCTGGTAGGTGAATAGATGAGGTCATGGGAGACTGTGGAAGTTCTCTTCTGATTCAAAGGAAGGGGGAGGAGGTGACAGAGGTTTGAAGAGAGAAGAAATTTCATAAAAACAACCATCGAAGTGGGAGAATGAGAGGACCAGGCAAATATGATCTGCCAGGCCACACCTCAAGGTCTGTTTCAGGTTACTATCATAAATCAGTTAGATTTAACCAAGCTTGTGGTTCATCCAAGAGAGAACTACAAAACATAGAAACAAGGTGCTGAGACTGTGAGTGAGGGAAGTTATAATGAGTGCCCATGGAACTGAACTGGGTAAGGGGGAAGTGATGACACAGAGGAAATGGGGAGCAGTGAAAACATGGCAGGGTCCCAGCAGGACCACAGGGACTGATGGAACGCAAAAGAGAGTGAGCTGGTAAGACAGGAGGTGGTGGGCCGAGTGGGGGCTGTTGAAACGGAGACTGTTACCAGCACTGACAAGGTTTCAGCTTATGATCACGGGAGGAAATGGCTGAGACAGGGTGGAAGGCCAGATCACTGGTGGAGAGGAGGCCGAGGAAATGAGAGGTCTGGATATTTAAAGTACTTCTGAGTATCTGAAATCATCCAAGGAAGGAATGTTGGAGAAAAGTGACAGACGTAACAGGGATGGGTAGAGCACAGCATGTTGTGACAATGTGAAATTCAAACTGGATGTTTCTTAGGGAGGATGAAAGGAGAATGAGCTGAACGTAGCAGTGAAAAACAAGAAAGTTGACTATCCCACCTTTAGAGGCCCAAATGGCAAAAAAGATTTGAGAATCAAAATGGCCGCCATTCACCAAGCCTGCAGAGAAAACAGCAGCCACCAGTAGAGTCAGACTGCGGTCAGTGCCGGAAGGCCAACTTTTACAGAAGAGACTGAGGATATAAAAGAAACCGGAGGGGCGCCTGGGTGGCTCAGTCCTTGAGCATCTGCCTTCGGCTCAGGTCATGATCCTGGGATCCTGGGATCAAGCCCTGCATTGGGCTCCCTGCTCGGCGGGAAGCCTGCTTCTCCCTCTCCCACTCCCCCTGCTTGTGTTCCCTCTCTAGCTGTGTCTCTCTCTGTCAAATAAATAAATAAAATCTTAAAAAAAAAAGAAAAAAAAGAAATGTGTTTAAACAAACAAACAAAAAAAGAAACCACAGAAGCAGATAGAAGCTTCTGATATTGGTATATATACCTTACATGTGGTAAAAGATTGTTTCTGTACAAAGTCAAGACAGGGAGGAAGGAAGGGAAAGAAGACAAGGAGAGGAAAGACATGCAGGTGACAAATAAGCATATGAACACATGCTCCACATCATAGGTTACCAGGGAACAGCAAATTAAAACGACAATGAGGGGGGCACCTGGGTGGCTCAGTCAGTTAAGTGTCTGCCTTCAGCTCAGGTCATGATCCCAAGGTCCTGGGACCAAGCCTCCCATTGGGCTCCCTGCTCACTGGGGAGCCTGCTTCTCCCTCTCCCTCTGCCTGCCACTCTGCCTACTTGTGCGCTCTTTCTGTCAAATAAATAAAATCCTAAAACAAACAAACAAAAAACCCAACAAGGTGGGGTGCCTGGGTGGCTCAGTCAGTTGGGCGACTGACTCTTGATTTCGGTCATAATCTCCGGGTCATGAGATTGAGTCCCATGACTCTGGGCTCAGAAGGGAGTCTGCTGAAGATTCTCTCTCTCCCCCCGCCCCCACTCACGCACGTGCACACACACGCTCTCTCTCTCAAATAAACAAATCTAAAAAACAAACAAAAAAATCAACAACAAGCTACCACACACACTTATTAGAATGGCTAAAATCCAAACACTGGCAACATCAAATGCTGGTGAGGATATGGAGCAACAAGAAAGAACATTCATTCATTGCTAATGGGAAAGCAAAACAGTACAGCCATTTTGGAAAACAGTTTGGAACTTCCTTTCAAAACTAAATATGCTCTTACCATATGATGCAGCAATTATGCTTCTTGCTATTTACCCAAATGATCTGAAAACATGTCCACACAAAAAGCTGCAAATGAACATAGCAGCTTTATATATAACTGCCAATATTTTAAGGCAACCAAGATATCCTTTGATATGTAAATGGATAAACAAACTGTGCTATGGACTGAATTGTGTCCGCCCAAATTTATATGTTGAAGCCATACCCCCCAGTGTGACTGTAGCCAGAGACAGGGTGGTCTTTAGGAGGTAATCAAGATTAAATGACAATTTAAGAGCGGGGCCCTAATCTGATAGGACCGTGGCCTTACAGGCAGAGGGACAGAGAGAGCCTTCCCCACCCCCTCCTCCTCTCCACCTCTCTCTCCCTTCACTCCTCTCCCTCTCTCTTTCCTCTCCTGCCTCTGCCTTGTGAAGACACAATGAAAAGGCAGCCATCCACAAGTCAGGAAGAGAGCCTTCACCAGAACTTGACCATGCTGGCACCTGATCTCAGACTTCCAGCCTTCAGAACTGTCAGAAAGTAAATTTCTGTTGTTCAAACCACCCAGTCTATGGTATTTTGTTATGGCAGACTGAGAGACCAATACACTGTAGTACATCCATACAATGGAATATTAGTGCTTTAAAAAAAAAAAGAGCTATCAAGCCATGAAAAATCGTAGACAGATCTTAAATTCATGTTGTTAAGTGGAAAAAGCTACCTACTGAACAATTCCAACTACATGACATTCTGAAAAAGGCAAAACTAGATAGATAGTGAAAAGATCAGTGGTTGCTTAGGGCCCAGGAGGAGAGAGGGAGAGATGACTAGGTGCAGCACAGGGGATTTTTTAGATACATGAAACTATTCTGTCGGATACTGTACATACATGATATTAGATATTCATCAAAACCCACAAAATGTACAACACAGAAGGAATCTTAAACTATGGATTTTAGTTAATCATACTGGATCAATACTGGCTCATCAACTGTAACAAATTCACTACATTAATGCAAGATGTTACCAATATGGAAAGTGACGGGGGGGGGGGGTGTAAATAGAATTCTATGTACTATCTGCTCAATTATTCTGTAAATCTAAAGCTTTACTAAAAAGAAAGCCTATTAAATATTAAAAATAATTATGTGAAATCCAGGGGGCGCCTGGCTGGCTCAGTCAGTACAGCATGCGACTCTTGGATCTCAGGGTTGTGAGTTCGAGCCCCACGTTGTGTGTGTAGAGATTACTTAAAAATAACTAAAAAATCTTAAAACAAAATAAAATAAAGTAATTATGTGAAATTCAGATTTCAGTGTCCATAAACAAAGCTGTATGGGAACACAGCCACACTCATTTACATGTTCAGTTTACGTTGCCTGTGGGCCTATGGGTGCTTCTGCATTCTAACAGCAGAGTTGAGTAGTTGCAACAGAGACCACAGGACCACATAGCCTAAAATACTTACTATCTGGACCTTCACAGAAAATGTTTGTAGACCACAGCTCTAAATTTCATTACCCAAGTTAAAGGGAAAAAGCACATCCCACCATAGGCTGTTCTGAGCTAATCACTTTATTTAATTATTCAAAGTTGTTAGAGTGACAAGTACTAATTACATAATCTGAATTTTTAAATATCACTGGCCACCTTCTAATATTAAAAAAAAAAAATTTAAATAAATCAGTGAAGTCTTTGGATACTCAAAATGGCAACTCCCAGAAAAAGAAGCCATATTCTACTGAAAAACAGTAGCAAAAAAGTAGCGTTTCACTTTAGCGCCTGCAAAATCTATCCTGCTTACTGAACACCTAACGAATCAGAATTAAAGTGAACAACTAAGAGAAGATTGTTAACAGTTTGAAAAGAGAAGCCTGGAAAACAACAGGAAATGGGCACGTTCAGGGAGGGGCAGGGCAGAATACCTGAGTTAAGTCAGTGAAACAACTACAAAGAACCTAATGCTCTGTTAAAGAACATTAGGACTACGCCTCAATTTATCAGATTAATCAGGAAAATGCAGCCTGAGTATCAGAAGACAAAATAATGCTTTGAGGAAGTGCCCCACAGTTGCAGTTTAAGAAATATCATGAAAATGTAACCGTTGACTAGCTGAGAAAAAACCGTAACTACCTGACACTCTAAAGTAGATTTATTAATAACTGGGAGGGGGTGGATCTTGGGAAGAATCAATCTACAGAAATAATTAAGGAAAGCATTATAGGGGCACCTGGGTGGCTCAGTTGGTTAAGTGACGGCCTTCGGCTCAGGTCATGATCCTGGAGTCCTGGGATCGAGTCCCACATTGGGCTCCCTGTTCGGTGGGGAGCCTGCTTCTCCCTCTGACCCTCCTCCCCCCTCTCATGCTCTCTCTCTCTCTCCTTCTCTCTCTCAAATAAATAAATAAAATCTTTTTTAAAAAAAAAGAAAAGAAAAGCATTATAGAATAATGACTAAGAGCAGAGGCTCTGGAGGTAGACAAACCTGGTTCTGATCCTCCTTGTGCCACTCACTAGCTAGAAGACTGAACATTCACTCTCCCTCAGCCTCAGTTTTCTCATCTGTAAATTAACAATAACTGCTAGTGATGTTGGAAGATTAAGAAGATAATGCATGTAAAAGCTTGCAGGACACCTGACACAAATGAAGTGCTAGGTAAATGGTAATTACTATTACCACTACATTTGGCTCAGGATAACATACTTGAAATTGACAGTCTACAGTTTTCCCAGCAACAGCTAGGAAATCCACCAAGGGCTGAAATAAATCCCTCATGTCATAATTTTAGAGAAGTTCTGTCCTTGAAAAGTCAAATGAGAACTTCAGTTCAGTAAACGGAATTGAGATTACACTTTGCTACTCAGAATGATGGTCCAAGGGGGAAAGATGAGCATCAGTCTGGGTTCCTCCCCCGCCCCCAATTCCAAAGTGGGTGAATGGCGTAGGCTCAACTACAGGGCCCACTCGACCTATGCAATCCCAAATTCTCACTGAAGCCCAAGACCAGCATTAGTATTAGTCCCGCAACAAAGAGAAAAATAAAAGGTTCCTCTAAACACCTAGATGACGAAGTTTCCCCACTCTGATTCCCACTGCATTCCATTCCACTCTTCCTGACCGCAAAACCAAACAAAAATATACGAAGCAAAAAAAAATTAGAGCTGTTTCTGGAGGGCAGTCAGGATTACAACAGTTTTTAAGAGTTAGGGCTAGGTAGTCAGGGGCCCAAGGTAAGGTGCTTTGGTTCTCTGCCAAGATGGACATCAGCCTAGATCAATAGCGGCAGCTGCGACATGAAGATCTCTGTATACACTCCCATTCTCTCACACAAACACGGACAGACACACTCCACGGCAATCACCGCCCACATCCCACACTGAGAAAACAGCTTACAGCCTTTTGGGTGGTCACAGCCATCCTGCCCTCTACTTCTTACCGACGCCCTTTTCACCCCCACACAATGATCGCCTAGTACTTTCCCAGCGGAAACGTTGAAAAACGATAATAATTCCAGTCACGCAACATTTTACGCTCGCTGTTGCCAGGGCAGAAACCGACCGGCTCGGCTAGACTCTTCCAGGGAGGACCGCGGACGGAAGCGACAGGCTGGCCCTGGCTCCCGGAGCAGAGTTCGCCCACACAAGTCTCCGCAAGTGCGCGAAGGAGCAAGAACCCCCGGCCGGCACCGGCACGTTCTCAGCTGCCACTCACCCCAGTCCTCATCGGCTCGGTGAGAGAGGCCCGGGCTAAGAGGGGACTCCATGGTGCCGGCAACGCCAGCCGGCGCCCGCAAGCTCCACGCTCCGGCGGCCTGGAACTCGGTGACTAATAACCCGGACGGCGGCGGCAGGAGGACAAAATACTCCCTACCGCCCCGCGGACGGTGGCCGAGTGAAGACAAAGTGCTTCCACTGCCCGGGGAACTTGAGCAAATCAGCAAAGAGGAGCGTCGGAGACTGAGCTCGTTTAAACAAATCGGCGAGTACCTATTTCCCTGTGGGACTTTTCGGCACTTTCTGTCCCGCTGCTTTAAGGAAAAAAAAGAAAAGAAATACACATAAACACTACTTTGGCTAAGTAAAATGTACTGATAATATTTTTTAAAAAGGAAAAAGGAAAGAAAAGAAAAGTAAAAGCCCTCCCGAACCTACTGGCTTGTTCCCTGAATATCTTTAATACCACAGCGTAACTATCTCAGAGCAAAATCAGAGACCAATAAAGTAAATTCGATTTAATTTTCAGAATCACTTGCTATCAATGTAAAACTCTTCCCGTAGACACAAGTGTGGGAAAGAAAAACTCAACTATTGTTCCACGTTCGTTAGACCCACGTCTTCGCAGGCACCGTACCTGAGGTAAACACCAGTACTGTGAACCGTACTTCTAGAAAGCCTACTTTTATTTAAACAAATTTAAACAAGGCAAATATAAGAAATGAACTCCCCGTGCTGAAACGTATCTCCTACGTAATGCGTTTCTAAATCGTAGCACTTCGTAGTGGAAATCCCAGCGAGTTTACCCTATACAAACCTACAATAAATTCCCAATCTTTTTATTGCTAAAATGTAAGATTCCGTTTTGTTTAGAAGAAATTCACATCACGAACTCCAACTGAAAATCTGAACTGAGTTTGATAGAACAGTTTCAAGACCGCTGCTTAATAGAATTTCTTTTTACGGCATTTCAGCGGCGAGGGTGTCAAATCCCCTAAGAACACGTATCCCTTTAGGACCAAGTGGAATCTTTTCCATGGTTACTAAACCAAACAAATGCTTCCCAGAATCCACCCAACTCCTCGTGGCTGGAGGGTTACTACAGATTGCATAATCCACAGTATTCAATACAGCTCTGGACCCCAAACCAGAAGAAAAAACAAAACAAAACACGACATGGTTCCTTTTGTCATCAGATAACTAACCAGTTTTCATGTACGGTGAAATATATATCACCTCTATTCTTATTCAACTGCAAATTCAAAACTGACAAACTCAAATAAAACCAGCAAGTCTTCTATTCCGCATCCACGAGATACTTTTTTTTTTAATCACCATGACTGAACTCTTGCCAGTTTTTATTTTTTTAATTTTTGAAATTTTTATTTTTATCCCCAAAGTGCAGATAATGAAAAAAGCATTTGCATACCTATCACCAAAGATTAACAAATATTAACATTTTCCATTTTTGTTTCAGATTTTTCATAATATAAGAAATTAAATATTACAGGTAAAACCGAAGTCTGCTTTTCCCTCTGCTTCATTTCCCTCCCTCCACATAGACTTCTATTACATACATCTAGTGTTGCGTTTTTAAATTTACATAAACATGTCATACTCGTTCTCCAAATCACTTTTATTTTTTTTTCAAATCACTTTTTTTCTTATTCAACATTACTTTTTGAGGATCTACTCATGCTTTAACTGTTACATGGTATTTCCTTGAAAATACATATATATATATATATTTACATATATATCTTACAATTTATTTCCCTACTAATGGACATTTGGATTATTTCAAATTTTTACTGTTAATAGCCTTGTATGAGTCTCTGTGCATATAAGCAAGAATGTCTTTAAGATATATAGTGGGTCATAGAGTAGGAATGTTAAATTTGCCAAATTATACCATTTTACATCCTTGCTAGCAGTGATGAGTTCTTTGCTCCACATTCTCACCAACACTAGATTTGGTCACTCTTACATTTTTTGCCCCTGTGAAGGGTATGACCATAATTTACATTTCCCTGACAATTAAAGAGATGGTGCATCTTTTCGTGTTTATTAAACCTTACTTACTCTTCTGTGAATTGCCTATTCTTACAAAATTTGCCATTGCATTTTCTTTCTCTCAATGACACCTACATCTTTAGCTAGCCTACTCTATTCATTTAACAGATACATATGTTGCAAATACCTTCTCCCAAATTGCAATTGTCTTTTGTTTATGGGGTTTTGTCTTTTAGGTTTTAATTTCAATGTAGTCAAATTTACCAATCTCCTGTTTATGATCTGTGCTATTTGTAACTTGCTTAAGAAATCCTTCCCTCTCCTGAGGTCATAGAGATTTTCTTTTTTATTTTCCTTCCATATTTTTATAGAGCTGCTTTTCACATTCTTCCCCCCACCAATCTGGTTATTGCTGGGGTGTAGTAACACTATTGATTTTTATACAGCAATCTTGTATCCAAAAACCTTGCTGAATTCTGTGACTGTAATATTTTGTCTGAATTCTCTAGGATTTTCTACGTAGAAAAACTTGCATGCAAACACTAACATTTTAAAATTTATTTTAACATTGTAACCTTTTTAAAATTAACCTTTAATGTGGAAAATTTCAAACAAACACAAAAGAGAAGCTAATCGATGCTCTTGTCTTAGCACCCGACTTCAACAATTTGCCATTCTTGTTTTATCTACCCACTCTCCCACAACAATTTTATTTTTTGTTTTGGTTTGTTTTTTTCCCCTGGAGTGTTTTTAAAAAAATTTTTTTTAAAGATTTTATTTATTTATTTATTTATTTATTTATTTATTTATTTATTTATTTTATTTATTTATTTATTACTTATCGAGAGAGAGAGAGAGAGCATAAGCAGGGGGAGGGGCAGAGGGAGAGGGAGAGAGAATCTCCAGCACACACAGCACTGAGGGTGGAGCCTGACGCAGGGTTGGATCCCATGACCCTGAGATCATGACCTGAGCTGAAATCAAGAGTCAGACACTTAACCGACTGAGCCACCTAGGCACCCCATCCCTTGTTTTAAAGCAAATCCCAGATATCATGTTATTTCAATACTTCAATATGTATCCTGACAAAGCTTTTTTCAATTTTTAAAAAAAACTTAACTACAATACTATTATGATACCCACCAACAATAATTCCTTAATATCATCTAATACCCATTCCACATTCAATTTTCTCCCCAAAATGCCTTTCTACAGTTGGTTTGCTCAAATCAGGATCATCGGGTTGCATTTGGTTCATGGGACAGTCCCCTCTTCCACGTGTCACCCCATGCTGTTTGTTAAAGAATCTGTCGTTTGTCCTGTAGAATTTCCCACTTTGTGATTCTGCTGTTTGTGTCTTCATGGTGATTTGTTCCTGTAAACTGCCAGTTAGATGTAAACTTGATTAGATGGTTTTTGTTTCATTTGTTTTTGCAGGAATACTTCTTAGGAACTTCTTTGCATCATACAAGGAGGCACATAATTTCTAAATACCCCACTTTTATAGATGTCGAGATTTATCAGTGAATTCTGTTTTTTTCCTAAGGCTTAAACCTTTTCCCCTTCTTATTTTATTGCAATAGCCAGGACCTCTAGTGCCACACTGAAGGTAGATGCGTGAGTATACATCTTTTAACTTGTTCCCAACTTTGAAAGTTTTAAAAAGTTACTATTGATAAGGTTTTCCTGTAGTTTTTTAATGCAAGGAAAATTTCATTTTTCATCAAGAAATTTGCTGTGGTTATTATAGTTTTTATGCACACTCTGGTCATATACTCCTTCCATTCTAGTTACTGTGCTTTTTTTTTTTTAATGATAAATGTCAAATGTTAATGAATCTTCTTTAATTTATTCATTTGCTTTCAACTTAAACCCTTGGAAGAGAAATGAAATTGGAGAGAGAGTTTTGCCTGGAGACCTAAAGGAGGGCCTTGCCTAGATCCACACTTCAGAGGACTCTACTCTGGCATCTGGCAGTGTCTCTTCCCACAGGGTGAGAATCCATGGTGCCAAGGGGATATGCCCAACCAGAAGACATGCCTCTTCTAGACATGCTTCTCATGCCCAAATAGCTCCATGCCTGCTTCTAAAGCTTGCTCGGGCCTCCTACTTCCTAAGGGTGAACTGTGCCAATGCTGTATGCCAGGAGCATAGACTAAGCTTAGAAATGCGAGGTGGGAAGTTCACGTATACATATGCACCAGGCGTAAGAACAAACCCAGGGGTGAGGAAAGGGGCCAACTCTGTAGGTTGCTCTGTAGGTCGGGGGCCAACTGTCCCTGCATTGCCATGTTTTGTCAGGGAACTCCATAAAGTCAGAGAATTTTAAACTCAAACCTTGTCTCCCAGGTCTTTATGAAAGGTATTTTTATCAAGAAAAGAGAATAACACATTTTATTTAATAGTTTGGTAGCTTGATTTATAAATTTCAAACACTAAGACAAATAGTATCTGGGCCTCAATTTGCACTCACAGAATTCTGCAAGTGTTGGTGGGGTACCTGACCAGTGAATTTACAACTTGGTTAAAAATTGCATTTCATCAGTGCTATTATATTTTACAATCTAACATTTGCAGTATGACATCTTCTCTATCACCCTAAACAGTGAACTCAAACACTAGAATACAGAATTAAAAGCTCAGATTTTGGAATAAGCCAAATCTTGATTCTAATCTAGGTTCAACCATTTGCTAGCAATATAACGTTGATGAAGTGACTTAATCTTTCTACGCCTCAGTTTCACCTGTAAAATGGGAATCTATCTCATAGGATTTGGGGGAGTATTAAATTATATAGTACACATTAAATGCTTAGCATAGTGACTAGCACATGGTAAATTCTCAATAAATTGCAGCTATTTTAAGGAAGAGTGTTGAATGCTGCTGGTTAGTTTCCGTACCTGCATCGTATCACTAAAATCCCCACAACCACCCGGATTGGATACAATTATTATCTCCCTTTTATACAAGGAATGAGGCTTATGCAAATGACCTTTAAAACAACCCTATTGGGGCGCCTGGGTGGCTCAGTTGGTTAAGCGACTGCCTTCGGCTCAGGTCATGATCCTGGAGTACCGGGATCGAAGTCCCGCGTCGGGCTCCCTGCTCAGCAGGGAGTCTGCTTCTCCCTCTGACCCTCCCCACTCTCATGCTCTCTCTCTCTATCTCATTCTCTCTCAAATAAATAAATAAAATCTTTTAAAAAAAATAAAACAACCCTATTAGGAGGGCAGAGCGATAGAACATATATTAATCCCACTTCATGAAGGAGAAACCTGACCCTCAACTTTCAAAAGACCTGGGCAGCTAGAGACAGGGGGAGCCAGAATGATCAGATTCCAGTCTGACTTCTACTTCAGTACTATTTTAACTGCACGTGAAACACCACCTATGAAATAAAGTTCATATCGCTATTTTGGACAAATGTGTAAAACTACATGTTGTAAGTTGATGTTCTTAAATATTAAAAAGGGTTCCACCTGTTAGTTTCTTCTTGAGAATAAAGGCATAATGGATTTTCTATTTACCATTTCTATTTACTATTTACCAAGAAAAACATTAATGGACTTTAAATTGGGAATTTTTGGGGGCGCCTGGGTGGCTCAGTCGTTAAGCGTCTGCCTTCGGCTCAGGTCATGGTCCCAGGGTCCTGGGATCGAGCCCCGCATCAGGCTCCCTGCTCCGCGGGAAGCCTGCTTCTCCCTCTCCCACTCCCGCTGCTTGTGTTCCCTCTCTCGCTGTATCTCTCTCTGTCAAATAAATAAAAAAAAAATCTTAAAAAATAAATAAATAAATAAATTGGGAATTTTTGCTTAGTGGATGTTTCACAAAATTTCAAAATTTACATAAAGAAAAGTCAATCTCCCCAAACTCATTTTCCACTGGCAAATACCAATTATCTTTCAAAAAAGGTATCTTATCAGGGCGCCTGAGTGGCTTAGTCAGTTAAGCATCTGCCTTTGGCTCAGGTCATGATCCCAGGGTCCTAGGATGGAGCCCACTCGGGGCTCCCTGCTCAGTGGAGTCTGCTTCTCCCTCTCCCTCTGCCCCACCCCCCCAGCTCGTGTGTGCTCTCTAATAAATAAAATCTTGAAAAAAAGAAAAAAGTATCTTGTCTCTCTCTCTCAGCTAGAATATAAATTGCAAGATGGGTTTTGGGACACCTGGGTGGCTTAGTCGACGAAGCGTCTGCCTTTGGCTCGGGTTGTGATCCCAGGGTCCTGGGATCAAGTCCTGCATTGGGCTTCCTGCTCCTCAGGGAGCCTGCTTCTCCATCTGCATCTGCCTGTCTCTCATGAATAAATAAAATCTTGAAAAAAAGAGAGGGGTTTTATCTAGTTTGTTCAGTGTGTCACCTAGAATTGTGCACATAATAGGTGCTCAGTTAATATTTACTGAATTGACAATTGCAAATTCAGATAAAATCTATGTAATTTTCTCTGCGCTAGATGCTACAGTGTGATAGCCATACAAAACTCTCTCTACTCAACTTTTTTTTTTTTTAATTTTATTTATTTGAGAGAGAGAGCACAAGAAGGGGGGAGGGTGAGAGGGAGAAGCAGACTCCCCGCTGATCAGGGAGCCCAATGCGGGACTCGATTCTGGTACTCCGGGATCATGACCTGAGCCGAAGGCAGTCGGCTCAACCAACTGAGCCACCCAGGCACCCTCTACTCAACTTTTTACCTACAAAAGGCACAATTCATTTGGTTCAGCCTGATTGTTTTCAAAAAGCTTTCTAGAGTATATTATGCAGCAAAGTGAACAGATAGTACAAAAGCTTAGATAGATATGGAGAAATTTTTTCTCATAAGAAAAATTATTTTATGAAAGTTACCAAAGGTCCTATGTTAAGATGTTCTCAAGAATCGCCTATAACACTCCCAACATTTCAAAAATTAAACTAGGTTAGGGGCGCCTGGGTGGCTCAGTTGGTTAATCTCAGGTCATGATCTTAGGGTCATGAGATCCATCTGGGCATTGGGCTCTGCACTGGGCATGGAGCCTGCTTAAGAGTCTTTCTCCCTCTCCCCCCCCTCAATAAATTGCAGCTCCCCACTGGCTCCCGCACGCTCTCTCTGTAAAAATAAATAAATAAATAAATAAAATTAAACTAGGTACTTTTTAAGAGATCCATTTTCACTTTTTCCATTTAAACCTATTCCCATTTTGGTGTTTATATACATACATGTAAATATGCAAAGTGTCTTAAGAACATGGACTATATTTCTCTTTATTAGCTAATTCCGATTTCATGTAAATGTTCAAATATCTAATTAGGTCCAATTCTAATTATTAGTAATGAGTAAAATAAACTCCAGTTTCGAGAGATCATGTTAAAAAGTTAATCTGGACACAGTACCTTTTCCAGTACTCTAACCTATCAGGCTAAAAAAGTAATTAATATGTAGTTATTCCACATGTATTTTCCTCATCATTAGAAACACACCTAACATTAATACATTTCTTTAAGCAGATTACTTCAAAACGTATCTTAAACATACTTTTCTAAAAATTTACTTTATTGGGATTCCTAAAGAGTAACAGGAAAAGCTTAGTCAATGTTTTTCTAATAGCCTTTCCTTCTACATTTCCAAGAAAAATCCAGACATATGCAGATTTACTAATGTACCTTAAAGAGAAATAAGTTTCAAAATATGTCCAAACAAATCTGCTTTACATTTCTAGAAATTAAAAAAAATCTACTTAAACATAATTTCCAACTTTTATAAATAATTTTGTCTAAACATTCCAAAAATCAGAACGCTTGAAAATATATGAAACAAAGAATATGGGTTATAGAAAATTTTAATATCAAATAAAGTACAATTTACATGATTAAAAGTTTTGATTTCCATATAACGTATTCTACTTAAATGGTGTAAGAGACTAACAAATAACAAAGCACAGTTTCCATGTCACATCAAATGAAATGCTGATGGCCTATAAACTAGACAATCTGCCATGAATGACAACCAGCGAGGGAAGCACACATCAGCAACTTTCTTTCCAAGCTATCAAAAATGTCAAGTTCATATTTTTCTTGTTTGTGATCCCAAAACCGGCAGCATCTTCATTTCATCCACTCTGTTCTTATGTATTTGAAAAGCAGGTGTTATCCATCGACCACATGAGCACTGTTCACCATACCAATTGAAAGAACCCAACTTGGCATTGCATTTGGGGCAAAGAAGCTGAAATAAAGGAACTGTGTTACTTCATTCACTCACTTTTATACAAGACAAATAATTATCACTGGCAATATAGAATATAAAAACAGGTAAGACTCAGTTAAGCACTGGACTCTTGATTCAGGCTCAGGTCATGATCTCAGGGTCATGAGATCGAGCCCCACCTTGGGCTCCTTAAGCAGTGGGGAGTCTGCATCTCTCCTACCTTTCCCTCTGCCCCTCCCCCTCTCTCCCTCTCTAAAAACACAAACAAACAATACAAAATAAAAACCAGGTAAGACATGGCTCCTACCTTCAAGGAGTTTTATGATCAAATCAGCAAGATAAAATACAACGGCAATTTACAATAACAGATGGTGGGCTATGATAATTGTGTAAGAAGCACGTTGTATGCTGGGAGAAGGACCAGATTAATCCCAGTATGGGGGCGGAAGGTAAAGGTTGAGATATGATGCAAGATTTCAGGATGTGGTATGTGTTGCCTTCTAAATCAGTCTGCAGCTTAATATCCCAAACTAAGATCATCATGGCCGAAGACTAGGAAAGCATGTTAGGAGCCTCATGTCAGATCAGTATTGATATTGGTAGCATGTAGGCTAGGCCTCAGATTCATGGCTATTTAAAAACAAACTGATACTCCAGTTAAATAGATTAAAAAAAAACCTGAACATGTCTATTATATTGTATTCTAATGTATTTAGAGCATTATTTTTTAAGTTTAGCTTGTTATTCTGTGCATGACATGAGGCAGGGAGTCTTATTTTTAATCTTAGATGATATAAGCTCTGGACATAAAACTCAGAAACCAAATTTGATTACAGAAGTATCTTAAATTTTAATATGACAAAATATACCACAAAGCTGAAAGAAGCAACAGACAGGAGAAGATATTTGCAATATAGTAGAAAAATCATTAACATCTAGACTATATAAAGAGATCCTATAATTCAGTAAGAAAAAGGCAAAATCCATAGAAAAATGGACCAAGGATGTAAAGGAAATTTATAGAAAAAGAAGCTATAAACAGCTGATAAATACATAACAATATTGGTCCTCAGCAGTAGTCATGGAAATTCAAATTAGAACATTTTAAGAAAAACATTTTTCATCTCCCAGATTGACAAAACTTTAAAACCAGTTTTAAAATACTCATTATGCCAAGGGTATGGAGAAATGGATACATGCATTCAATGTTAGCGAAAAGCAAATTTGTATAAGCATTTTTATTGTCAGGGTGGAATATTAGCAATATTTAAGACATACACACTCCACAGGACAGGGATTCCACTTTTAGGTCTATAGGAAAATTCAAATAAGTGTACAGAGAAGTATGCACAAATGTGACGTAGAATCTTCCACAAAAATGCCTTCATCTTATATGTTTTCCAGGCTAAATAAGAGCAGCAAGCCAAAAGCACAAGCCACAAAAGAAAGCAAGCAAGAAAGAAAAAAACAGATAAAGTGTATTTCAAAATTAAAAACCCTACTGCTGCAAATGATACCACCAAGAACGGGAAGTGACTGCTAACGGGTATAGCATTTATTCTGGGAATGATGAAAATAATGATGTTGCAAAAATTCTGTGAATATTCTAAAAACCACTGAACTGTACACTTTAAATGGGTAAATTATACAGTATGTGACTTACATCTCAATAAGCAGAATTGTCTGAAAACATGGGTTTGAACATAAGGTACCTCTTTTTAGGCAAGATGCAGACATAAACTGTTTCCTCACATATAACTATATATGTTCTATCTATTTTGTACATTATTGTATTCTTCAAGTGAAATATAGTAAGTTTCATAAAATTTTCATTATACAAACTTTTATACAAACCATAAAAACCTTTACAATCATTAAGACTAACTGTATCTTAGATTAAGAATATCTTTAAATTAATATTAAGTTAACCTAAAAGAGAAATGTGGCCATCCCAGGATGCTCTCATGAGCTGCATTCTTAAGAATTAATAGGAAATGAAAATGAATTTCTTAGCAAACATACTGAATCGAAGTATCAGGAAAAGAGAGAGAGGAGGCAAAAGAGAAAAAGAAAGAGAAGAAGATAAAGAAATTTTAAATATAATTTTAAAATCCTTGATTTGCCCTACTTGTTACCAAGTTTGAATTTGTTAAATATATTCTAACCGGCTTATGTTAGTCTTCTATTTGAAAAATATAAATAGCCTTAAAAGGAATTAACTTAGACCAACAGCTCTCAACCAAAAGTGGTTCACTACTTTAGACAGGCTGGATTTTTACTTAATTAATTAATTTGATAGACTCTTATCTGCACTAGAAAGATATAATCTTCATAAAGAAAGTACTTATGATGGAGTGAAACACCAGTTAAAATATGGTCTAGAGGGCAAGAAACAACAAAATATAGATGATATAATGAAACTACAGAAAATAAAATGTGTTCTTACCTGTCCATCCATCACACCCAACAAAGCAGATTCCATCCACTGTACAGGTTCAATGAAATACGATGTACATTGAGCCAGACTCCCTGTGGTGAGCATGAAAGATGGTGTCACTCTCTTGTGGGCAAAGGCTATGGGACCACTTCCTTCATTATGATCCAAAATGCTAGAACTTCGAAATAAAGATCGCCTGCAACCCCCAAACAAACAACAACATTAATGACTTCCAAAAGGATGAAAAAATAGATGAAATGTGCAGTGTTTCTTAGCAAAATAAAAATGGATTATGCTACTTTAATTTTCAATAACCTCTACAAGTAACCTGATTTACTTTCACTCTTAAGAATTTATATTCTTATATAAATGGTGGCTCAGTCATTAAGTGTCTGCCTTCGGCTCAGGTCATGATCCCAGGGTCCTGGGATCGAGTCCCACATCAGGCTCCCTGCTCAGCAGGAAGCCTGCTTCTCCCTCTCCCACTCCCCCTGCTTGTGTTCCCTCTCTCGCTCTCTCTCTCTCTCATCAAAAAATAAATAAAATCTTAAAAAAAAAAAGAACTTATATTCTTCTTAAAAGCAGTTTTGAGTTTGAAATTTTTATTTTGTTCAATTAAACAAATTCTTCCTACAGATTTTAAGAAAATGAAACTTTTAGTACATTTTGGCTACTGAGACAAGATAAAATCTCCAGAGGATAGAAAATATTTTACCTGCACTTTCTACACTTGTAGAGAATGCCATCTTTCAGTCCTTGTGAAATGGTGGTTGGGTCAACAGCAAAGAGTTCTTGAGGTAAGTTCTGTAATTCTACATGAGATAATTAAAATGTATCTATTTGTTGAAATCAACTCTGCATTTTCAGACAAAATTCAGCGAATGTCAAATTGAGGCAAGAAGTGCTAACCTCAGGAAAAAAAAAAAAAAATCTCCAGTGTTGAGAAATCAAGGTGAGGTCAGAGAGCATAGTGAAGAAGCCCTGGGGTTCTGAGCACAGACTGCCTGAGTTCAAATCCCAGCCCACCACTTACAAACCATGTGACCTTGAACAAGTTATTTCTTGCTAAACCACCGGTTCAGAAGGAGGAAAAAAAAAAAAAAAAAATTGTACCTGTCTCAAGGGATTACTGGAAAAGTGAGATAACGCACCTGAAGCCTTTAGCATCAGAGTAAAGAGCATCTAAAAAGGGCCCAATAAGTACTAGCAATTATTACTTACCTGGATACTTTTCTGTAACTTTTTGTAAACGATATTGCTTATAAATTGCACTAGAAGTATCTACTTCATATCCCATTGCCTGGTATAATTTCAGTTGCCACTCAAATCCCTCATTCATCCTGTAAGGACAAACAAATACAAAGTTAAGTTTTCTCTAAATGGATAAAATCACATTAAAAAAACAGAATTATTTCTATAACAAAAAACTCACTTAGCCTCT
This sequence comes from Leptonychotes weddellii, assembly GCF_054177405.1. Taxonomy (NCBI): domain Eukaryota; kingdom Metazoa; phylum Chordata; class Mammalia; order Carnivora; family Phocidae; genus Leptonychotes; species Leptonychotes weddellii. Next base: position 133,482,158 of record NC_138374.1, read on the forward strand.
GGTTTGATGATCTGGAGATTTTCATAGGCTTTTTCAAAGGTAAGCTGGTCAGTCTTCATCATAAAAGCAATCATTATAGCCACACTTCGACTAACTCCTGCATGACTGAAAAAGAGACCTTTAAAATAAAATATCAAATAGCAGCAATTAAAAAAAAAAAAAGCCCAGCTCCCTATCAACGGTAAAGTTCATGTGCACTTCATGTCTGCTTCTTCTACCCAAATAAACCCTTTGCCTCTAAAATACTACCCACACACAAAAGAATTATTCCTTTATTTCCTTGATCTTTTTGAATTCTGAACCATGGGAATGTATTACCTTTTCAAAAATAATTACACTAATTTAAATGGCTTTTCAAAAATAATTACACTAATTTATAATGGCTTTGGAAAAAATCCAACGCTCCTTTGCTCTTGGCATTAAAGGCCCTGAAGATCTGGTCCAGGCTTCTTTCCATTTTACCACTACCTTATGTCCTTCATGTAAATATTTACAGCAACTACTGGCAAGGAGTAAAAGTGCTGACTCAATAAATTTAAACTAGTTATTACACTCCAATGCAACTAAAGAGGACTACTAAGAATTCCCAAATACCTATCAAGATTTTCTTATAGGCATTGCTACAACTTACTCCCATCTTTCCCCTGGGCATGGCTTTGGGTTCCTTTATGTCCTAACCAATTTTCCTCTCCCCATTTCTCTTCACCAACCACCCTCTGCCCCAAACAAAAACACTGAAAATAATCTGCTTTTCCTTTGAAGTTTGAATAACCTTAACCTTTGTTCATCTCTTTTAGTATACCACTCGAATCCTAATCTGCATTACAATCATCCGGGGACGTTGTCTGGCTTCTCCCGAAGAGCCTTTTTTTTTTTTAATAAAGATTTTATTTATTTATTTGACAGAGAGAGACAGAGCGAGAGAGGGAACACAAGCAGGGGGAGAGGGAGAGGGAGAAGCAGGCTTCTCGTGGAGCAGGGAGCCCGATGCGGGGCTCGATCCCAGGACTCGGGGATCATGACCTGAGCCGAAGGCAGACGCCCAGCCACTGGGCCACCCAGGCGCTCCCCGAGGAGCTTTTAAACTCTTTTTAGGTTCAGGGACTTTGCCATCTATCAATCCCCACTAAAAAACAACTCGGGGATGGGGGCGGGGGGCTTCAGAACGAACCAACGAAAACGAGTACGAATCAACAAAACAAGAATGAATGAGAGCAAGCACGCCATCGGGGGCCCGCCTCCTGCTCCTCCTCTCGCTCGGACACACGCCAGTCGCGGAAGGGACAGAGACGACGTTCTGGTGGCCTGACAGCCCCTTCGTCCTCCCCTAGGCTCCTCGGAGGAAGCGGGGCCGCTCCCCCACGTGCGGGCCACTCACCAGTGCACCAACACCGCGCGGCCCTCGGCGCGGGCCTGGCTGATGAAGGCCACGCACCGGTCCAGATGGCTGAGCAAGTCAGTCTCGGGCTTGTCCAGCGCCGACACGAAGAGGCTCCGTAGACCCTCCATCCCCGCCCCCGACTTGAAGTCGGGCTCCTCTGAGTCCACCGTCAGCACGGCCGCGATGCCCGCCCGCCTCAGGCGGTCCGGCTCCGCCACGGCCGCGGCTCCGCCCAGGTACAGCCCCGGCCGCACCTCCAGCATCTGCCCGGCGGAGCTGGCGCAGCTCTGACCTTGCACCCGCCGCTCGCAGCCATGGCTCCCTGCCTGAGCCTCCAACATGGCGGCCGCCAGGGGCCAAGCGGGCAGGGGGCCCTACCATGGAGTAGGCGGCCGGCTAGAACGCCCTCTTCTGGGACGAGCCGGCCTGAGACGCGCAGGGGCTCCCTCGGAGGACCACGGCGACCGTGGGAATGTGTACTACCTGGGGAAGGCGCTGGGCGTCTGAGGCCGAGCGGGCTTTAAACCCGTGTCTGGCCGCAGCTCCCGCAACTTGATGGTAGCAGATAAACTTCCCTAAATACAGGGTTTCCCAGGCTTATAGTGCTGAGACTTTACGGAAAGGGACAAGAAGAGCAGCGGGACTCAAATTTGAAATGATGGTCCCACCGACTGAATCAGCAGTATCATTTTATGCATTTGGGGTAAAACAGTTTTTTTTTTTTTCCAACATTTATGAAGCCGTTCGTTTGTATTTCTTCTCTTGTGACTATTTTTTTTTTTTGTCTCTTTGCCCAGTATTTTTATTGGCCTGTGAATCTCTTTCTTGTTAATGCATACTGTCCTATATACTTTTTTTTTTTAAAGATTTTTTTATTTATTTATTTGACAGAGCGAGAGAGGGAACACAAGCAGGGGGAGTGGGAGAAGGAGAAGCAGGCCTCCCGCAGAGCAGGGAGCCCGATGCGGGGCTCAATCCCAGGACCCCAGGGATCATGACCTGAGCCGAAGGCAGACACCTAACGACTGAGCCACCCAGGCGCCCCCTGTCCTATATACTTTGAAGATAGTAATCCCATGTTCTTGTATGCCCCTACCCTCCAACCGAAGACCACCAGGAACCTACATCACTTTCTTATCGTTTGTATGTTCACTGAAGTAGCATTTTTAATTTCCTTCAAGAACTTTTCCTTTGCATTCACATTTTAGCTAATTGTTTGGCACAAAAGGCTTAGTTTTCAGCCTATCTTGGCTTTTGACACGCCTCCCCCACTAAACTTAATCATTTCTAGCTTCTGCCTTGAAGTGAGAGATGTGTGAGTCCTTTCACTTGAACATTTAGAGACCATTGTAGGATGATTAATTGGCTGCTTTCAATATTGTTGTGTCTCAGGGACTAGGGAGGCCTGTGGAGAGGGAGACAGATTGGGGGAATGACTGGTCTGTGGAGCAGTGAGAACATATATAACATTTGTTAAATTTGTTGTCTTATATAGATGTGATTTGTGGCACCCGAAAGCAATTACAATAGTAACATCAAAGATCACTGGTCAGAGATCACCATAACAAATACGATAATAATAAAATTGTGGAAATGTTGGGAGAATTGCCAAAATGTGACAGAGACATGAAGTGAACAAATGCTAAATGCTGTTGGGAAAATAGTGCCAATACGCTTGCTCAATGCAGGGCTGCCACAGACCTTCAATTTGTAAAACATGGAATACTTGTGAAGCATAATAACACAGGTATGCCTTTATAGGATTGGGGCTTATATTAGGTGATTTTGGACAGAGTCCAAGGAAGCAGGGCTTTGCTCTGGATTGGACACTGTCAGGAAGTGGCGGTGATTCTAGGATTGGGTATCTCAGTGCATTTTCCCTATAGGGAGAGAAGGCTACGTAGATGCTACAGCCGTAATTGGTCAAGAGGTAGTAGACAGACACATGGACCAATGGAACAGAACACAGAGTCCAGAAATAGACCCTCACATATATGCTCAAATGATCTTCAACAGGTGCTGGTGGGACAATGGCGAAAAATAGCCTCTTCAAATGGTGCTGGGAAAACTGTATATGCACGTGTCAAAGAATGGAGTGTGATCCCTACCTTAAACAATATACAAAATTAATTCAAAATTGATTAAGGACCTAAACATAAGACTGTAAAACCCAGGGCTCCTGGATGGCTCAGTCAGTTGAGCATCTGACTCTTGATTTCGGCTCAGGTCATGATTTCAGGGTCATGGGTTGGAGCCTGGCATTGGGCTCCACACTCAGCAGCAAGTCTGCTTGTCCCTCTCCCTCTTCTCCTCCCTCTGCTTGTGTTCTCTCTCTCAAATAAATAAATAAAAATCTTTAGGGGCACCTGGGTGGCTCGGTCAGTTAAGCATCTGCCTTCAGCTCAGGTCATGGTCCCAGGGTCCTGGGATTGGACCCTGAATTGGGCTCCCTGCTCAGCGGGGAGCCTGCTTGTTGCTCTCCCGCTCCTCCTACCTGTGTTCTCTCTCTGTCAAATAAATAAATAAAATCTTTTTTAAAAATCTTAAAAGATTATAAAACTCCTAGAAGAAACATAGACGTAAATCTTCATGACAGGATTATGTCAAAATTTAAAATTTCTGCACATCAAAGGAAATAATCAAAAGAGTAAAAGGGCTACCTATGGAATGGGAGAAAATAATTGCCAATCATATATCTGATAAGAAATTAATATCCAGAAAATACAAAGAACTTTACATGAGCGATACCAGCATCATGGCTGAATAAGATGTTCCTTTTCCATGTCTTCCCACCCCAACAACAAGTTGACATTCATCCGCAGGCAAAAGGGTCTTGGTAGGAGCTGTGAAATCCTGCACCATATGCCAAGGGACCCAGGAGGAGTCTAGCCCTCCTGTGTGTGAGGTAATAGGCACATGGACCTTCGTCCTGGCTACAGACCCTACAGTGGCCTGTGAACCATCTTCCCTCTTGGCTCTGGTCAGGGAGCCTGCAGAAAACACTGACTTAGAGAATCAACAGGGATAGGAGAGCCTTTGCAGAAACCCAGGTTTCCAGCAGAGAAGTTCTAGGAGACAGTTGGAACAAAAAAGTATGTTTGGATGCATCAGAGAGGGTAAGATGGACTTTCCTCACATCACTCCTCCCCCAAGGCAGCACAGCTCAGGGCCAAGAGAGGTCTCCTGGGTCTGAGCTTTATCTTGGGGGTGGATGGGGTGGAGGGCAGTGAGAGCATGTGGTGAGTACTGGCTTCCTCGGCTGTGCAGGAGCTACAGAAGAGGCTCATTGCTCTCTTGCCCCATGCAGAGTACTGAATCATGAGGTGTAAGATCATGGTGGGGGGGGGGGATGGAGGGAAAAGGCTGAGAGAGCCACACAGAGGACTCTCAGAGGGCACTAAAGGGACATAGGTCCTACTAAGTGATTCAACAGGCTCCATCAAGAAGCCTGCCCAGGAGCTGCTAGAAAGGCCTCACCCCTGGATCCCCCTATCTGCCCATGGGCACCCCTAGTGCTCTGTGAACCTCACCCACACACTCACCTCCACCCTGTGGCCAGTTCCCTGTGGATGCTCCCAATGGCAGCAGCAAGAGTGTTTTGGCAAGTGTCTAGAGAGCACGTGCAGAAAGCCAGCCTGAATCTGCAAGACAGGGAGAGACCACAAACTTGAACTTTAGTGCCACCCTTGGGAAAACAAAAGGAGGGAAGCTGTCAGCTTTTGGGCCTGGGGTGTTGCCACATCTGAGAAGGCACTCAAGCTTAAGAAATCTGCCACAGCAGGGAGCAAGGAAGCATGGAGTAGGTGTATCTATAGAAGATTTGAAGAAGCCTCAGAATCTCTAGTGGGGCTGATGGAAGGTATCTCTCTCCTGAAGGCAGTTAGTAAAGACTGGGGGTGACTATTACTTCAAATGCAAAGACAACAATGCAAAGTTTCAGGGATCATGAAAAATCAAGGAAACATGGTGCCACTAAAGGATCGAAATAATCTTCCAATAACCAACCCCAAAGACACGGAGATCTGCAATTTATCTGATAAAGAATCTGAAACAGCTGTTTAAGGAAACTCAGGGAGCTACAAGAAAAGATATAAGGACAATTCAATGAAATTAAGAAAACAATACAAAATGAGAAGTTTAACAAAGAGATAGAAATCATTAAAAAGAAACAATCAGAAATTCTGGAACTGAGGAACACATTTAATGAAATACAAAAAATGCAGTAGAGAGTATCAGTATCAGAATGGATCAAGCAGAAGACAGAATGTATGAGTTAGAAGATAGGAATTTTAGGGGCACCTGGGTGGCTCAGTCAGTTAAGCATCTGCCTTGGGCTCAGGTCATGATCCCAGGGTCCTGGGATTGAGTCCCGCATTGGGCTCCCTACTCAGTAGGGGAGTCTGCTTCTCCCTTTCTCTCTGCCCCTGCTCATGTGCTCTCCCTCTCTCACACTCTCTCTCAAATATATAAAACTAAAATCTTAAAAAGAGAGAGAGAAGACAGGAATTTTGAAATTATCCAGTCAGAGAAGAACAGAGGAAAAAGAATGAGAAAGAGTGAAGAAAGCCTATGTGATCTATGGGGTACTAGCAAAAGAAATAATTTGCAAGTTATCGGAGTTTCAGAAAGAGAAGAGAAGAAGAAGGAAGCACAAAGCTTATTTAAGGAAATAATGGCTAAGAACTTCCCAAATCTGGGGAGAGATTTGGGTATCCAAATTCACGAAGTTCATAGGTTACCAAACAAACTTAAAGACATCCTGTCCAAGACACATTATAATAACATTGTGGAAAATCTTAAAAGCAGCAAGAGAAAAGAAGCTTGTAACTTATAAGGGATTCCCCATATTCTATTAGCAGATTTCTCAGCAGGAACCTTACAAGCCAGGAGACAAAGGGATGATATATGCAAAGTGTTGAAAGAAAGAAAAAAAAACTGCCAAAGAAGAATATTCTATCTGGCAAAGTTGTCCCTCACAAATGAAGGACAGGTAAAGACTTTCCTGGAAAAACAAAAGCTGAGAGAATCCACTAGACCTGCCTTTGTTGAAAGAAACTCTTCAAGCTGAAACCAAAAGATGCTATTTAGTAACATGAAAATATGCAACACATTGTTAAAGTTACCTATATAGTCAGGTTCAGAATAATACAGTAATATGGTGATGTGGAAGCCACTCAACTCTACTATAAAGGTTAAAGGATGAGAGTATTATAAGTAACTAGAGCTATAATATTTTGTTAATGAATACACAATATAAAAAGAGGTTGGGGCACCTGGCTGGCTCAGTCGGTTGAGCGTGCAACTCTTGGTTTCAACTCAGGTCCTGAGATCAAGCCCCACATTGGGCTCTGTGCTCAGTGGGGAGTCTGCTTAAGATTCTTTCTCTCCCTCTCTCTCTGTCCCTCCCTCTGCTCTCTCTCTCTCTCAAATAAATAAATAAATCTTTTTTTTTTTTTTAAGACGTTAGGGGCGCCTGGGTGGCTCAGTCCGTTGGGTGTCTGCCTTCGGCTCAGATTATGATCCCAGTATCCTGGGATGGAGCCCTGTGTTGGGCTCCCTGCTCAGCAGGGAGCCTGTTTCTCCCTCTGCCTGCCTGTCTGCCTACTTGTGATCTCTCTCTCTCTCTCTGTCAAATAAATAAATAAAATCTTTAAAAAATAAATTAATTAATTAAAAAGAGGTTAATTGTGACATCAAAAAATCAAAAGGGGGAGTATACTAAAAGGGTGGAGCTTTTGTATGGCTCAGTTATCGGTGTCAAATAGACTGTGGTAGTTATGTTTTATATCAGCCTCATGGTAACACAAAACAAAAACCTACAGTAGATACAATAAAAATGAGATAAAAAGCAGGGAATCAAAGCATACCACTGGGAAAATCATCACTTCATTAATGAAGGAAGCAAAAAAGGAAGAAAGGAACAAGGGAACTACAAAACAGCCAGAAAATAATTAATCAGACTGCAGTAGTCAGTCCTTATCTTCCAATAATCATTCTAATTGTTAATGGATTGAATTCTTCAATTAAAAGGCATAGAGTGGTTGGATGGATAAAAAGGCAAGACCCAAGTATATGCTGCCTGCAAGAGAATCACTTCTGCTTTAAAGACACACATAGGCTCTACGTGACCAGATGGAAAATGATATTCCATTCAAGTAGAAACCAAAAGAGCACAGGGATAGTTATATCAGATAAAACTGACTTCAAGCCAAGTAACAAGGGACAAAGATGGTCATTATATAATAAGGGGGCCAATTTATCAAGAAGATATAACAATATTAAATTTACATGCACAAAATCAGAGCTCTTGGTATATTAAATACTAACAGATCTAAAGGGAGAAATAAATAGCAATAGAATAATAGTAGGGGACTTCAATCCTCCACTTTCAACAATAGATAGATCATCCAGACAGAAGACCAACAAGGAAATGTTGGAATTGAACCATATTTTCGAACAAATGGATAACCTAACAGACATATACAGACCATCCCACCCAATGGCAACAGAATGCATATTCTTCTCAAGAACCCACGGAACATTCTCCAGCATGGATCACATTACAGGTCTCAAATCAAGTTTTAGCAAATTTAAAAAGATTGAAATCATACCAAGTATCTTTTCTGACCATAATAGTGTGAAATTAAAAACCAGTAACAGTAGGAAAAATGGAAAACTCACAAATAGGTAGAAATTAAACAACACACTGCTAACAACCAATCTGTCAAAGAAGAAATGAAAAGTGAAATCAAGAAATATCTTGGTGGGGCACCTAGGTGGCTCAGTTGGTTAGGCCTCAGGTCATGACTGCAGGGTCCTGGGATGGAGCCCCCACCCCCGAGTCAGGCTCCCTGCTCAGCAGGGGGTCTGGGTCTGCTTCTCCCTCTCTCTCTGCCCTTCCTCCTTACTTGTGTTCTTTCTCATAAATAAATAAATAAATAAATAAATAAATAAATAAAATCTTTAAAAAAAAAAAAAAAGAAATATCTTGAAACAAGTGAAAATGGAAGGACAACCTATCAAAACCTATGGGATGCTGCAAAAGCAGTTTGAAGAGGGATGTTTATTGGATAAATGCCTACATTAAGAAATAAAAAAGATCTGAAGTAAGTAACCTAGCTTTATGCCTCAAGGAACTAGAAAAAAAGTGAGCTAAGCCCAAAGTTAGCAGAAGGAAGGAAATAACAAAGATCAGAGCAGAAATAAATGAAATAGAGACCAGAAAATCAATAGAAGAGATCAATGAAACAAAGATCTGGTTTGTTTTTTTTTAAGGTAAACAAAACTGACAAAACTTTAGCCAGACTCACTAAGCCAAAAGGAGAGAAATCAAAATCAGAGAGAGGAAACATTACAACTGACACCACAGAAATATAAGGGATCATGAGAGACTAGTATAAACAATTATCTGCTAACAAATCGGATAACCTAGAAGAAATAGATGCATTCTAGGAAACATGTAGCCTACAAAGACTGAGTCATGAATAAATAGAAAATCTGAGCAGACCAATAATGAGTAAGTAGATTAAATCAGTAATCAAAAATCTTCCAAAAAAAAAAAAAATCCCCAAGGCCAGATGGTATCACCGGTGAATTCTACCAAACATTTAAGGAAAAATTAATGCCAATCCTTCTCAAGGTCTTCCAAAAAATTAAAGAGGAGGGAACACTCCCAAATCCATTTTACAAAGGCATTACTGTGATTACAAAGCCAAATAAGGACACTACAAGGAAAGAGAACCTCAGGCCAATATCCCTGATGAATATAGATGCAAAAATTCTCAACAAAATATTAGCAAGTAGAATTTAACAGCAAATTAAAGGATCATACACCATGATCAAGTGGGATTTATCCTTGGGAGGTAAGGATGGCTCAACATTCACAAATTAATAAATGTGATACACCAAATTAGCAGAATGAAGGATAAAAACCACACGATCATCTCAATAGATGCATAAAAAGCATTTGACAATATATAACATCTTTTCATGGTAAAAAAAAAAAACCACACACACAAACTTTCAACAATTGGGCATGAAGGAACATGTCTCAACATAATTTAACAGGCCTTACATAGCAAGCCCATAGCTAACTTCATACTCAACAATGAAAGACTGAATGTTTTCCTCTAAGATCAGGGTCAGGACGTAACTGCCCACTCTCACCACTCCTATTCTACATAGTATTGGAGTCCCAGCCAAAGCAATCAGGCAAGAAAAGAAATAGGACACATCCAAATCGGAAAGGAAAAAATAAACTTGCTTTTGCTTGCAGATATGTGATCCTATATATAGGAAATCCTAAAGACTCTCCCCAAAAACTGTTAGAACTAATCCACAAGTTCAGTAAAATTACAGGATACAAAGTCAACATACAGAAATCAGTTGCACTTCTATACACTAAAAACAAACTATCTGAAAAAGAAAGAAAGCCATCTCATTCACAACAGCATCAGAAACAACAACTCAGGAATCAATGTGCCCAAGGAGGTAAAAGGTCCATACACTGAAATATTAAGGATTAGCCTTTTCCATGGTAACCAGAGGAAAGGGGGAAAGAGTGGGTGGGGATGCAAGGAAGCTCAGTGGTTTGGTGGCAAGAAGCTATAGGCATTCTCTTGCGATGTTTTCTCTTTTCTGGGTAAAGAATCCGGCTTATATGCTGAGAATGAGGATGGAAGTTTGAGAAGAAGCAGTTTGAGGAAAATTTGCCTGGAGAGAGTGGAGAACGTCCGCGGAAGCTGACCTGTGGGGTCAGGCGTCCCAGTGCCTGGTCAGTGTTCGCATCATAAAAATAAAAGTCTTCCGTGCGGTAAAGGGTTAACTCAGTAGGCCTTGGTTGCTCAAGCTCAAGCTTGAGGGTAGTCTCTGATAGAGAACCTATTGTCTGGAATAAGGAAAAACTGAAACTATCTAAATGACTGCAGGCAATAGGTTGTATCCAGTCAATGAGATACTAGGCAACTATTTTAAAGATAACAAAGGAAATGGTCAATGCTAACTATGTTATATCTATCTATCTATCTATCTATCTATATCTATATCTGTATCTATATCTATATATTTTTTATAGCTATAGCTCCTTGGTGTGGAGGGACAAGTTGGTTTTTTAAAGCTGGTTTACAAATAGAAAACATGTCTTAGCCCACTTATATGTATATGAAAAACATTGAAAGATATATATCAAACCGTTAACAGTGCTTATTTCTGCGAGCTGGCTTAAGAGACTTACATGATAGTCTTCACACACTTCATTCTATGTAGCTGTTTTGTTTTTTTTTTCAACTACTATCATTAAAAGTATTCATTGTAGGGGTGCCTTCCTGACTCTGTCAGAAGAGCATGTGACTCTTGATCTTGGGGTCATGAGTTTGAGTCCCATGTGGAATATACAATTATTTAAATAAAAACTTCAAAAAATTAAATCATTCATTGTTAACAATTATAGATATTTATATTCTGGAAAAAGTGGTAAAAAACTATTAAGGGTTCATCTCCTGGACATTTTATGAAGTTATCTCAATCATTCCCTCAGCTTTATTAGTTTTCTGTTGGAAGTGAGCTTTCGATCCTCAACTCCTTAAAATGGCTAGAAGCTCCTTCAAGGATGGGAGTAGGAGACACATGTGAATTGTTACTAAAGAGCCTGGCCCAGTAAATATCTGTAACTGGAAAACTGAAGCTGAAGGTATTTACCAGGGTCTGCATTTGTACTCTTCACCACTAGATGACACCCTTGATGCTTTGGCCAGATAGATTTTTCTGTCCCTCCCTTACAATAGGGAAAAACCAGTATGACAACCTGTAAGAAAAACAGGATGTTAGGAGAGGAAATGCAGGCTTTAGAGAAGGAGCTGGATTGTTTTCTGTCAAAGAGAAAAGAGGCTCTCTGTCCTAGGAGTAGTAGCCCCCACCCCCACCCTGCCACGCCACACCACACAAACCCAAAGGTAATTTATCTGTTCATTTTATCATCAGAAACCCTGCAACCTTGATAAATATGGATTAAACAAAAATTCTTACAATTGCTAAAAGATTGTCAAGTATGTGGTGGCTTGCATGTTAAGAAGACACCCATTTTGTGTAACAAGACCTGATCACATGAGAATACACATCACCCAGACTTCCCCTTCTTTAGTTGTTTCTCAGAAATGTTTGGCTACAGTATGATAATTTATCATTTTTGTCTTTAAAAGTATTTTTTGTAGCCGCCTACCCCGCCCGGGGCCCCCGGACCGGAAGCGCCGTGCTTGAACCCCAACCTCCTCGTCTACCTTGAAACACCAGCACCGCCAAGATGCTGGCTTACCACTCTTCTCTCATGGACCCTGACACCAAACTCATTGGAAACATGGCACTGTTGCCTATCAGAAGTCAGTTCAAAGGACCTGCCCCTAGAGAGACAAAAGATACAGATATTGTGGATGAAGCCATCTATTATTTTAAGGCCAATGTCTTCTTCAAAAACTCTGAGATTAAGAATGAAGCTGATAGAACCTTGATATATATAACTCTCTACATTTCTGAGTGTCTAAAGAAACTCCAGAAGTGCAATTCCAAAAGCCAAGGTGAAAAAGAAATGTATACACTGGGAATCACTAATTTTCCCATTCCTGGAGAGCCTGGTTTTCCACTTAATGCAATTTATGCCAAACCTGCAAACAAACAGGAAGATGAGGTGATGAGGGCCTACTTACAGCAGCTGAGACAAGAGACTGGACTGAGACTTTGTGAGAAAGTTTTTGACCCTCAGAAAGATAAACCTAGCAAGTGGTGGACTTGCTTTGTGAAGAGGCAGTTCATGAACAAGAGTCTTTCAGGACCTGGACAGTGAAAGGAGCCTGAGCAGACACTTTCCACAGCCGTGGGCAGCATTTTACAGCAAGATGTACACAGTTATTTGCCTTTATTTGATAAAGTTTTATACAGAAGAGAGAAGAGAGCATGTCTTCACTTGAAGAGCTCTTT
>NC_138374.1:133495006-133538883 GCF_054177405.1 Leptonychotes weddellii
AAGCTGGTGCTTAATAAAAATAAGTAAGAATAAAGAAATTTCTAACATTAAAAAAAAAAAGTATTTTCTGTAAACGCATATCTATGCTGAGCCATGAGCAAGGAAATTTCCCCTCTTTTGCCCCATCACCTCCCCATCAAAGTCCAAAAATGAACTTCCTCCTTCTATCCTCAACATGTTTACCGGACCCTCCTATACCCAATGAGTTATCAGTAAATGTTTGTCAATGGTGTTCTTCATGGGACTTAAAATCAAAGACAGTGATGAAGATCCACCTGAAATGTACTTTGAGGCCAAGTAAAAATGAACCAAAAATACAAACGGGTGATAATGACATAATTCCATTATTTGGCTTGTGGTTGCGAGGGGAAGTGGCTATCTAGAAAGTGATGAGCTGGGACTAGGCATTGTTCTGGAGGGGCACAGTCTGAAGCCAGAGAAAACCTAAGTGTGATCCTGAGCTGCACTGGCCCCTGCTTCCCAGCGACATGTGATGATGTGCCTTTCTAGAAAGTTCTCTGATTTCCCTAAGTCTCTGTTTCTTCCTCTGCAAAATTGGAGTGATTATAGCCATATTACATGACTTACTAGTGACAGAGAGATATCCTGTGCTGAACCCCTGCACCAAGAACAGCCTCCAGGGGCTTGGGAGAGGGGAGCTGAGTTGGGGTGAGGGAGATGCCTGCAGATGGCTTGTTCTGCTGAAGCTGTTGAGCAGAGATGAACCATGGACTGTGATCTGTCCAGGAATTCAGTGGTCATGAAGATTAGGGGAAAGTGGATTCTAACCAACAACCCTGCGCAAGCTCACTTGTTCACTTGGAGTCTGTGTCTTTGTAAAGATGTGTTCTCCTTCCCTAGAGGCATACCTACTGTCAAGATTGAGGAAGAAACTTCAGCTCTAGGCACCCTGGGACCAGAGATAACTGAATGGAGTTGGAGCACCCTCGGTGTGGAGGGACAACTTGGTCAACTGACGCAACAACTCTCCCTGCCTCACTCCCAACCCCTCCCCAACCCCCAACATTTGCAAACTTACCATGTCCTGCAGCTATCCTGAGAAATGCTGTGCCAGGAACTGATCTCAGTTTCTTTTTGACTCAAAGAGAAACTGGTAAACAGAGTCAGATGAGCAGAGCAAAGGGGACCACAAATGTTCCCCGTTGCACATTGGGGGTTTGCTGGGTTACATTTAGCAGAACCTGCTTCCCCATCCGCAAACAAAATGCAGGGAATGGCCTATGTTACAACCTTCCCAATGTTAACAACTTTGGAGCTCTTTTGCTGCCCAAACTTCATCCAGTGAGTTACAGTGGAGAGAGCTCTGGACAGGTGCACCCAAGTCCTAGACAGAAGTGTTGTTCTGTCATGTGGTGGTTGTAGGACTTGGCCAAGCCAGTTAAACCCTCTGAACTGCAGTGTCTCCAACCACAAAAGACAAGGCCAATGATGCCGCTTCTAACATTCCCCGGAGGGCTTAAATTATCAAATCTGAAATCCTATAAACTTTTGGTCAGTCCACAAAAGATTTCGAAATCCTTTAAAATGCTGTTCCTTGCCCCTCCTCACCACCAAATATACTCCACTTGTCAGTGTTTCATATTTACAATCTCACCCGTTCCAGGAAATATTTCTTTGCCCACTCCTACCAGTAATCTACTCATCCCCAGCCAGGAGAACTGAAAGTAGTGACAGGCCATTTACAAACATTCAAATCAGCAGGAGGAAACTGCCCAAGGAGAAAAACCAAAAACAAAAACTAGATTTGGGTGTTCACAGAAGCACTTCCATTTGGTCCCAAAGTTGAAATACTTTTTTAAATTACGTAATGAAACCCTCCTTGATTCTATCTCCGTTGATTCGTTCTTGCTTAGCAATGAGAACACTGCACGGAATCAGATGAAGACCTTAGGGTCAAGCTTGCTCTGTGTAGATATAGGTACAGATACCCAAACCATGTGCTACGCTGGCCATACAAACAAAATACTTGGGGCTCAGACAAAAAAAAGGAATTCATTTTGGCTGGACAAAACTGGGAGAAACTCTCTGAGAAGGTGGCATTTGAGTTGGGTCTTTCCCACAGGTGAAGGAGATGAGGGGAAAGAGGTGGGGGAGAGCCAGGAGGAGGGTGCACCCAGATCTGAGGACTGACACCCGAGACGGTCTCATTCTGCATGCCCAATGTGGCTAACTAAAGAGATTATTTCTTGTCAGACTTCACAAGGCATCCTGGGACATGTGTTGGGTCACATTGGCCATATCCAGCCCTAATGGCAGCCACATCGAGTTGCAGCCCCTGTGGAGGCCTCATGGTTCCACAGCCCCCTGTCACAGAGGGTCTCAGAATCCCGTAGCAGCCTGCCAGGTACTGAGTGGATAGGCCTCCATCTCTGCTTATACCTTTAGGCCATCAAACCAGTAAGGTTGCCTCCGATCCAAAACAATGTTCTAGAGCAGGTTCCTGCAGGAATGACTGATAAGCACATACAGAAATAAGCAGCTATATTCAGCACAGTGTTATCAGCAATAGACAGCATGGCTCTTAACTATAGCTAGTCATATGGTGGGCATGGTGACTGTAGTTAATAACACTGTACTGCATACTTAGAAGTTGCTAAGAGACTAGATCTTAAAAGTTCTCATCACAAGAAAAAAATTCTGTGACTATGTGTGGTGATGGGTGTTAAGCAGACTTACTGAGGTGATCATGTCACGATACATATAAATATTGAGTCATTCCATTGTATTCCTGAAGCTGTACGTTGGATGTCAATTATACCTCAATTTAAAACCAGCAGCAGCGTCCACCAGGGGCCAGCATGAGCTTACCAAGATCAGTCTTGCTCGGATAGCCTGTTCTTTTCCTGACAGAATGACTACGTAGGCAGATGAAGGAGACTGCTCACACACCAGATCTGTACTTCTCTGGGCTGTTGGATACATCTCCTGTGGACAAGGGCAGAAATATAGGCTGGATATCAGAACAATTGAGTCATGAGTTGAGGTTGGTAGTTGGTTAAACGATTGTACCAGAAGGGACAGAAATGGATCAAGGAGAGAGATTTCTAGGGAGAGAGAGCCCTCACATAAATTTCTTTCATCTGTTTTATACAACTTTTTGTTGTTGTGGATTGATTTGGGTTAGGGTACTGAAGACCGGCTTACCTAATCTGCATGTGTTACAGCCAAGAGGAACTACAGTGGGATCCAAAATGATCTTAGGAAGCTAACAAAGACAAAGTTCAAAAGAGATAAGGTTCTGCACTTCGGTCCCCCAAATGAATCACAGAAATATAAATTGGGGGGCAAAGAAGTACACCTTAGATGGAAAGAATCCTGCAGGTGAGTTTGCAGACAGTAAGCTTAATGAGGCTGGGCGAAATCACTGGAGCCCTGGAAAAGCTGTTGTCCTTCTCCACCCCCGTGTCTGTTTCTACCCCTCCACTAACAAGTCCTTTAGTCTCTGGGTCTCCATCCGGGTTTCTAGAATCAACAAGTTGGACTAAATCTCCAGGTCCCTGACAGCAGTAAATTTGAAGACCCAGCCCTTTACCTTCTCTGGAATTGGGGTCAGCGTTCACTCCACTACCTTCTCGAGTGCCTTTCTGAGCTGCAGAACCTGGAAAGTTGGAAGGGACGAAGACTCCCTTGCCACACGGTGTGGGGCCCAGCTGAGGTCTGGCCACTCGGAAGCCTTTGGACAACATACAGAAGGTGAAAGTGAAGAAGAGGCTGTACTTCGGTCGCTTCTGTTCCTTCTGGAAACAGGGTGCAGAGGGTTTGGGGTTTTCCATAGCAGCCGTGGCAGAGATTCCAGCGTCCAGGATCTAGCTCAGCGGTGCTCAGAGGCAGGGCCCTGAGCATCCATTTCTTGGACTAGAGCAGACCAGGTTCCCTCCTGGTGCCCCCGAAATCATTGCTTCTTTCTTATCTTATCATGGCTATTTCTCTGATCACAGCTGTGTCCGAGTGGTCCTTGACTGGCGATTTTCTGATCATGGAAGGAGCAACATCTCCCACAGTGGCTTGATACTGGGAGGCTTCGCTGAAAACTCAAACTAGAATCTGTTTCTTCATCTATCCCAACTATTCTGTAGGCTGTTAAATACTATGTAATAAATTCCTTCCTACTTCATCCAGCTAGAGTGGATTCTGCTCTCCAAAACTGAATGCTGATCAATATGACAGTATACTTTGTTTTGTTTTTTTTTTAAGTCCTGGAAGAGCACACACCAAATTGTTAGATGGTGGTGACCTCTGTAACCACCGGGGGGGTGGGAAGGTGGCATCCGAAAGCAGACTTGAACATTTTTCTATATACTGTGACTTTTTAAAAATAGAGACAACATAGTCCCTCATGAGGCTATGCTTAAAAAATTAAATAAGGTGGATGACTTGTATGTTGAAAGCACAATTTGTGGCATAATCAAAAGCAGCTTTTTAATCTTTTCATAATCCATTTAAAATGTATTCAATGGGTCAGGGGCGCCTGGGTGGCTCAGTCGTTAAGCGTCTGCCTTCGGCTCAGGTCATGATCCCAGGGTCCTGGGATCGAGCCCCGCATTGGGCTCCCTGCTCTGCGGGAAGCCTGCTTCTCCCTCTCCCACTCCCCCTGCTTGTGTTCCCTCTCTCACTGTGTCTCTCTCTGTCAAATAAATAAAATCTCTTAAAAAAAAAAATGTATTCGATGGGTCAATCTTGCCCTGCTCCCAGCACTTTCCTAGCGGTATTGGCATCCATTGGGAGCTTGTTAGAAATGCTGGATCTCGGGCCCCACCTTGGACCCACTGAATTAGAACCTGCATCAGAAGAGCACTAGGTGACTCACATGTACATTAAGGTTTGAGACAATTCATGATTTTTCTGCTTCTCTTGATAATCGATAATCCCATAATGACTTTAGGTCACAAGCATAGTTTCAATTTATAAATTAGAATGCCCAGTCCTCCATGTTCGTCAGACCCCAATCTTAATTCAAAGGTAAGTCTTTGTCCTGCTTACCGAGCTGAGGTCCTGATGTGGGGAAGGAGCTTGATGGGTCTTCCTCCCCCTTTCCTCCTCCCCCATCCCCTCCCCCTACCTCTCTCATAAAGATGTTTCCCTTGGGTCTCACCTAAGCCAAAATTGGAGAGAAGAGAGAAGGGAGGATGGGTAGGGAAACAGAAAGTTCTCATGTACCTGGGCAGTTTTCTGCTCTCTGAACTTGGCAGGTCACATAAGCCAATGCTTTTTCCCATGGGTACTTTTGCGGACTTTTTGGAGATGTTTATATCGGAGGACTGCTCTCTCTGGGCCTGTGTTCAAGGCAGAGGCCTCATGCATCTCGCCTCTAGGTGTTCACTTGCACCTCTCCCCTCAGCTCCTGGAATTCAGGTTCACCTTCAGCTTTTTGGTGACTTCATCAACCCCTCCTGGTGGCCTTAGGTACAGGAACCAAGACAACCCCATGCCAGCTTGTAACCAAATTCAAGTTCATAGGCCCAATGCACAACAAAGACCATTACTGAGACATCAGGTATACAGCAAGGAAAGGGTTTATTCCAGAGGCCACGAAATGAGGAGACTTGAGGGCAAGCCTCAAATCAGCCTCCCCAAGGAGGAGAGTCAGGGATCTTTAAAGGCAAATGAAAAGCATAGCTGCAGCTGAGTTTATTAGTCTGTAGCTGGGATTAGTCCCATTAACCCTATGAGTGCCGGTTTCAGGCTCTGTCTTTTAGGAACCATGGAAATACATAGAGGGCTTTGCTCCAGGATATTCTGTAGCACAGGCTGATCCCAAAACAAGCTCTTCTATGCTACAGCCACCGCTCACCTTAACCTTCTCAGGTGTGAGTCAGGCCCGGTTCCCTGTCAGTCTCCCAACTGAACACATTTCAGACCTCTCTGGGTGACTCCATGGGTATCTTCCTCATTAGGCTTGAGGGAGACCTGGGGAGCTTCCCACACCTTCGCACTATGAGGAAGAATTATCATGGGAACTCACACCATGGCAAAGGAATCTCTTTACAAATCCTCTCTCTTGGGGAACCTGGGTGGCTCAGTCGTTAAGCGTCTGCCTTCGGCTCAGGTCATGATCCCAGGGTCCTGGGATCGAGCCCCGCATCGAGCCCCGCATCGAGCCCTGCATCGGGCTCCCTGCTCAGCAGGAAGCCTGCTTCTCCCTCTCCCACTCCCCCTGCTTGTGTTCCCTCTCTCGCTGTGTCTCTCTCTGTCAAATAAATAAAATCTTAAAAAAAAAAAATCCTCTCTCTTCCCCTTTTAATCTCCTCGATGTGACTACAGAGTCCAGAAGTCAGGGAATAGATCCTCCACCATTTCCTCTGTAAATTGTGCATGTGATAATCTGGTTTCAGAATTTCACATCTATTGTATCATGAAATATCACTTTAGACATCCCGTCACGAGTGCAATTGCTTGACTGTAAAAAATAAAAATAAAATCCTGCCTTCCTGCCTTATTCTCCCAGACACCCCCCCTCCTCCAAGGAACTGTAATCAGTTGTGGGTCCCACATTTTAAACCAGATAGAAAGCAGCTGGAGATGTGCTCAGAAAAGCCGGGATGGAGAAGGAACTCCAAATTAGGGACAGTTGAAAACACTGAAAAAAAACCAAACAAGAAAAAGAGTCTATCTTTAATAAAGCCTAAACATGACCTAATCAGAGTCTTTAAAATCTGTGAAGGGCTAACAAGAGGATCAGGAATTAGATTTGTCCTGTGTACCCCTAAGAGGTGCAGTGAATAAAAGTTATAACAAAACTGTTTCAAATTACATTTGAACCCAAGTCTGAACTCCTGAGCCAGGGTTCTAAACCTCTATACTCTGCTACCTCTAGGCCCAAAGCTAATTAGCTTGGCTATTACAATTTAACATGGTACATTGGGGGCATATTTACTTTAAGAGAGGAGGAGAATGGTAATCTCCCACATCACTGCAATAAGATGGGCTCCCTTGAACTGAAAAAGACAAAAGTGTATTACACCTATTCTTTTGCCTTAGATATAGCTGGATCAGGGATATACAATTATATGAGGCCTCTTATTATGAGGAGAATATCAAGCATTGAAACCAATTATCTTTGCAGGTGTGGTGACTGGGGAATGAGCTAAGCTAATATGGGCTAACTGTAGCATATGTTGGAAATAAGAGCTCTACTTGGCAGAAAGTCTGCATTTAATAAGTAAGTATGGTCAGGAGTGCATTTCCCTTAGTTAACTACGGACCAGCCATCATGTAATTCAGAAGATGGGTGGGGCAGCGTTACAAATAGGGGCATTGACTCCAGAGGGACTGAACTGCTCAGCACTACATGACACTAGGTTAGTAATGGTTCAGGATCCAATGGGAATATTAAACAGTGGATAAAGAGTTAAGAGGTTCTCTGGGTCTAATTAAGAAATAGGAGCATGATGGTGTGCTCTCTTGACTAGGGTAGGAGAGACAAGCCCTCTCATCTATATCTAGTGGAAGTTCGAATTGCTACAATCTCTTTGAAGGATAATTTGACAACATCTATTAAAATACAATATAAAATCCAGCAATTCTACTTCCAAGAGTTTATCCCACAGATATATTCAAAGACATGTGTAAAGATGTAGGGGTGGGGCACCTGGGTGGCTCAGTCGGTTAAGCGTCCGACTCTTGATTTCGGCTCAGGTGATGATCTCAGGGTCATTGGATCAAGCCGTGTAGGGCTCTGCGCTCACTGGGGAGTCTGCTTGAGGATTCTCTCTCACTCTCTCTCTGTTCCTCCCCCAGAGCGTGTTCTCTCTCTCTCTCTCAAATAAATAAAAAAATAAATAAATCTTAAAAAAAAAAAAAGACATAGGGGTAAGGATATTCACTGCAGCATAAAGTCAAACAGCAAATGTTTAGAATCATCTAATACTCTGTCGATAGGGACTGGCAGATGTCATCTCTCCAGGAATGATTTGTGAACCCCCACTTTGGTCTTAGTGTCCCTCCGCTGTGCTTCTAAGCATCTTAGCATCCTCTGTCTTAAAACTTCTAGTAATGAAAGAATCCATTTACTTGTCTGTGTCTCCCTGTAAGGTTTCTCTTATTTCCCTCATTTTTCTGATGAGGACACTTGGGCTCAGAAGGCTTGAGCAGCCCCCCATCGGGTTTGAGGCAAGAGTATATGCCAAGGTACAGTGGTGGGCGAGGGGCTGGGGTGTTGGGGAGAGAGCAAGTGGCCAGTGTCACTGCGGTACAGGGTGAATGGGCTCCATAGGCCACGATAGGGAGTTTGGACTTCAACCAGAGGATGTGATCCAATCTCTTAGGGAAAAAGTCATCAGTGTAGGACCCAAAGAGTTCCCCTTTTCCATAGAGTTAAGACGAGATAAGAAACTGAGACTCGGGGAGGCTGAGATCCAACTGGAACAACTTGCCAGGATCATCTCTGCTCTCTGATAGCAGACCTTTGGTTTCCTTGTCTGGAATCTGGGTTAAGGTCTGAGACCTGAGTCTGAGGCACTGAACTGAACCGGGAACCAGAGAGAAGCAACTTCCTCCCCAGGCTTCTCCAGCATGTTTTGCTATCGTTTTTTGCTTTGGAATGAGCTCTAAGCTCTCCCAAATGCATATTGGAACCTCAGCCGGAAGCTGGATGAGGTCATTTTTTCCCCCAGAGGGGCATGGCCAGTAAGTTGCCTGTCTGATGTTTCCTGCTATTTTCGTAGTGTAGGCCTTCCTGGAGATCATTAACAGGTGTTATAGGGGATGATCTATGAGAGCTGGGGGTTTAAAACAGTGTTCTAGAGACATATGAGTCAATCCCTCCCACCCCTGGCGAGACACAGAGAGAGAGAGAGAATGATTGATTCTCTCTCTCATCATGAATGATTTCCATTCTCATGCTTAAGTCTTGTTCTTCCCTATCTCCCACATCTCTAGTGCAAAAGGGAGGTCGGTGGCAGGACAGGAAGAAGGGTATTGCGGCTGCTAACAGGATGTTAGTGAAGGAGATACTGTCATACGAGCTCTCTTGTGAGTGGCTATGTCACTTTTTTTTCCTCTCTTGAAAAATGATCAACCGGTTTCTTTGGCTTCTGCGGTTTTTGACTTGAGATCCTTTGATTACTAAGCTTCTTGGCACTAAAACTGGTCACTTCCTGTCTAATTCAGAGATGGCAGAAACTTCAGGTGAACAAAATCAGAAGGAGGAAGGACTCTCGCCCCCGGAGTAGTGTGGGGTTAGCCAGGGAAGTCATCTCCTAGGAGAGTTCTGAGAAGAGAGATGAGTTTGCATTAGAAAGCCAGAAATCAGAACCACAGGGATTCTTGTACACCAGAACCCAGTACTGGATTATAGGGGCCTGGACATGCCTTCTCAGGAATAAGCAAGCGTCCACTGAGATCAGTTTAATTGATTCTTCTTTTCTGATTTTAAATTGACATCTCCTCCAATAAGGCTTATTGATGCCTTAAGTAAAGAATGCTTCCAAATACCCATCCCAAATATCCAACAGGCTGAAGGACTTCTTAACAAGACTTTCAGGTTCTGACCCCCTTTTACTTCTCCATGTTCATCTCCTATCATCTTGTCCCTAAAATTCACCTCCCCACACAGAAACACACACAATTCTCCAACCCCTCTCAATTATTTGCAGCTCTGCAAACACACTAGGATCTTTCAAGTCTCCATGTGTTTGTTTCCACAGCCTACTCACCCTACTCTCAATCTTTTTCACATCTCCGCTTGAAATCTTACTCTTCTTTCAAGATTCAGCTTCCTTCTCTGAATTTCCCTAGTGTTTCAGAGAGCACCTATCACATTGCATTGTAATTTATGTGTGTACCTGCCTGTCTCTCTTCCTGCATAATTTCAGTGACTTTGTAATAATATGGTGATGAATCATACTAAGAAGAATATGATGAAGGATGTTGATGTCATTCTGGTTGATCACTCAAAAATAAAGGGGAAATTGGGTTGTGACAAGTGCAAGTAGAAGTGAAAGATGGGAGGGTAGAGTTGTCAGCAGTTCTTAGCCTTAACAGTGCTGCTTACTTGATGAAGGGTATGGACCCAGTGACCTTCTGGGAATAAGTCACCAGCCCTGCAGAGAACGAGTGGCTCTAGCAGGCAGATGGGGGACTCATGAAAATGGGGCTTGTGGTGAACATATCCCTGAGATGGCAATTGACACGGTGTCTTGCTTTCTTCCTTCAAGTAACAGTAAAGTCACCATGCAAGTTGGGATATGGATCAGGTCATGTGTGTCTAGGTATGCTAGGGTTGAAGTGGCTCTTAGGGAAGTAAAAAAAAAAAAATGCAAAAAACTAGAATTCTGCAATTTTAAGCATTTGTCTTAAAACTTCCTTCAAAGAAATTTCTAAATGCAAATAATACCACTTGTTTTTAAGTTATAGCTGAAGTGAGCCTGGCCAGAGTCCATCCATCTGTCCAGCTACCCTGGGGCAAGAGGAGCCAAAGGGCTCATTATCTCAATGACCTTAAACACCCATCTATTTCCTGTGCTGAAACGTGTACTGGGTGGGCATCTCTGAAAAGCTAAGGGTGACTAAATAAACTTGAAAACAGAAACTTCAAAACCAAGTAGAAAGTAACAGAAGGGGAGTCCTGTGAGGGCAGGAAGAGATCAGAGGAAGGGCCCCGTGCTAACAGACTGCTCAAGTACGCTGCGACACCGAGATCGTCAGCCACCACACTTTATGGTGCTTCTATAACACGACCGCCAAACAAGGGCACGCGAGCGAGATGGCTTCGCGAGGTCTCTGCCGGTGAAGAGGGAGGAGCCTGGAGAGGGGACAATAGCGCCCCCGCCCCCTCAGCTCTCCACAATAGTGGTCTCTCGGGTTCCCGGGCTCACAGCAAAGTGGGAAGTGGGGGTCTCGAGCGGTTCCCTGTGCTCTGGGAAGGCCTGGGGCTCCTTTAACTCCAGGACCACCCGGCTCAGAAGGCCCTTGAGCAGCTGCATTTCTTGGAGCAGAAGGTCCACGTCGGGTTTCAGGTCTCCAGCGGATTGTTCCAAGGGCGTCGGCGGGGCGCAGGCCGGTGGCCCAGCAGTGGGGGCTCGGCCCGCGGGGAACTGCAGCCCCGATGAGGTGGTGTTGGGGACGGAGGTGACCGACAGGGCCGATCTGGACCCCGGGGGCTTTCTGAAGGAAAGCGGCTGGTTCCCCGGCGCCAACGCTGTGGCCTGTGGGACTGGGGCGGTGGTGGACGCCAAGTCCAGCGGAGAACCTGCGAACGCAGCACACGGCTCTCGCACGGCTTTCGCGGGAAGCGCGGCACACGGGCCAGAGGGGAGTTAAGGAGGGCCGGGATGGAGTGAAGGGGTGAGGGAGGAGTGAAGAGGCAGGGATGGGGTGGAGAGGAGGGAGGAAGGGGGATGGGTGAGGAGGGCCGAGGGGATGGGGTGGAGAGGAGCGAGGGATGGGAGGGGTGAGGAGGAGGGAAGGGATGGAAAGGAGAGAGGAAGGGGAGGGATGAGAAGTAGGAGGGGAGGAGGAGGGGAGGAGGGAACTCGGAGGCGAGGAGTGAGGAGGGCGGAGATGGTGAGCTGGGAGGGCCGGGTGGCGCGAGGGAGGCTCGGGGTGCGGAGGCGGGGCTGCCCGCCGGGGGTGGGGCGGGGGTGGTGGGATGGGTTGGGGGGGAACGTCCTGGGAGGGTGCGGTCACTCACCGCGCCCGGGGAGCTGCAACCAAGGGCTGCGTTTCCGGACGCTCCGCGTGGCGGTAGCGGCCTCGCACCAGAACGACTCGAGCTCCTCGACCTCGGGCTCGGGCACCGTGTACTCGGCGCGCCAGTCGAAGCGGCGCACCGGGCGACTGTACTTGTAGAAGGCGAACTGCAGCGGCGTGTCGCGCTTCTGCGGGTGCAGGCGGGTCTCGCAGCGCACGGCCACCCCGCCGCGGGCCTCCGCCCGGCCCGTCACCCTCAGCACCGGCGCCGGGAACAGCTCTGCGGAGAGGGGTTCCGGGGGCTGAGGGTGCACGGTGGGCCGGCGCAGGGGTCCCAGGGGACGAGGTCCCACGTGTCCACGGCCCCGCGACCCCTCTGCCCTTTGGGCTTCCCTCGAGGGCTCCTCGAGGACCAGGGAACCGAGAAGGGGTGGGAGGAGGCTGTGTGTGCGCGCAGAGGGAGGGAGGAAAGCCTTCTGAAGTGTGGGGCAGGGGGCCAAGGCCTCGAAGGACCGGGAGAGTTGGCAGAGATGTGGGGGGAGACGGGGCCAGACGCTGCCTGTCACATCCCGACTGACACCCAGTTTGGATCCCCGGGCTAGAGGGGGTGGCCGCGTCCGCCTCGCGGGATGCTCGGAGCCGTTCCCTCGCCCCACTCGCACAGCGACCCCTACCACGGCCGCGCCTTCTGGCTGGGACTTGGATAGAGCTGCCCCCTATATGGAGTTACCACCCGGAGCAAGAAGCCGGAGGTGTGCGGGAGGGAAGGGACAGTCGTCCCCACGCAGGCTGCGCATCAGGGGCGCCTTCACTGCGGAGGAGAGGCGAAAGCTTGTGCGGCCTAGGGGAGAGATCCGCGGCGCGGCCGCGACTTGAACCTCCGCCCTCCGTGCCCGCCTTGGTTCCTGTCCCAGAATTTCCCAGCGCTCGTTGGCCTCCCTCCCGGGCCCCAGGTGTGCCCCACCTTGCACGGTCACGGCCACCTTAGCGGAGAACATGGGCGCGCCCTCCACCGGGATGCGCAAGGTGCCGGAGCACTGGTAGCGCCCGCTGTCGGCGGCGCGCGCCTGCGGCACGGTGTAGCCGGCGCCCGAGGGGAAGTAGCGCACCGCCTTGCCGTCGTGATAGTAGTGAAGCTTGTAGACCACCTTGTCGTACCAGCCGCGGCAGCGCAGCACCAGCGGCTCGCCCTCGAACACCGCGGCGTAGGGCACTTGCAGGATCAGCCAGTCTACGACAGTCACCAGCGACAGGCCTGACTCCAAGAGACGTCCAGCCCTGGGGGTCTCCCTTGCCTCTCCCTGCTTGCTGCCCGACCCCGCGCAGCGGCTCGCCTCCTCCCCACTTAATACGCGGCAGGCAGGCGCCCCAAGGGCCTCAGGGCTGGATGCATCGGGAGGCGAGGGGAGAGCAAAGCCAACGGGCCCGTCTTTCCTTAGGGATTAGGAAGGCAAAGATGGCCTGGTTCTAGGTTCCAGCCTCATCGAAAAGTAATGGCCATCAGAATCCAGTTTACACTTCCCAGGATGCCCTAGGGGCCTTCTTCACCTGGGCCCTGTTTACCTTTCCAGCACCATCTCAGTACTGTCGCCTGTCCAGTGTCTCCCTCACTGTCCCCACCTCCCACTCCTAATGCAGGCTAAGTCCAGCCACACCCAGCATACGTATTGGGAGCACTGGCCCTGCTCTGAGCCCAGGGCCTTTGTACCTGTCAAGAAGATCCCCCCCCACACCTGTTTTAGTTAAGACCTACTTGTCCTGCAGGTCTAGCCTTAGATCTTTTCTCCTCCAGAAAACTTCCCCAACCCGGCTGGACAGCCTTACATACTGCCCACAGCACCCCAAATTTGCTGATCACCATCGTCATCATACCTGATGCTTACATAACCCTAATATGTTCCGGATGCCATTTGAGGAGTTTTACTTGGAGAAAGAATTCTGCAAGTAACAGCCACAATCCGTAGACCACTCTATTCCACAATCAGTAACCACCTTCTCTCATGGCCAGTATCTTATCTGAACTATCAATTTCCAAACAACAAACCACAGAGTATAGACATGAAGCGTATGTAGATACTAATGGTGTGATGATCTTTGAATTCTGAATACAAATTGTGGCCTATCTGGCTAAGATGACATAATATTTCCTACAAAGTAGCCACTCCTGTACTCTAAAGAACAAATTATTGCTATTTTCTTATCCTGCTTTGAAACCCTTTAAGTAACCCCAAGAAGTCAGTTTCTGAATTGAGCCCTATGTACACATGTGTATGTCTGCAATAGATTTTTAAGCGCTTTGTTCCACTGCTGCTCTCTTTTTCTTTAACAGTGTGTCATAATTCATTTTTCATCCTCACAACAACCAAAGAGACAGATACAACTATTGTCCCTATTTTACTGCTGGGAAGCACAGAGAAGCATCGTGCTGTTCAATCAGGAGTAATTCTCCCAGCTGCATGCAGCCTGCCCAGGGACCCTCACTCCCCACCCCACCCCCACCTTGCTCTGCCCTTTCCTTCCCTGACCCCTCCCCCCGAAGTTCCCTGTCCAGTATCCCAGGTCTTCAGAGCCTCTGCCCTTCTGAGCTAGTCTCATAAATAAGCACAAATGTTTATTGCCTCCCTCTTGGGCAGAGGGCTGAGGGGACCTTTGGGGTCAGACAAGCCTTACCGCATCTCTCACATAGTACCATGCAGGGCCCCTCCTGCTGCAGAGACCCAAGATAGTCCCCATTTCGTGCCCCAGTGGGAGTGGCCTGGTGTCCTCTCTCACTGGAGGGCCAGTATGGCCAGAGGAGATGTGTGGAACGCCTGCCCCCCTACTCAAACACTCACCGTTGGAAACAGAGAGGTGGATGGGGTCACTGACAGGTGCTCCCCGAGTCTGGCATCGATACACCCCTGGTGTCTGCACCTCGATGCTCTTCTTGTGAGAGGGCAGAAGGAGGTGGCCCAGGTACCAGAGAGTGCTGATGGGCCGGAGATCCAGCAGCGGAGGGTGGTACCCATCACAGCGCAAGGTCACCCGCTCCCCCTTAAAGATTGTGGTCCAGGGCGGGTGTAGAGACAATATGGGCTTCTCCAGAGTAGCTGGGGGTATGTGTGAGAGGGGGCAATGTGGGAAAGAGAATCAAGGTGAGGTGCCCAGAATGTGGCCTGAGGTTGGCAAAGCTGAGAAAATTCCAGCTTCCAGGACCCTGCCTACATGACTAAACCCATCCCCGTGGCAGGACACACCACACGGGACTACAAGCTACCAGTACCCATTTCGAAGGGCTTAGAGGCAAACTGAGTCACAGGGACTGGGGAGAAACGTGGGAAGAGACAGTGTCCCGCAACGGCCAGGAAGTGGGGAGCACTTAGGGGGGTTGGTGTGGAAGTTGTTGAAAATTGGGCTGAGGGATGTGGAAGACTCACCAGCCCGCCCGCCGCTTGGAACTGCAAAATGAGAATTGAAGAACAGTGTCATGTTGGGGATGAGAGGAAAGTAAGGGCCCCCTTCACCATAGGAAAATCTCCAGGGGTCTCAAGACCTGTTTTCCTTCTGCTTTTAGTTTCCCTGGCTCTGAGAAAACCCCCTTCTCTTTATCCTTGAAAAATAGTGAACTGCTGTTTGGAATCCAGGAATATCCCCCCAACACACACACACACACACGCACACATACACCACACACACTCTGGCCCCCACTCTCTCCCACAGCCAGTCCTTACGCCACTGTTGACGCACTGAGGACTCACCCAGGAGCAGAAGGGCTGTCAGCGCCCACATGATGGACCCACCTGCAGCAGCAGCAGGACGATGTCTGCAATAAATTTTTTTTTTAAAGATTTTATTTATTTGATAGAGAGACACAGTGAGAGAGGGAACACAAGCAGGGGGAGCGGGAGAGGGAGAAGCAGGCTTCCCGCGGAGCAGGGAGCCCGATGCGGGGCTCGATCCCAGGACTCCGGGATGATGACCTGAGCCGAAGGCAGACGCTTAATGACTGAGCCACCCAGGCGCCCCTGCAATAAATTTTTAAGCGCTTTGTTCAACTGCTGCTCTCTTTTTTCCTTAACAACACGTCGTTATTCATTTTTCATCCTCACAGCAACCAAAGAGACAGATACAATTATTGTCTCTATTTTACTGCTGGAAAGGCTGACCGATGCTGACCACTGAGCCCTGGGGGACAGTGCTGCTCTCTCCCACCCATTCCTAATTCCTGAAGATGATGACTGGAGACAGCAGGACACGGGCTGGATAAGTGTCCGCCCTCAGGTGTCCCAGGCACCAGGCACCATCCCACCTACCACCCCTGAAGCCACCTCATGTCTCAGGCCAGCCCCAACCCCTGTAGAGAAGGCGTGCAGAGCAGAGTCTATGCCCTCTGCAGCCCAAGAAAGCCACATAGAACCCCAGATGGTGGCAGGTCCCCTTCAGGCTTCCATTGACATCCTCCTCCCATCCCACCTCCTCCCTACCTTCCAGCTGGCCCTGTAAGCCTCAATTGAAGAAAATACCTCCCCATGTCCTCAAGGTCTACCTGCAGCCTTTATGCTGCTCACTCCCTGATGGTGTGAGGCCTTGGGAGGTCGGCACTGGGCTCCCTGAGCCCAGAGCTCGCAGCCTCCCACAGATGAGCTGGACAGAAGGGTATGATTCGCCAACCAACTTGTGTGTCACTGTCTTCCAGAGTTCCAGTTAAGAAGGGAAATGCAATGTGTTACCCCTTTTTTCTCCCTTCCTGAAAACTTAAACCCTCAGAAATGAGAAAATTGCTTTCTACCCACCCCAGTGATCTCCTCCTACTGCATCTCTGCTCACTTGTGCCTTCCTTCCCTCTAACCATCCCTGCAAGCCTCCCCAGCCATGCCCCATTGCCAGGACTCCTTACCTGGGGCAGAGAAGTCACTGCATCAGCCCCTCAGAAACTTCTCAGATCTGACCTCCCAGCTCTAATTTTTGTGCTTTTCGAGCCATGTGATCATACCCTAAGCAATGGGGAACCTGAATTCTCATGTAAATACTTAATGAATTTTCCAACCTGATTGTATGTCTCCTTGGACCGTCTCCTGTCCTCACCTGTGGTACAGTACTGGGCAGCTCCTTCCTCTGGAACTCTCTGGCAAGGAGGAAAAGGACTATCAGACGCTGTCAACTCTCTTAAACACAGTCTCCCCCCTCTTGCTTGCTCATGGCCAAAGCTCCACTCTGAGAATTCCCTCATAGTTTCCTTTAATATGCCAGTTTTTGTTAAAAATGCAAATGTCTCTTAGGGAAATGTGATTGGTCGTTTAAGGTATGCTGGCCATTTCAGATCCTGTTTGAGAGCAGGTTTTGATAAATGACAGATAGTCATATGGGTCTGAAAAGTAGGGAGGTACTTGATAAGGGGCTCAGGAGGGAGGGAGGGAGAGAGGAACTAGATAATAGGAACAGAGATTTATAAACTGCCTGCTTTAGGGGTGCCCGGGCTAGACAATGCTGCCAGGCTTCCCCACACCCCTCCAAGACCAGTGTGGGCCTCTCACATCATCCACAGCCTCCCCACATCATGCCGCAGGAGACTGACTCCTGCACCAGGTCACCACCTCTATGGTAAGGATGTGATGCACCTGTCAGTGGTCCCTTGCTCTGCACAGGCAGTCTCTATTTTGGCTTCTTATCACTCAGAACACAGATCTCAGCCTCTTTCCCAGATTCCACAAGAAACCTTATTACACCAAATATTCATGAGGTGTATAGTCTTCCTGAAAATCTCTAGACTTATCGATAGGGTTCCTATCATACAGTGCTCAGAATCAGGCTTGAAGAATCTCCCACCCAACATATCTTTATTCTGGACTTCTGCATTTTCCCCGAGTTGGATCTTTTTCTCCATCCAGGACTTTGCCCCATCCAGGAAATGCTCCATCTGCATTTGCCCCGAGTTGGATCTTTTTCTCCATCCAGGACTTTTTCTCCGTCCAGGACTTTAAACTTTTCAGGTTTAAGTTTTCAGGAAGGGAGAAAAAAGGGGTAACACATTGCATTTCCCTTCTTAACTGAAGGGAATTTCTAATTCTTCACCCCTTTGCTATGCAGAGAAATGTAGCCCACGGCGGACACCATCTTCCTGCGTTTCCTCCTGACAAGGGGCCGTTGAGGAACGATTATTAGTAACCAAGGTGATAGAGCTGGGATGTGAGTAGAAGTCCATCTCGCTCCCAAATGTGCTCTCTGTCTCTCCTGCTCACAGCAGTTTGTCATCCCAGACTCTTCAGGTGCCCTCTCTAGTTCTATTATTTCTTTTTTTACCTCTATCCACACTACCCTTCTCCTCTGCTCCACAAGAGCACGCATCGTACGGCACTTACCGGATGTGTCTGGACACACACATAGGTTTATCCCTGAGAAATGTCTCGTGTTATTGATTTACATAAATGGTATTGTGTTCTGGGTATTATTTTCTCTTTTAGAACAAAAGCCAGAGTTAAGAGGAATTTGCCCACCCCCCCCTTTGTTCCCCTGCATCTATGATTGAGCTGGGATATCTCATCTCATCTTCTCCGGCCCTTGCACTAGGATTTACACCAACAGCTTTCCTGCTTCTCAGGCCTTTGGACTCGGACTGAATTATATTTTCCTGGGTCTCCAGCTTGCAGATGCCAGATCATGGGACTTCTCAGGTTCCATAATCTCATGAAGCAATTCCTCATTCTCTCTCTCTCTTTCTCTCTCTCTCTCATTCTCTCCCAGCCTCTGACAACCACCATTCTATTCTCTACTTCTGAGTCTGACTATTTTAGATTCCACACATAATTGAGATCATGCAATATTTGTCTTTCTGTATCTGGCTTATTTCGCTTAGCGGAATGTCTTCCAAGTTCATCCATGTTGTTGTGAATGGCAGGATTTTTACATACATACATAAATCTCACATTTTTTTCATCCATTCATCTTTTGATAGACATTTAGCATTTAGGTTATTTCTGTACTTTGGCTGTTGTGAATAGTGCTGCATCAAACATGGGAGTGCAGATATCTCTTTGAGATACTGACTTCATTTCCTTTGAATATATACCCAGAAGTGGGATTCCTGTTCATAAGATAGTTCTTTTTTTTTTTTTTAAGATTTTATTTATTCATTTGAGAGAGAGAGCACGGGGTGGGGGGCAGGGAGGGGCAGAGAGGAAGGAAGAGGCAGACTCCTCACTGAGCAGGGAGCTGGACATGGGGCTCGATCCCAGGACCCGGAGATCATGACCTGAGCCCAAAGCAGACGCTTAACCATCTGCACCGCCCAGGTGCCCCAGTTCTTTTTTTTTTTTTTAAGTTTTATTTCTTTATTTGAAAGAGAGAGAGAGAGAGAGCGAGAGTGGGGGCAGTGGCAGAGGGAGAGGGAGAGAGAGAATCTCAAGCAGACTCTACACTGAGCGCAGAGCCCAACAAGGGGCTCGATCTCACGATCCTGAGATCATGACCTGAGCCAAAATCAAGAGTTGGCTGCTTAACCCATTGCGCCACCCAGGTGCCCCTCATAAGATAGTTCTATTTTTAATTTTTTGAGGAACCCCCATACTGTTTTGCACAGTGGCTGCAGGAGTTTGCATTCCCACCAGCAGTGCACAGGGCTCAACACTTGTTACTTCTTGTCTTTTTGATATTAACCATTCTCACAGGTGTGCGGTGATATCTCCTAGTGGTTTTGATTTGCATTTCCCTGATGAGTGGTGATGTTGAGCACTTTTCACATACCTGATGCCCATTTGTTGGTTTTATTTTGAGAAATGTCTATTCAGGTCCTTTGCCCATTTTTAAATCAAGTTATTTGGGTGGTTTTTTTTGTTGTTGTTGTTTTTGCTACTTAATTGTAGGAGTCCCTTATATATTTTGGATGTTAATGCCTTATCAGATATATGGTTTGCAGATATTTTCTCCCATATCATAGGTTCCCTTTTCACTCTGCTTACTGTTTCCTTCGTTGTGCGGTTGTTTTTTCTCCCCCAGACGTATAACAGAATAAAGGAACATGTAACACAATCCACTTAGACTTTATAAACTTCAGTTAAACTCTTCTTTGAGAGCAGAGATCATGTTAAATTTATATTCTTTTTTTCCTATAGCACCTTCTTTTTTTCTAACAACACAATACTCTGTACATAAATGTCAAATTAAATGAAGCTTCTTCCGTATTGAAAAAAATTAGCTATTTTGTCTGACCTGATTAAGGCTGAGGAAAATGTGTGAAACACACACAGTCGTGAGTTTCAGGTCAACGAACAAACAAAAGTTCACCAAATCCAGCAATACTGAGGGTACGTTGGGGCAGTCTTTAACAGGTTGGAATGGTTACTTGAGGATCAATAAAGGAAAGAACTACTCCACATAGTAGGTAATAAACTTGGCTTTTATTACCTCTAAGAAAAGATGAAGGCAGAAAACACACAGGAATTTGAAGATTTAGAGAAATATGTATATTTAAAGGAGGCCTAAATTCCTACTCAGAGAAGATTTTAAAAACTACTAATAATTTATATCTACTTATGTGTTTCTCCCTCATGGTCTTCCCAATCAGCCCCTCAAAGGTAACTACCATCCTGACCTTGGTATTTCCATGTTCATGCTTTTTTAAAAGGTTTATCCTATGTATGTGTAAATGCCTAAACAATATATTGTTGTACTTGTTTTTAAACTTTGTGTAAAGGGCATCTTACTATGTGATATCTTCTGGGATTTGCTTTTTCCCCTCAATGTTATATTCCTGATATTTTTTATGTTGCTTCACTTTAGCTATGGTTTATTAATTTTTACTGTTGTATAGTATTCCGCTCTGTGAAAACAGCACAACTTATCCATTTTTCTGTTGGTGGACAACTGAATTTATTCCAAAATTTTGCTTTTACAGGTAGTGTCATTATGAACACTATTATACTTGTCTTCTGACACACATACACTAAAATTTATTTTGGGCATATACACCCAGGCATTGGCTTCAACTTTACAAGATAATGGATGTGCTTGCTATCTAACATTGACTTCAGAAACAAAATCTAACATGGTGCACTGGGACCTCTGTGGATTACAGAATCCTAAACTGTACAGGCCATAAATGTGACCCAGTGTAACAATTCATCTTCCCCACCCCCTCTCAAACTCCTCAGGCTAGACGGGCAGATGGAGATAAGTAAAACTCCTCCCCCACATTCTTTCAGCTTTGTTTTTTGCCTTCCTCACCCCTGATGCTGAAAGATCCTCTCCTTGAGGCTTCCAAGTCCTTGACTAGGCTGGGTCCCCTGGGCAGAGTCTGGAGATTTTGGTGATGCCAGACATGCCACTCATCCTCTAAGGTCCAGCTTAATTTCCATCTTCTTCAAGATACTTTCCCTTATGCTGGCCCAACTCAATTCAACTAAACAGAATTTTAGAGCTTAACTATGCCTCATTAAACTACAAACCAAAGAATCAATGTGGCACAAAGAGCTCAAGGAGCTCTCAAAGGGCTCACTCTCCAATGAAGAGAAATAAGATAATAAAAAATTCAGATGCAGTGTGATGATAGAGGTGCACACAGACACATGGATGAGGAATGCAGAGCTGACACTTATCTCAGTTAGCTGCATCCATGACTTCCTTCCCGGATCTCTGATAGCTTTTATAATCTGTACATGAATTCCTTGTTCAGCATGAGAGCTTGCAGGATGCATTCATGACAATGGTACCACTAGCTGAAATCAACTCCCTGTGGAATGGTTCTAACAGAGTATCTTTAGAAGTATACCCAGCATGGTCCTCTGGCAATTGAGCTTCCATGTTTTCAAATTCACCAAAGTCATGAGATACCTCTGGTCATCCTTTCTTACAACTCCCATTCACACAGCTGTGAGTTGATCCTCTCAGGCTACAAAGATGTTTATGGACTTTTACCAATTCCCAACTGCCTCCTGGTCCTTCCCCCTTGAAGATATTAGGAACCACCATAAAACTCAAATTTTAATATCCAACATGATTCTATTCCTTTGTTTCTTTGTGGAATGTCATCACATGCACGTTTTTGTAAATCACTGTAGGTCAGTATTGCACAGAATAAATGGCACAAAGAAAGAGTATGGTGGATAACATCATACCACATGATTTAGGATAACATGGTAGAACGCTCATTGGTTGAGGTCATTACAAAATGGTGTGCAAATTCATTGACCAAAGGTTACTGTAGAGTCTGTCAAGCTGTCTTTCATTGGCTGTGAATGTCCAGTGGCAGTCCAAATGTAGAAAGAAGCATTATTATGGTACTGAAATAGACTATATATATGTCTTTAAAGAAAAATATTTCAGAGACAAGTATATTAAAACCAATAATTGCTGTTTTGGCAATGTTATGCTTGATCATATATATTTCTGAGTCTAGTAGGATCCTGTGGGAAATTTTTACATACCCCGCTTTTATTGCTTTATGGAAAAGGGTTATTACTGCTCCTCTATCCCAAAGTCTAAACCCTCAGAGACACTATCTTCGGAGTATCCTTAACACAGCACAAACTTTAATATGTAGTAGAGGCCAGCAAAATGCCAATTTGTAATTAATATTTGCTGATGATGCTGGAGGGGGCAGCAAATAGAAGAGGCAAAGGTCCACCCCAGAGTCTAACACCTAGCTTCCACAAGGTTGAAGTTTCTTAATCTCAGCACTACTGACATTTTGGGCCAGATAATCCTTTGTTGTGGGGGCTGCCTAGTGTGTTACCTCATGTTTAGCAGCATCCTTGGCTTCTACTCACTAGATGTCAGTAGCACCGCCCCCACAATATGCAGACCAAAAATGTCTCTAGACATTGCCAAATGTCCCCTTTGGTGGAGGTGGGGGATTGCCTCCAATTGAGACTGCTGCATTAAATCCATCTCATTGATTTTCTTTCAATCGCCAGATTCTGGTCGGGGCAAAAGAAGGCAACTCCTGGTCTAGAGAGATCAGGGTTGTTATGTCATGTTATGAGAGAATATAAAATCATAGCTAAATTCTGAGGATCACTTTGTGCACATTTATTTACACTCATCTATCTCAGTTACTCTAACAAAATACTGGACAATTTGTAAGACTATTTATGGGTATATATAGGACAGAAAGAGGAAAAGTAGAAAAAGTTGAATTTATTGGGAGTAGTTGAGCAATACTGCAAATGAATTATTTACTCATACTTGGCAGAACGCTTTGTGGTCTCAAGCTTCAGGAGGGCAGATAAGTCCCTCAGCTCCATGACTAGGTGACCAAGGAGAGCTCTTATATCCTGCATTTGTTTGAGAAGAATGCCCATCTGGTGATACAGATGGGGGTCTGGCACCTGCAGAGGAGAGGAGAAGCCTGGATCCTTAGAAGGGGTGGACAGTGGAGGCTGAAGTCCAGGAGAGGCTGTTGGAGTAGATTCTGGAACAGCTAATTTCTGAGGAGCTGGATTCAAGGTGGGGGATGCAGTAGAGCTGGAGGGACCTGTATTATGGGGTAAGAGGCACATGTAAGAGTGAAATCTGACTCTGGCCCTAACCTCATATTCGTGGTCAATCTTTCTTTGTTTTCTGAAAGTGGCTATGGGGTCCAATGGCAGCCGAGGTTTGGGGATTCCCTCATGGTTAAAATTTGAATCGGAGGCTTGGCTACCACAGTTTGAAAATCTTCAGTGATGAGGCTTCATCATTACAGGGCTATAGATATTAGCCAATTCTTACTCTCTCAAGGCAGAACCTAATTCCCTGTAGTGTGGGTGTAGTAACTGGTCCTAGGTCAACATCTTCACTGTATATGACATTAGTGTAATTCCTCATCTTTGTGCCAGCCTTCAGTGTTTTGAGGACACCTCCATTGGCCCCTTGGGTCACCTCCTCTTCAAGATGAGTATCTTCCACTCCCCTCCCCCCCTTATTTTTCTTATGACATGGCTTCAAGCCCCCTCATTACCCTGGATACCACCTCTTCTGGATAAATTATTTCAGGTCAAATGCATACTTTTTAATTGGGGGTCCCTGAACTGAACATAAACTCCAGACTACCTCATCTTCATTCTAGATACTATATTCCTGCAGATGCCCAGAGTTCATGTTGGGAGAATAAGGTCTATGGGGCAGCAGCTGTGGAGCTGGCTCAGGTCTTTCTTGGTTTGGTGAGGGTGTGCACTGTGGTCTGAGGGAGAAGTTCCCTATCTGTGCTCTCTTCCATCCCCAGGGACTCTGGCTTATTGTTCCTGCTTCCTCTGTGTCCTTTCTTAACCTGCTCATACCAAACGCCAGCTCATGGGTCCAATCTTTCCCTCACTTTTCATACACACCAGACAAATACACACTAACTTACCCTGCACCCGGATCTCCAGCTTGGAGCTCTGTTTCCAAACTTGGTTGTCCTCAGTGACTGCTTCACACCAGTAGGACCCAGAGTGTGCCTCTGAAGCTGTGGGGATCTGGAATTCTGGGGAGAGGCCCCTGCCACGCACTGTCCTGCTGTCCTTGTAGAAGGAGAAGAAGAGGCGGGCGGTTGACCTCTGCAGGGGCAGCTTTGTCTGACAGCTCAGGGTCACTGGGTCCCCCTCTTTGGGCTCAGCTGAGGGGGTGGCTCTGAGAAGTGGGGCTGGAAACAGTTCTGAGGGAGAGAGAGGTGAGAAAGAAGAGCTCAGCCATCCTACATTCAGGTGGACCCATGCCAGGTAAAGAACCCAGCCACACTTTCCTCCCCCTATTTCCATCAGGAATGAACACTCTTAGTAAAGCTGCATTTGAACTTTTCAAATCTTCTCTCTCTTCAACTAGAAAAGATTAGAAAAGACCCAGAGATGGGCAAATCTGACAATAGTCCAGACGCCCAATCAGTGAACACTGGGAAGCATGGCTCTGTAGGATAGAGCTGTGGGAAGCATACTAAATGGGGAGAGGGCTGAATGACTTGAGAATGCAATGCTGAGATGCCGCCCCTCCTGAAGCCCAAATTGGGCATTTGCCAGCAACACGTTCCTTAGCCTTCGGTGATCTTGCCACCTCAAGTGAAAGACAGTCTTGGTCCCTCTGTGTCTCCCCACCTGCCTCTGCCACAAAGACATTCCCTTCAGCTCTCACCTTGGACCTTGATAGCCACGGGAGATGCTGTTTCTGGGCTCCCGGGACCAGGGCTCCTGAAGATACCACTGCAGTGATAGTGCCCGCTGTCAGCCTGTCGCACCACAGCAATGGAGAATTCCCTCTTAGGTCCAGGGGGACCCATTGCTGAGCCATCTCGGTAGAAGGTCACCTGGGTCAGTGGCCAGTCTTGCCAGGCCTGGCAGCGTAGAATCAGTGGGTCTCCTTCAAATATAGGGCTGACTGGACCTTGGAGGATCACCCAGTCTGTGGCCAAAGCAGAATTGAGTGTGACCCACTGCCTTCCTTGGGAGTTCCCTGTGCTACCCACATAGACTCCCCCTAAGCTTTCTCTGAGGGTCCAGGTAATTCTCACCCCTAGTTGGGAATGTAGAACAACTTCTCTAAGGCCTAAGACTGAGGGAACCTTGGCTTTTGGGCTGAATATGGGGAAGATGGCACAGTAATCCCCCGTTATCCACAGTTTTGCTTTCCATGGTCAACTGCAGTCCAGAAGCAAATGATTCTCCTTCTGACATATCATCAGAAGATCAATAGTAGTGTAATACTACATCACAATGCCTATGTCATTCCCCTCACTTATCAAGTAGGCATTTTATCATCTCACATTATCACAAGATAGGTAAGTATTAGTACAATAAGGTATTTTGGGAGAGGGAGAGACCATTCTCATAACTTTTACCATAGTACATTGTTATAACTATTCTATTTTATTATTAGATATTGTTGGTAATCTCTCACTGATCTCTTACCGTGCCTAATTTATACTTTACTATAGGTATGTAGGTATAAAAAAAACTTAATATATTTAGACTTTCGTACTCCCTGCAGTTTCAGGTATCCACTGGGTGTTCTGGAACATATCCTCCATGGATAAGGGGCAGGGGGAGCTACTGTATCTCATCCCATGGCCAGTTTCCTGGGGGCACCTTCCTGAGTGGGCTGGCAGTCTAAACAGGCAGGTTTGGGAAATGGGAGAAAGAGAAGGCCTATACAAGTCAGTCCTTCCCGAGACCTCACCGTAAGACACAATCAGATGGAAGGGTTTACTGAAAGTGTAGCCCTTGACCTGGAAGTCAACTTCCCTTGGGTCCTCCTGGGTATCGCAGCTGCTGTCCTGGGTCCTGACTGGTCCTTCACATTGCAGCATCTCAAAACCGGCAGCTGAGGAGGGCATGGTTTGAGAACCAGAAAACAATGCTGTGATTTGGAGGAAGAAGGCAGAAACTGCCCTCTACAAGGGAATCTCCAGGAGAATCATCCTTTTTAGAGTGAGAAGGAAGATGAAAACAATGCTGTGACTTGGAGGAAGGAGACAGAAACTGCCCTCTATAAGGGAATCTCCAGGGGAATCATCCTTTTTAGAGTGAGAAGGGAAGATGCCAAAACCCATGTGGGTCTCTTGACCCAATACTTTTGAGTTGATTCACTGGTTTTCAAGTGCTTTCAGTGAATGGACCATGGTATGGGGAAGAGGGCGGGGAGAGAATGGCAGAATGTGAACTCACCAGCATGATATCCAGCTGCTGGTGCAGGAAACCAGAGGCCAAAGGCAACAATGACCCCAGAGCAGGTAGACACAGGACACAAGGGAAAGGGAGATGATTAGATTTTAACACTCACCAGGGGGTGTTTATCCGTAAGCCATACACCACTAGGCATTTTTACACATGATTTTACTTAATCTTGACGAGATTTCTAGGTATGTGATTTCACTCCCAGTTTTATAAATCTAAGAGAAACAGGCTTAGGATAGTTTGACAACTTACCCAAAACTTCAAAAGGGAGTAGGGAATGGAGCAAGAAAGGAAGGTATGTCTGAGTCCAAAATCAGTGTTCACTGTTTAGATTTGATCAACAGTAGGTCTCAGACCTTCCTTGGGGGTTTCCTTCCAAATTTTCATTTTCTCAAAATTCCCTTGGCTGTTCATCCATGAATACATTATCTACCAATTAACTTCCAGTACCTAGCAGTGTCTCCTCCTTCCTTGCTACCTCCTTTCAGGTCTTCATTTTTCAGCCATTTCTACCTTGATGTCCTCTGTCCCTTAAACTTTCCATGGCAACTGTAGAGCCCTTCCTATGTCCTTCTCTCCACTCCAAACCTCTGCTCCCAGTCTGTCCTGGTAACTATGGAACAATTCTTTCTCTGCTTCCAGGTTAAAACTTAGAGTTAAGGATTTCTCATTGTATCTCCTCAATCTATCTCTTAGCTCCATGATTGACTCAGGCAAGGTTAATTTCCATTCTTCTCATTTTCATGACTGCTTCTTGTCCCTTAATCCCTCTCCCCTTCTTCTGGTCCCATGGCCATTCACATATACTCAATTCTTCTCTCCATTCTTTCCTGGTTTACTTGCCTCTGTTTCATTCCACTCCCTAAGACCCAAAACTCTTCTTTGACCCTGTAACTTCCCCTAGCAACGCCCCTTTCCACTTCCTAATTCTCATTACATCAGTACCAGGTGTTTTCTTTAGATCCTCCTTCAGCTCCTGTCACCACCCTGCTGCTACCTTTTTCAGTTCCTCCGCTGTCATTCAACTAGACTCAGCCTCCACTCCTTTTTGAACATGAACTTGTGGGTTGCTAGGCACTTTCACTCACTAAATTATGAGGTAGGTATTAGT
Source organism: Leptonychotes weddellii (assembly GCF_054177405.1). Taxonomy (NCBI): domain Eukaryota; kingdom Metazoa; phylum Chordata; class Mammalia; order Carnivora; family Phocidae; genus Leptonychotes; species Leptonychotes weddellii. The sequence goes on from NC_138374.1 coordinate 133,522,361, forward strand.
CTCATTTTATGAATAAGAAAATGGAATTAGAGGGGTGCCTGGGTGACTCAGCTGGTGAAGCGTCTGCCTTCGGCTCAGGTCATGATCCCAGGGTCCTGGGATCTCTGCTCAGCAGAAAGTCGGCTTCTCTCTCTCCCTCTGCCCCTCCCCCCAACTTGTGTTCATGCGCACGTGCACTCTCTCTTTCTCTCTCTCTCCCAAATAAATAAAATCTTAAAAAAAAAGAAGAAAATGGAATTAGAGATATCAAAAGTGAATTTTCCAAGGTGACAGAGAGCTAGTTAATAGAAGAAGAACGGCTTAAAACCAGTGTCTGGAGTTCTTGCCACAATACCAGTGTTGTATCTTCGTAGGCACCCAGTCCTGTTTCTATGAGTTCAATAAAATGATTCAACAAAATTTTTGTGCAGGGAACAAGGCAGATGCTAAAAATTCAAACAAATTCGACAAGGTTAAAAAACAAAAACAAGGGCGCCTGGGTGGCTCAGTTGGTTAAGCGACTGCCTTCGGCTCAGGTCATGATCCTGGAGTCCCGGGATCCAGCCCCGCATTGGGCTCCCTGCTCGGCAGGGAGCCTGCTTCTCCCTCTGACCCTACCCCCTCTCATGTGCTTGCTCTCTCTCATTCTCTCTCTCTCAAATAAATAAATAAAATCTTAAAAATAAATAAATAAATAAATGAAGGGCACCTGGGCGGCTCAGTTGGTTAAGCGACTGCCTTCGGCTCAGGTCATGATCCTGGAGTCCCGGGATCGAGTCCTGCATCGGGCTCCCTGCTCGGCAGGGAGTCTGCTTCTCCCTCTCCCACTCCCCCCTCTTGTGCTCTTTCTCTCTCTCACTCTCTCTCTCAAATAAATAAATAAAATCTTTAAAAAACAAAAACAAAAAAGCATTGTCCCTGTCTACAAGTAACTCAGTTTAGTGGACAGCACAGTCATATGAAGAGATTATATCAGCATGAGGAGGAAAGTAATAACAAAGACATATGACAGGCAGCCATTAGGGCAGAAAGGAGGGTTCAAAGAAGCTTCCCTGGTGAAGATGCCACCTATGCAGAATCTCCAGGGGATGCCTAAAAGTTTGTGAGTGAGAGGCAATAGGGGCCATGGAGAGAGTTCATTTCAAGCAGAGGTAAGCAGTATGAGCGAAGCTTGGAGATAGGTAATAACCTGGTGTGTGAGTGGATAAATACAAGCAGGTCGGGGTTTATTACAGCATAATATGCAGGGCTCATAGGCTAACAGCAGAGGCTGCAGAGGTTAAATAGGAACCAGGCTACGGTGGGCCTTGTGTGCATTGGCTGCAGAGCGCAGAATCCATTTCAAGGGCACAAGGCTGAGACATGGAGGTTAGTCAGGAAGTTATGGGACTATCCAAAGTCCACAATGATGAGGGCTTTTCCTAGCATACTATTAGTTCTGTTTCAAGGAAGGGACTGTCTCTAAGAACAGTTTAGAAAGTGCATTTGGCCAAACTTGCTGATTGATCATATGCAGTGGATGGAGAGGGAGGACTCTAGGTGTTCTCCCAAGTTTTTGACCTGGAGGCCCGGGTGGATGCCATGAATTGAGATCAGACATAGTGAAAGATGAAATTAAGAGAGTAGGGGCCAGGAGGACAGATGAGTTCAGCTCTGGTCATATTGTGCTGAGATACCTGTGAAACATGCAGGTAGATATGTCTTGTGCAAAGTTGGATCTTTGACTGTGAAACTCAAAAGCACAACTAGGGTTGGAGATACGACTTTGGGCTCTTTTTTTTTTTTTTAAGATTTTATTTATTTATTTGACAGCGAGAGACACAGCGAGAGAGGGAACACAAGCAGGGGGAATGTGAGAGGGAGAAGCAGGCTCCCTATGGAGCAGGGAGCCCGATGTGGGGCTCGATTCCAGGACCCTGGGATCGTGACCTGAGCCGAAGGCAGACGCTTAACGACTGAGCCACCCAGGCGCCCCTCGACTTTGGACTCTTAAATAGATAGTCGTAGTGGTAAAAATGATACAGATAAATGAACTCACTAAGGAAATTGTGTAAAGAGTGAAGGGTAGAAAGGCAGGAAAGCAACAGTAGAAAACACCAGTCTTTAAGGGGAAGAGAACATAAGCCACCGAAGGGACAAAGACAGGTTCATGGAGTGCAAGGAAAAAATGGCACATGGAAGTCAGGCGAGCAGAGAATGCCGAGAAAGAATAAGTGACCAACACTGCCCAATGCAGCAGAGAAGTTCAGCAGCAGAAGAATTAAAAGGCGGGCCATGGTGCAGTCCATATGGAAGTCATTGCACCCTGGCAAAGCTGATTCCAGTAGAAGCCAGACTGGAAACACTGAAGTATGAGTGAGAAGTGAGGAAGTGGAGAAAGCAAGTGCAAACTACTCTTTCAAGAAATGTGAGAATAGGAAGAAAAAGAGTTGAGATGGTAGCTCAATAGGGCATCACAGTCAAGTGGACTTTTAGAATGGAAAAGGCTTGAAGATTTTTATATTCAGAAAGAGCCATTCAATCCTGCACACCAGACTTTCTAATATCTACCCTTCATTTCCCATCTGCACATTGCTTCTTTGGGCCAAAGTCAGACCACGTATCTTTCCATTGATCAAAGTCAGGCATATCTCCTTTCCCACACGAATGTTCAAACATATCACTTACCCAGCAGCATCTGGACTGCCCAGAGCATCGTAGGAGAAAAGTAGAGGACCCCAGCCATGAGGACAGAGCCCAGCTTCATGGTGACTGTGTTTAGGTCTCCTGCAGCCTCTAACGCACTGATTTTCTTCAACATGAAACCTCTCAAATTAGAAAAGAGGAAGTAAATCTAACTGTCTCATCCCCTTGCATCTGGGGCCTATTTTCAACTTTGTGATTGGCTTTCATCATTCAGATTTGGCTAGGTTGGCTCCAGCATCGTCTACATCCTTAGGACTGTGGGTGAAATAGTAACACTCTCAATTGTTCAAGAACTCCCCCATAGAGCTCAGAGACCTTCCAAAGCACATTATTTTCTGATATCCCTCTGGCCTTCAGGACACTCTGAGAAGGGTCAGGGCAACAGCCCTTCATTTCACTGATGAAGCAGCTGGGGACAAGAGACAGGGAATTGCTTGAAGACAACATGGAAAGTCACTGGGAGAGCAACAATGAGAATTCACGCGTCCTGCCCTATCCTGCCCCAAGACTTCCATGTTTCTAGTGACCAGACTGTCGAAAGGGGAAGGGGATCGGTAATGGCACCCGATCAGATATCAGATTAGTCCCCTGTGGGCTCCAACCAACCAAAGCCCACACAAATTTTTATGAAAATTTCTCTAGACTCATGTCTCAGCTCTCTGTTTCTGCAGCAAGATTAAGGCTATTTAGTCTCAGAGGAAATCTGAGTATGAGGCAGAGTCCCCTGGGAAAGAGGAGAAGGAAGAAGAAAATTGACTTCCAGAGGACATAGCAGTAAGCCCAGGGCTCAGGCTCAGGGCCAAAGCTTGAGCCACTGATCCTGAGGAAATTAGAGACAGGAGGCATCTGATAGCTGGAGAAACCTAAGGAGACTCAGGAATAAGAGCGATATGGAGGCTATCGGATCTCTCGTCAGCTCCAGGTGGCCTTATGAGAACCGTTGTCCTTGCCTCTGAATGTTTGCTGTTGGATCGAGGCCTCCTTAATGGCAGGGCTCATGCCTCTTGTCCCAGGGACCACACTCCTTACCCTTCCCCTCCCCATCATAACACCCACCATGAGATGAAACAAGTCATCAGAAATGGGAGAAAGCAGTCCTGCTTGAAGGCAGAGGGAGGGCCAGCATGACCCTTCAGCTGTGCAGAAACCACAGATCAGAGCACACACATTAGCAACATGGGCATGAGAGAACGGATATTTCTCAATCTAAAATAAGCATTTAGAATAAATTTTCCACTATCTGAGAGGCATATATTTTTGTGCAGGTGCCCCAGGGAATCCAGCGGGGGTTGAATATGGGCGTGGGGAGAGTCAGTGAGGCAGTAAGCCTTGCAGCTGATGTGATGTGAAAGACCCAGCAGCCTCAGAAGAGGAAGAAAATTGCTGGCCAGACCTAATCAAAATTAAGAAAATGAAATGTGTTTATATGGACCTCTACTCCTAACACTCCCTAGAACAGAGTCTCAGGGTTAGATAGGTCTTCAAGGGGCTTCTAAACCAACCACAAAAATATTTCCCTTCTTACGCCACCCCTTCTCTTTAACTGCCCTTCCACACTATCATACCTGGATAGAGACCCTCCTCCGTACCATCTGCATCAACTCACAAGATCTCAATATGAGAAGCAAGAAGGCCTCTGAAGACGTGGGGTGAAGCTATCGTATTCTTCACACTTAAATTCCTACTAAGGCCTCTGGGAAATTTTACTCACTTGAAGCCTGATCAATGAACTATTTAGAGTAGGAGAAAAAGGCAAACTTTGGCCTTGCTATGTGCTTATGAAGACTGAAATCCAGTTCACTGAGTTAGCTATGCCATCAAGATCATTCCAGAATTCTCATGGGGAGATGGGGCAAGTCCTTGACTTCACCTCATCCCAGCACCATGGGTTAATGTCTGTTACCATTCCCAGCTGCACCTGGCTTGTCACTAGCAGGCTGATGCTTCTTTTTCCTTTGTTTTTAATTGAGTAGGTAAAGATATTTATAAAAGATGTGAAGGTTTAAAGAATAATAGAAAAATATGCAGTTTTGTACCCTTGCCCGGTTGAAGAAATAGAATAATACCTTTATCCTGGAAGTACAGTGTGGGTCCCTTCTGATTACATTCTCTTCCTTCCCCATGATAATCATCCACAACCCTAATCTTGTATTTATCACCCCCCTTTATTTTATAGTTGCAATAATTTTGTACTTTTGAACTTTCAATAAATAGAATCATATTTTATTTATTGTTCTAAGACTTAATTTCTTCTTTTTTTTTCTTGTGAATTTCTTTTATTAGCCTTTTGCTTGGTCCTTAATTCCTTACCTGCCATGCTTCAGGTCAGATGTGTGTGTGTGTGTGTGTGTGTGTGTGTGTGTAGGATGTTTAAACACTTTTTTTAAAGAGTAGTTTTAGATTCACAGCAAAATTGAGGGGTGTAGAGAGTGCCCATGTACCCCTGCCCCTACACACCCATAACCTCTGACATTATCAACATTCTCCCAAGAATGGTACATTTGTTACAGTTGATGAACCTACACTGACACATTATCATCACTCAAAATCCATAGTTTACGTTAGGGTTTACTCTTGGTGTTTACATTCTATGGGTTTGGACAAATGCATAATGACAGATACCCATTATTATAGTATCATGTGGAGTATTTTCACTGCCCTAACCGCTCTGTGCTCTGCTATTCATCCTAAACCCTGGTAACCACTGGTCTTTTTACTGTCTCTATAATTTTGCCTTTTCCAGAATGTTACAGAATTGGAATCATACAGTGTATAACCTTTTCAGATTGACTTCTTTCACTTAGCAATGCGTATTTGGGTTTCCTCCATGTCTTTTTCTGGCTTGATGGCTCATTTTTTTTTTTTAGCCCTGAATAAAATAAATAAAACTACTATGGACAGGGGCGCCTGGGTGGCTCAGTCGTTAAGCGTCTGCCTTCGGCTCAGGTCATGATCCCAGGGTCCTGGGATCGAGTCCCACATCGGGCTCTCTGCTCGGCGGGGAGCCTGCTTCTCCCTCTCCCACTCCCCCTGCTTGTGGTTCCTGCTCTCGCTGTGTCTCTCTCTGTCAAATAAATAAATAAAATCTTTAAAAAAAAAAAACTACTATGGACATTTATATACCAGTTGTAACATACACATAGGCTTATTTATAGTGAGATATAATGGACATAAAACATTATATTAGTTTCAGGTGTACAACATAAGTATTCAATATTTGTATATATCACAGAACGACTACTACAACTCTAATTAACATCCATCACCACACATGGTTACAATTTTTTTTTCCCGTGGTGAGAACTTTTAAGATCTACTCTCTTCGCAACTTTCAAATATACAATCCAGCATTATTAACTAGAGTCCCCATGCTGTAGTTATAACCCCATGACTTACTAGCTTTCATTTTTATTTTTTTTCGAATACCATTTTTTTAAAAGATTTTATTTATTCACCTGACAGATAAAGACATAGCAAGAGAGGGAACATAAGCAGGGGGACAGGGAGGGAGAAGCAGGCTTCCCGCCGAGCATGGAGCCCGATGTGGGTCTCGATCCCAGGACCCTGAGATCATGACCTGAGCCGAAGGCAGACGCTTAACGACTGAGCCACCCAGGCGTCCCCAGCTTTCATTTTTATTGAGCAACCAGGAGTAGACTGGCTGACCCATAGAGGTGTAGGTGTATGTTTCACTTTTTTATTTTTATTTTTAAATTTGTATTTATTTATGTAATTATGTATTATGTGTGTACTTCTATAATTTTCTACTGTCATAAAATACACACAACATAAAGTCAACCGTCTTAACCATTTTTAAGTGTCCAGTTCAGGGGTATTAAAGACATTTGTAATATTGTGCTACCATCAGCACCATTCATCCCCATTACTCTTTCATCTTATGAAACTGAAACCCTGTCCCCATTAAACAAGAACTCTTCATCTTCCCCGGTAGAAGGGCATCCACCATTCTACTTCTATCTCTATAATTTTGACTAAGTACCTCGGATAAGTAGAATCGTATTTGTTTCTTATGACTAGCTTAGTTCACTTAGCATAATGTCTTTAAGATGCATCCATGTTGACGCCTATGTCAGAATTTCCTCTCTTTTTGGGGGGCGCCTGGGTGTGTCAGTCAATTAAGCATCTGCCTTCAGCTCAAGTCATGATCCCAGAGTCCTGGGACTAAGCCCCACATCAAGCCCCGCATTGGGCTCCCTGCTCAGCCGGGAGCCTGCTTCTCCCTCTGTCTGTCACTCTGACTGCTTGTGCTCTCTCTCTCTGACAAATAAACACATAAAATCTTTTTTAAAAATTTAAAAAAAAGAATTTCCTTCCTTTTTAAGGTTGAATAATAAATATTCCACTATATATATGTACACCACATTTTGCTTATCCATGGATGGGCAGTTGGGCTGCTTCCACAATTTAGCTATTGTGAATAATGCTGCTAAGTACATGGGTGTACAAATATCTCTTCAAGACCCTACTTCCAATTCTTTGGGGTATATACCCACAAGTGGAATTTCTGTATCATATAATACTATTTTTAATTTTCTGAGGAACCACCATTCACTTCCCGCAGCAGCTGCACTAATTTACATTCCCACCAGCAGTGCACAAGGGTTCCAATTGTTCTAAGTCTTCAGCAATACTTGTCATTTTCTGTTGTTTTTTTTTTTTTCTGCTAGTAGCCATCCTAATGGGTATAAGGCAGTATCTCATTATAGTTCTGATTTGCATTTCCCTAATGATTAGTGATCTTGAGCATCTTTTTATGTGCTTATTGGCCATTTGTTTATCTTCTTTAGAAAAATGTCTATTCAAATTCTTTGCCCATTTTAAAATTTGATTTTTTTTGTTGAGTTTTAGGAGTTCTCTGTATGTTCCGGACATGAACCCCTTAGCAGATTTATGATTTGCAAATGTTCTCACTCATTCTGTGGGTCGTCTTTTCGAGATGTTGATACTGTCTTTTGATGCACAAAATTTTTAAATTTTTATAAAATCCAATCTATTTTTTAAAAAGATTTATTTATTTATTTGAGAGAGAGAGAATGAGAGAGAGTACATGAGAGGGGGGAGGGTCAGAGGGAGAAGCAGACTCCCTGCCGAGCAGGGAGCCCGACGCGGGACTCGATCCCGGGACTCCAGGATCATGACCTGAGCCGAAGGCAGTCGCTTAACCGACTGAGCCACCCAGGCGCCCATCCAATCTATTTTTCTTTTTGTTGCCTGTACCTTTGGTGTCATATCTGAGAAATCAATGCTAAATTCAATGCCATGAAAATTTGTCCTATGTTTTCTTCCTAAGGGTTTTATAGTTTTAAATCTAATATGTTTAACTATTTAAGAAACTGCCACACTGTTTTTTTCAAAGTCGTTAAACCATTTTACAAACCCACTAGCAGTGTAGGACAGTTCCAGTTGCTTATTCATTTCTTCCAAAAGAGAGACAAAAGGAATAAAGGGAGGGTGTGAGGAAGGGAGAGAGGGAGAGAAGGAGGGAAAAAGGGAAGGAAGGAGGGGAAAAAAGCAGGAAGGGAAGAAAGGAGAGAGGTAGGGGGAAGAGAGAAAAAAAAAAAGAATACACTCAGGTCTAGTTTCAGGTTGCTCAAGTAGAAGCTCGAAGTGTCCAGACAAGCCAGACATGAATTGACATGCCGTAGATGCATGCTTTTCGTGCACAGATTTTAGAACATACATTTAGAAAGCATGCACAAGGATGTGCTGTCTCCCATGCACCAAACCTCTCACTCAACAGTTTCTCTTTCAGGAAGTGGCTCTAATTCCTCAGGAAAGCTAATCCCTTACCCCCGGGACACCAGAAGTATGAGAAACTCACTCTGCTGGTTGGTCTCATTTTCACAAGGAAAACACACATATTCCTGGAAGACAGTGCCCTGAGCTTTTCCTTTAACTCAACTGCTGGCAGCAAATAAAAGAATTAAGGGTATTTCACAGAGGATAGTGCCCTGAGCTTTTTCTCCTTGAGAAATTAATACTGGTTGAGGTTCTTGGGCCACAGAGGATCAAAAATATATATATGTGTGTGTATTTTTTTTCTTATTCTTTCTGTGATGATGGGTCTGCAGATTCATCCAGCAAAACAGGGTAACTCTGAGCTGGCAAGAGGTAGAGCACAGAGGCGGGCAGGTTCCTGTTGGTGCCCAAGATGATGATCTCTCTCCCTTCTCTTTGCTGCTTTATTTGGGCCTGTCAACACAGAGCACAGCCTTCAGTTCTCAGCTGCTCGGTGTATTGCTTCATGTAATTTGTTAATTAACTGAAATATATCTCTCGATGTCTTTGTTGAAGTAGACTATCTAGCAGAACCACAGGCTTTTCCCCACCCCCAACAAACATGAACGAAAAAATGAAAGGGTCAGTAACTGCTTCTTATTTGACAGAGCAATTTTACAACTATGTATTCTGTGCAAGAATACAGAGATGTCAATTATAACATTATTGTCCAGACAACACATTCTAAAATAAGATAACCAAATAGAATCACGGGTTTCCTTTTGAAGGTGATTTTCATTGAACATGGCAATTTTTTTAAAGAAGTTCTTCTACAAGGCCCCCTTAGTCAAGTTTTACTTCCAAAAACAGTTTGATAATAACACAGCAAGTTGGTAAACAATTATGAATATTCACACAAGTCTCTATTTTGCTCAAGAAAACAAGACTGATATTCTCAGAAAAGTCTTTAGTTTAACACCTTATCAAATTGGATTCTTTGGGCCAGCTTTATGGTGCAGAAGGATAATGCTTCTGTTGATTCAGAAGAGAAGGGATACTTCTTTCATCTCTTTCAAGACTCCTTTTATTAGTTACAAAGTTTTTTTTTTGTTTTTTTTTATTTTTTTTTATTTTTTTAAAGATTTTATTTATTTATTTGACAGAGAAAGACACAGCGAGAGAGGGAACACAAACGGGGAGTGGGAGAGGGAGAAGCAGACTCCCTGCCGAGCAGGGAGCCCGATGCGGGACCCGATCCAGGGACTCCAGGACCATGACCTGAGCCGAAGGCAGTCGCTCAACCAACTGAGCCACCCAGGCGCCCTAGTTACAAAGTTTTTAAGTTTAGGGCCTGCAATTTTATTGGTTATCATTGTAAGCAAAAAGGGGGCCTATAAAACTCTATTTTACTGGTAGAAATGATGTAGAAATGAATAAGATCTTACTTAATATAACAACATAAGGCACATAGAATATCAAGCTTCCAAATGTTTTTTGCAACAATACTTGCTCATTGGAGAAAGTGTCAAAAATACAAAAAAAGGAAACAAAGAAATAAAAATCATTTGTAATTCTTCTACCTAGAGACTTTTCTTATTAATTGTTTCATTTATTTTCTTCTTAGGTGTTCCCCTCCCCCAACAAGCTCAGGGGGAAAACATAGACTATGATTAATTTTATGTACTGGTAGAAAATATAAGTTTAAATATGTATATTAAATACATAAAGCTCTAGGGGTGCCCGGGTGGCTCAGTTGGTTGGGTGTCTGACTCTTGATCTCAGCTTGGGTCTTGATCTCAGAGTCGTGATTCAGGCCCTGTGTTGGGTTCCATGCTGGGCATGGAACCTACTTAAAAACAAAACAAAACAAACCCCCACAAACAAACAAACAAACAAAAATACAAAGCTCTAAAAAAATATATCTAAAACTCTAGATATCTGGAGTAGGGAATGTGGAGTAGAGGTACTCTTCCTTATTTTCCTACTAAATGCAACTAAAAATTCTGGACGTTATATGTAAAAATAAAACCCTTAAAAATGTAAAGAAGTGGGGCACCTGGGTGGCTCAGTCAGTTAAGCGGCTGCCTTCGGCTCAGGTCATGATCCCAGGGTCCTGGGATCGAGCCCCACGTCGGGCTCCCTGCTCAGTGGAGAGTCTGCGTCTCCCTCTCTCTCTGCCTACTTGTGCTTTCTCTCTATCTCTCTGTCAAATAAATAAATAAAATCTTTAAAAAAAATGTAAAGAAGAAGGCAAACCAGCTAAGGATCTTGGAGCCCAAGAAACAAATGATGGTAAGTTCCCTGGGTTTTCCTTTTGCTTTCTATATCCCAGACTTGGAGTTGAAAGAGCCAGCAGCCCAGAAATGCAGTGGCACAGAAAAAAAAAAAAAAAATCCCCAGCAAAAGCCTGCTCTCTTTGGCCAAAGGACAGGGAAAGGGACAGTTTAGCATGACTGAAAATATTTAGACAGTAAATGTTCTACTTCAGCAACTCAAAGGAAAAAACTATGGCCCCACCACCACCCACAAAAACCTTAGAAAACTGGGGTGACTGGCTGGCTCAGTCAGACTCTTCCTCTAGGGGTCATGTGTTCCAGCCCCATGTTGGGTGTGGAGATTACTAAAGACAAACAAACCTAAAAAACAAAAACAAAATTATTAGAAAAAGCATCAGTAGACTCCAGAGCGGAGAAAATTACCACAGACCATTATATGGACATTATACAATAATAAAATTGTCAATTCACCAAAAGACATCCCATATGTATATATACCAAACAACAGAGCTGCAAAACATGTGAAGCAAAAATGATAGAAAAGTTGACAAATTCACAATTATAGTTGGAAGCTTCAACACTCCTCTCAACAATTGTTAAAACAACTAGATAGAAAATCAACAAGGATATAGAAGAACCTACAATGCCATCAACCAACAAGATCTAATCAATATTTATAGAACACTCTACCCAATAAGAGGAGAACATACATTCTTTTCAAGTGTCCATATACTAAAATAGACCATATCCTGTGCCAAAAAAACTGCTCAACAAATTTTCAAAAATTAAAATCATACAGAGTGTGTTTTTCAGCCACAGTGGAATCAAACTAGAAATCAATAACAGAAAGAAACAGAAAAATCTCTAAACAGTTGGACACTAAGCAACATACTCCCAAATAATCCATGAGTCAAAGGAAATTAGGGGCCCCTGGGTGGCTCAGTTGGTTAAGCATCGGCCTTCAGCTCAGGCCATGATCCCAGGGTCCTGGGATCCACACATTGGGGTCTCTGCTCAGTGGGGAGTCTGCTACTCCCTCTGCCACTCTGCCTACTTGTGTGCTCTCACTCTCTGTCAAATAAATAAATAAAATCTTTAAAAAGGGGGGGGATTAAAAAAAGATACACTGGACTGAAAAATGAAGATACAACATATCAAAATTTGTAAGACATAGTTAAAGCAGCGTTGAGAGGGAAATGTATAGCACTAACTGCATATACTAGAAGAGAAAAATCTTAAATCAATGATCTAAGCTCCCTGGAAAAAGAAGAGCAAAATAAATCCAAACAAGAAGAAAGAAGGAAATGATAAAGATGAGAGCAGAAAAACAATAAAATGGAAAATGGAAAAACAATAAAGTCAATGAAGTTAAAAAAAGAGAAAATTAATTTTTCCTTGAAAGACAAATAAGACTGACAAACCTCTAGCAAGACAAAGAAAAAAGAGAGGAAGAAGACATAAATCACCAATATCTGGATGAAACAGAGGATATCACTACAGAAACTGCAGATATCAAAAGGAGAGTAAGGAAATACTACAAATAATTTTATGCACATAAATTCGAGTACTTAGGGTGCCTGGGTGGCTCAGTTGGTTAAGCGACTGCCTTTGGCTCAGGTCATGATCCTGGAGTCCCGGGATCGAGTCCCGCATCGGGCTCCCTGCTCAGCGGGGAGTCTGCTTCTCCCTTTGACCTTCCCCCCTCTCATGCTCTATCTCATTCTCTCTCTCAAATAAATAAATAAAATCTTAAAAAAAAATAAATTCGACTACTTAGATCAAATGGGCCAATTCCCTGAAAAGCCCAAACTTCCACAATTAACCCAAAATTAAATAGATAATTGAATAACCCTATAATTTTTTTTAAAGATTTTATTTGCTTAAGAGAGAGTGAGAGTGACTGAGAGAGAGAGCATAGAAGGAGAGAGAGAAGCAGACTCCCTGCTGAGCAGAGAGCCTGACATGGGTCTCCATCCTAGGACCTTGAGATCATAACCTGAACCGAAGGCAGACACTTAAGTGACTCAGCCACCCAGGTGCCCCAAATAACCCTATAATTAAAAGGAAATTGAATTCATAATTGTAAAACTCCCCAAAAAGAAATCTCAAGGCCCAGATGGTTTTCCTGAGAATTCTGCCAAAAATTTAAAGAATTAACCTCAATTCTACACAATTTTTCAGAATATAGAAGCGGGAACACATCCCAAAACACTTTAGGAAATTATTACCCTGATACCAGAGTCAAACAAAGAATACATGTTATTTTCAAGTGCCCATGGAACATATTTGAGATAGACCATATACTGGGCCAAAGCAAATAACAGGCTTAACACACACACATACACACACACATCACAGATGCATATCTCTCATGAGTATAAATGCAACAATCCTTAACAAAATATTAGCAAATATAATTTAGTAACATATAAAAGGAATTATACACCATGACCATGTAGGGCTTATTCCTGGAACACAGGGATGGTTCAATATTTTAAAAAGTATTCAATTTAATCCACTGTCTTAACAGGCTAAGGAAGAAAAGTCACATGATAATGGTAATCAATGCAAAAAAGGCGCTTGATAAAATCAACACCCATTCATGATAAAAACTCTAAAAAAAAAGGGTGGGGGAATAGAAAGGAACTTCCTCAACTTGATAAAAAGCACCTACAGCTAACATCATACTTAACAATGAAAAACTGCATGCTCTCCCCCTGAGATAGGAAACCAGGCAAAGATGATTGCTTTCACCACACTTATTCAACATAACTCTCTGCCCCGGGCCAACTGTTCAACCACAGTGTTGTTGTTAGGGGCGTTGCTGGGTGACCCAATAGTCAAATTTTTTTCTCGCCGTCTGGGATGCCCCTGGGGAGATCTGATTTTCTCTCACTCTTTCTTAATGCCTGAGAGCCCCACACCTCTCTTCAGTAGAGGTATTAACTCTCATATTGGTAGCCCCTGGGCAGACTAGCAATTGCCTCCCCTTAATAGAGGCTGATATTAATTCCCAGGTCTGGGCAACTCAGGCTGAAGTGGGTCGGACCTTAACAGCAGGGCCTGTTCCCATACACCTTAAGGACCCCACAACTTTCCCTTGTAGGAAAGGTTTTTTGGGCATAACAGGACCCTGTGGCTCTGGATACCAGGATATGTAGAAATAGCATACCCTCTCTATTGGTTGATCAAGGATACCCAGACAGCTGGTACCCCTCTATTAATGTGTTATCCAGAGTCAGAAAAAGCTTTTTAAAAATCTCAAGAGGGCCTTGTTCTGTGCTCCAGCTTTAAAGGAAAGGGCCTTGGGTGTCTTAATCCAGGCCCAGGGCCCAGCTCAGCAGAAAGTGGGATATTTACCAAATAGATAGCACAGAAAAGGTGGCTCCAGTATCAAGAAGAAAATCGACTGGTTTTCCTTCTATTTCCAAAACTGCCTGAGGCGCTGGGTTCCCCATGGTAGCTGTTTCGGAAGAGCCATCACGGAGAGCCCCGGGTCCCATCAGTCCCGATCAGCGGTGCTGGCCACCTGAGTCCTCGCAGATTGAGGTCCCCAAAGGCATTCAGATTTCCAGTGACCCCCTCCATAAGCGGGACAAGGGTTACAGGACCTTTGTTTTTGCCACTGAGGGCATTCTCACTTCCTGTGTCCTGGGCGGCCATAGAGGCCAGAGCCTTGGGAGGCTGAGCTGGCAAGAGCATTCAAGGCCGCAACTAAAGCCTCAGACTTCCTCTTTAGCTCCTGTTCTTCACTCTGCTCTTGGTCACGATTGTAACAGACCTGCTGGCAGCTCGTTAGAGCTCCTCTAGGGTCCCCTCGGGGCCAACAGCCAACTTTAGCAGTTTCTTCCAAATATCTGGGGCCGATTGGGCCTTTAAGAATGATCTCAGCCTCAGAAAAACCAGGGGAGGTAGCTGTGTATGTAATGAGAGCCTCTCATAAGAATACAATAAGGGGGACACCTGGGTGGCTCAGTTGGTTAAGCGTCTGCCTTCGGCTCAGGTCATGTGTGATCCCAGGGTCCTGGGATCAAGTTCTGCATCGGGCTTCCTCAGCGGGGAGCCTGTTTCTCCCTCTGCCTCAGCCTGCCACTCCCCCTGCTTGTGCTCTTGCACTTTCTCTCTCTCTCTCTGACAAACCTTAAAAAAAAAAAGCTCAAAGTTTAAAAAAAAAATACAATAAGAAAATTGTCGGTGTTTTCCTCCTGAGTTTGGGTTGACAGTTAGCATCATGTTTACTAACAGACTAATATCCTTTACCAGACACTTTGAAAGCTATCTTAACAACTACCCATGAAAACTTTGAGACAGACAAGATTAACCACCATTTTCTACCAACAGACCCAAATATCCTTTAAAAGCACAAACCTATGGGGCGCCTGGGTGGCTCAATCGTTAAGCGTCTGCCTTCAGCTCAGGTCATGATCCCAGGGTCCTGGGATCGAGCCCCGTGTGGGGCTCCCTGCTCTGTGGGAAGCCTGCTTCTCTCTCTCCTGCTTCTCCCTCTCCCACTCCCCCTGCTTGTGTTCCCTCTCTCACTGTGTCTCTCTCTGTCAAATAAATAAATAAAAATCTTTAAAAAAAAAAGCACAAACCTATGTCCAGTAATCAATGTTTTAGCACTTTATCCTATTTGGAAAAGACCTAGATGTAATCCCATTTATCATCCAAGAAAACTTTCTTACCAATTACCCACGAAAACTTTGAGACAGAGAAGATTAGCTGCCATTTTAATTCGAGCTTATTTGACCTTCAGCAAACCTAGATAGAATCATTCCTGGTTCTAAACCTCATCAGCTCAGACAGATGAGCAGATGCCATGTTTTTTCCACCAAAGTGGAAATATGCAGTTCATGGCAGGCCAGAGAAGACAGGGAATCTCCCCAAAACAGAGTTTAGGCAGCTGCTTGGGAATATTCATTAAAGTCTCTGTCCTGAGGTAGAACTAACCACAGTTAGCTCCAATTATAGCCATTCACCTGAGAAATGAATGAGGGAGAAGCCCCCATGTACTGCTCAATCCCTGTATGATGCAGGCTTGGAAGTGATAGTGATACCAGTTTCCAAGGGGATCATTAGGGTCCCAATTGGGGTCTTAAGGTGGTACAGCCTGGGCTCCAGTTGGAAACTGAAACCACCCATGGGCTCACCCATGCCTTGATCCCTGTATCTTTCAGCAGTGGCCAGAACCCCACATTTTTCTGCTTCGGAGAGGGTCTGATTTAACAGAAAGAAGCATTACATCCAAGTTTGGAAAACTTTGAGGTCCCCCTTCATCTCAGGTCTTGTAGTGGCACTTCCCCTTGCTCCCCCTTGGAGCACTACCTGTTCTTGCAGAGGGTAAAGCCCTCGGGCAGCAGTAGGGGTTCCAACATAGGGTGGGACAGGTATGGGGACCTGATCTTACCCTAGGAAAGATAGAGCCAGGGGTGGAGATTCCACTGTGGACTCCATTTGCCTATCTACTTTTGACATGGATGTGGTGTTCCTTTGTTCCTTCGCCCCACCCCCCACTTGGGGGGCGGGGCCCGGAAGAGAGCCACCAGGAGGCTGGGATCTATCCTATCTTGATGAGATCAGAACAAAAGAAAATGAGCAGCCTTTTTCCCAGTTAAAACCAGGAAGGTAAAGTCCCTCAGGTGGCCATGGCTCATCCTCCAACTTGTATTGTGGCCATGCCCCAGAACAAAAGAAAATGAGTTGCCTTTGTCCAGTTAAAACCAGGAAGGCATCCAAGTAAATGATATTGAGTGATTTACGGGTCTGATATCCTTCCTATAGCCTATAATGCCAGGAAGGGACTCTAAAGGAGTAAGGGTCATGGTCAGGTCTACAGGAAAAGAG
>NC_138374.1:133539383-133565431 GCF_054177405.1 Leptonychotes weddellii
GAAGGGGATATTATTTAAGATTAAAAGTTATTGCAAACAGAAAAGATTACAATGTACAAGATAGAATGCAAACAAGAGAGAAGACTTGATCAAAATATCAAAAGCTAATTCTGTGAAAAGCCCGATAAAATAGGCCTTTGACAGGTCTGATTAAGATAAACAGAGGTATAATGATGTCTCTAGTATTCAACCATTAAACAACAATATTTTGTTTAATATCTATGAAGTCATGTGATGACCACAAATCTTGGTCCTGTTATTATAGAAAATTGAGTTACAGGGAGTTGAGTTTATTTCCCTAAAGAGGAAAAGGCTAATAAGAAGGAAGATCCTTTTCCTGAAAGATCCCAAGAAAGGTTCAGGAATGGGAGGAATTAGGTACAACACAAGATATAGATCAATAATGATTTTGAAAAAAAAAAAAAGGATATATCTTTGTATAAGGAGAAATTAGACACTTAGGGCCTCTCTCCTACCCAACAAGAGTGGGTATTTCCAGGAGACTAATTTTCCCCCCAACATAGAGTCTCAAAAGAAATTGAACAAGCGGGGCGCCTGGGTGGCTCAGTTGGTTAAGCGTCTGCCTTCGGCTCAGGTCATGATCCTGGAGTCCTGGGATCGAGTCCCGCATCGGGCTCCCTGCTCGGCAGGGAGTCTGCTTCTCCCTCTGACCTTCCTCCCTCTCATGCTCTCTGTCTCTCATTCTCTCTCTCAAATAAATAAATAAAATCTTTAAAGAAAAAAAAAAAAGAAATTGAACAAGCTAGCAAGTACAGGTGAATTCAGGTGAGTTGAGTAGGTATGAGGTGGGACATCAGTGGCATCTGGTATACCATCCAGGCACCCTTTTTCAGGATGCCCTGGCAAGGAAGTAAACCAAGATAGGAAGACATAAGATTCAGGAAAAAGGAGGTTGAATACAAAAGCAAGACAGAGGCAGGAAAGTCCCAGGACAACAGCAATACATGGGGGCCTAGAGATCAAACAATCCAAATTAGTGCCAAAGAACAGAGAATTCCAGCAGAGACTTTTTGCTGATGAAAAAAAAAAAAAAAGGTGTGTGTGTGGGCGGGGCGGGGGGGGTGGTAGAAAGAAAGAAAGAGAAACTGAAAAATTTCCTGGTACATTTGACCATGTGGGAAGTAGTATTAAGTTGTTTCACAATGTTTTTGAAAAATTGGGGAAAAGCTAAAAATAGATACATAGACAACTAACCAAATGACAAAAATGAAGCAGTTATTATCTCTAGAGAGGAAAAGATTGTTCAGAAAAGGAAGTGTAATCAGAGAACACTGTGTGTCTCAGTAATGAACAGCAGTCATAAAATCATGATAAAGCTGCATTGGAGCAGTGGGTAAGGAAAGTGAGAAGTGTGTAACGATGGTATAATAAGAGTAGTCTTCATATTCTAAGGTGGGAAATCAAATGGCTAATATTTAATATTGAAAAATCAAGAGATAGCAGCAGATTATATCATTGGAAATATGGTGGTAAATTAACAGAAGACATAGTTAAAATTGTTGAAAAGCATTGCCTCTGGGGAACAGGACATAGGGGATGCAAGGAAAGGGTCAAAAACCAGCTATTTCTTATTATATGCCTTATGTTCTACTACATAATTCAAATTGTGTGTGTGTTACTCTAATAGAAAAATTTTAAAAATGTTTAAAAATGAAAGAAAGCACTATCTTCACATATACATTTAAAAACATTTAATGCAGAAAAATCACATAGACCACATCACCATGCAATGAAAGTAGAAAATAACAACAAAGAAGATAATGCTTATTCTTCTTGGAAATAAAATGAACCAAGAAAATACAACAGCCTTCTATATCAAACTTAAGAAGAAAGTAAAACTAGGGGCACCTGGGTAGCTCAGTCAGTTGAGCATCTGCCTTTGGCTAGGGTCATGATCTTGGGGTCCTGGGATCAGCTCCATGCTCAGCAGGGAGTCTGCTTCTCCCTCCCCCTCTACTCCCCTGACTCATGCTCTCATGCTTGCACTCTCTCTCAAATAAATAAATAAATAAATAAATAAATAAATAAATAAAATCTAAAAAAAGAAGAAAGTAAAACTAAAGTTATAGATTATTTAGAAACAAGTAACAATGACAGGAAGACATATCAAAATCCAATGGATGTAGCCAAAATAACAAAAAGAGGAAAAGTTATAGCCTTTGTGAATTTGTTTATAAACAGTTTAGAAATAAATGAGTAATGCAGTAAATCTAAATAAAGTAGAAGAAACAATGCATTAGGAAACAGAAGGTAAAGACCTGATCAATAAAACAAAATCTGTGACAGGACTAATAAAACAGACAAACCTTTGGCAAGTTTGATTAAGATAAACAGATAAAGTGCTCAAGTTGGTTGCCTCTCAGAATGATTAAGCTAGGTAGGTTGTGGTGGGTGATTCCCCTTTCTAGTGATCGATTTAGGAATGGGCATGTTTCTTAGTCCTGACCAATATGATATGGCAAGATTTCTGGAGAAAGGTTCAACACTCTTAAGAAAGAGACACATAGAAGATGTAGTTAGTCCCTTTCTTTCTCTAGATTTTTGGGTATGATGCTCAGAACTGCTATAATCATCTTGCCGCTAGCCCAAGGGCAGTGCCCAGAGAGTTGCAGAAAACTGGACCCAGAGTCTTGATGTACTGGAGACATCCTGTCTCTGGACTTTTTGTTATATGAGATAATACATTTCCTTATTGTTTAAGCGAATTTGAATCATGCTTTCCTGTTATTTCCAGCTGAAATAATCTAACTGATAGAAGAAAGCCCAAAAGCTAGGTATGAGAGGGGGGAATGTAAGTACAGACACATAAATGATTACCAAAAAATAGGAAAAAATGTAGTGTACAGCTACATTCCAGTAAAATGGATGATTTTTCAAACTTGATTCCAAAAGAGATAGAAAAGCCTGATGAGACCAATAATGACAGGACACAAAAGTTTGTCAAAGATCTATCCCAAAAAAGGTATCAATCCCATAGGATATTAGAGGAGGAATCTATCAACTTAAATTATCTACTATAAGAGGAAGCTGACAGACATTAGAAACTATAAGAAACAGGGCAGATTTAAGGATGTAGGAAGTTGGTCTCATCCAGGCAGTGTCATTTGGGATGAACTTCACCGCCTTCAGTCACGGTCTAATCTGTTCCAGACTTAAATTCTAGGGAATCAGCACCTGCTTGACCAGCTTGGGTGCACGCTGTCCTCTGGAATCAGGTTTGAAGTCTGCCCACCTACCCACATGGACTGAGAGGGGCAGTAAAGCTGTTTTGCCAAAGCAAAGCAGTCTTTGTTACTAAAACCAGGGGAAACTCATGCTGGGTAGGGAACAGTAACAGAGTCCATTCTAATCAGATTGGCAAAAATTAAAAATGTAAAGTGCCCAACATTGACAAGGGTGTCAGGAAATGGGCACTCTAATATACTTTGGGAGGACATGTAAGCTGCTTTTTAGAGACAATATGAGAGTATCCTTTAAGCCAATGATTCTGCTTTAGGAATTTATTCTTCAGAAATAGTCACATGTGCTGTCAAAGATAGCATCCAAAAAAGTTATTTATTGCAGCATTGTGTACAACACTGACCAATTGGTAACTTTTAAAGTGCTGGTTAAATAAAATATGGTATAGTATTTGTACTATGGGATACTATGTAATCCTTAAAAAGAAAAAAAGGTCCATAGAAAGAGCTCCATAATATATTGCTAATCAAAAGAACAACTGCATAAACATATGTAAAGTATAGTCCCACTTATGGTCTTTAAAAAAACATAAATAAGTGTTAGATGCATACCAAAAAGTCCGGAACCAAATCCACACCAAATGTTCAACAGCAGTTACCCATAGAAAGAGGAACAAGACCGGGTGCAGTGAAAGGGAACATTCACTTTTACTTCTTCGTATTTCTGTAGTGTTTGAGCTACATGCTTACAGTGAGCATGAATTTCCGCCTATGTGTGTTTATGAACATGTAAAAATATGATGTGACCCAATTTTTAAAATACATGCACCTATTGCTACTGAAAGGAACATGGACTGGCACCCTTTATGTTAACATCGATTGTGGTTTATAGGCTTATAGGTGATCTTAATTATCTCTTTTGCTTATCTGTATTTTAATTTTATAAAAAGAATATTAGTGTAGTAAAATGATTTACATAGAAATTTTTATTTCCTTTTGGAAATAAGTTGCTACCATGTAATTTATAAATAGATATACATTATTACTATAAAAATGGGCAAGAATTTGTGAATAGGAAAATCACAAAAGAAGAAATATGAAAGGCTGATGCTCTGAAACTCTCTAATTCTAAAGCACAGAGTTTGGCATAAAGTAAGCCCTCAATAACCTAGTAATCACATTACACCTTCCTTATTATAACAATAGGTGAGTATGAAATCTAACTGTGGGACTATACAATGTATCATAGGGGTGGATGAGCCACCTGGGTGACTCAGTCTGTTGAGCATCCGACTCCATTTTGGCTCAGATGATGATCTCAGGGTCCTGAGATCAATCCCTGCATCAGGCTCCACGCTGGGAATGGAGCCTGCCTAAGATTCTCTCTCCCTCTCCCTCCATCCCTCCCCTACCTGACTCACATGCACACACACTCTTGCTCTCTCAAAAAAATAAAATAAAATAAAATGTGACTATCATAGAAAGCCATGAAAACTATACAAGAAAGGAAGTGGCTAAATCCTGAATGTAAGAATGCTGTACAATGAAGCCATGAGAGTCCCAGGAAAACAAAGCCTCTCCAAGGGTGCCCACCAAACCCCCAGAGAAGCTGTCAGTCATGTTTTTAACATGCCAGGATGGCTTTCCTGAGAAGGCCACATCCTTCTGGTAAATACAGGAGAATAGCAGGGGCAGGAAGAGTCAGCAATCTCCATGAGGACTCATCCAAAGCTTGGCTTCCTGAGAACTGGTGTTGCAAAACAAAGTGATTGTTTTCTTTGCCATGGGAGGAAAAGGAAGGAGACGTGGAAACCAGAAGACCATTTTTAAAGAAGAGTATTCAGTTTTAAGAAGAGGACACTCACCCTACACGCCAAATCTTCCCTCTCCTCCACCTCCTACCCATTACGACCTTTCCAAGATTTTTATCCTTGAAAAGAAACAAGTCAGTCCACACTCCAACCAATACAGTCTTTTTTTTCTAGTATTTTATTATAAAAGTAATATATGGTCTATGTAGAAAAATGAAGAAAGAAGATGAAAATCACCAATAATCCCATCACCCTGAAACATCACTTTTAATATGTTGGCAAATGTTAGTCTGTTTCGACATTCCTGAAATCATATATACCTACATAATTTTCTTAGGTAACCTATAACATAAACATTTCCCATGTTGCTACGATCTCTTAATAAAAGTAATTTTTATCTGCCATGTGGATGTATGCAGAAGAGTCTTGATGGCGAGAAGTGCTGAGACACAGAAGGAACCAGGACAGTCAGTCATCTGGGACCACATTGTCTGTGACTTTTAGGACAGGGAGGTTCAGGATTCACACAGATGACTCTGAAAGCGTCCTTCTTCTTTGGAACTGCGGCATCCTCTTGTCCTCCCCAAGGGGAACTCAGGTCAGGCGTCCTGGCCTCTCTGATTCTCTTCCCTGGGTCACAGGCAAGACAACGGAGACTAAATGTGGTTCTGGTAATCGGAGGCCTCTGCCTCTTCCTCCGGATGCAAGAGAAGTGAGTAGGTGATGGTATTCTCGGCCTAGAGAATGCAGAAGGGAGCACATGAATGAAAGCAACAGAGGAGGAGGGGGAAGGAGGAGATGGCTGGGGTGACTCACCTCAATTTTGGCAGCCTCTTCAGTATCAGTGACATTGGCTGTGGGCAGAAAGAACAGAGATCAGGGGCGCCCAGGGTGGCTCAGTCAGTTAAGCGTCTGCCTTCCGCTCAGGTCATGATCCCAGGGTCCTGGAATCGAGCCCTGAGTCTGCTTCTCCTTCTCCCTCTGCCCCCACCCCCGGCCCCCACTCATGCTCGCTCTTTCTTAAATAAATAAATAAAATCTTAAAAGACTTTAAGATCAGCCAGGGCGTGGCAGTAGAAGAGGGTCCACCATGCTGCCACGGAGGCTGCAGAACGAAGGCCTGAACCAGACATGAAACAAGGCCCTGTAGGCCCAGAGCTCCATTCACCGCCCCAACCCAGCCTCCCCTCCGGGCCACACGGGCAGAGGGAGGCCCTCATCTGTGCTGCATGCTTTTCAGAGAATTGCTGACTTTTTCTAGAAGCCAACCAGCCAGCTTTAGGGATCGGAGATACTGGGGAAGAGATGTGGGGATGTTCAGTATCACAGGGAAGTCAAGTCCAGATTTTTGCCAAGCACGGTCTTCAGGGAAAGAAGACTGGGGGCCGTTTCAGCACTGGCCAGATACAGCGCATCCTCGGGGTCACCTTGAAGAATGCTCCATGACATTCAAAGGTAAGAAAGAGCAACAGTGAAAGCGAGGGAGGGAAAGAGGGAAGCAAGCCAACAAGCCAGTACTTTCCCTGGTAAATAGCTAAAACACACCAAATTCCCGCAGGTTTTTTGCCAATAAACTCACTTTGCCAGTGTGAAAAGTAGTCTCACTAACTGCAAAGCAGCATTCCTCAGGCGGGGGGTGGGGGGGGTGGGGGGGGTGAGACAATGCATCTAGTGTCTCCACTCACCCCTGCACACAGAGAGTCTCTGTTTGCCATGCTCCAGATTCTAGAACAAACCACCTCCTGAATTCTCCTTCTAATGCATTTCTCAACAATGCTCGCTGATGGGAAACCGTTGAGCCCCTGTGCCTAGCGGTGACATAAGTGATTGTGAAATGTATTTGTGCCAGGGGGTAGACAGAGCCAGACCTCCAAGGGGCTGTTCCAGTTGTGTTTGGGCTTTTTTCTAGATCTGGTCTGGCCTGGTGCAGGCTCAGGCCCGCATCCCCGCTTGACGTGGCCAAGAACACAAGGGCCTTGCTCAAAGCACAGCGGGACAAGTGCCATTTTGCTCAAGCTCTCGAATCTGTTGGTTCCGCTCTGAGTCACACTCCAGCCACCTGACGCAGAGTCCTCAAGGGCCTCTTTTTCCTCTGATTCTGTTGTCCAGGAGCCCCTCGAGAAAGTTCCAGGTTCCCTCGTGCTCTGGCTTAGCCACAGTCAGGAGGTCGCCTGGGACACTCCTGCTCCCACCTGGGCCAAGGGTTGGATAGTCACTGGCTCCCAGAATGTCAGACCCGGAAGGGCTTTGAGGTCATCAGGCCAATCCACTCATTTCCTCAGGGAGGTGCACCCCACGGTAGGGAACGTGCAAGGTTGCACTGGCTACTGGTGACAAAGCTGGGGCCAGGCCCGTGTTTAATAAACTTACACACGCAGGCATCAGAGCCAAGCTTCGCCCAGCAGTGAAGCCCACGAATGCACCCAGTCCCCTAGAACCTTCTCCAGCCCGGATGTCCTCGTAATGCCCCACCCCTCCCCCATCACTCCCCGAGACAGAGTCCTCAACATGTCCAGGGATCATTCCCTAGGTCTCCCTCTCTTTTCTTAATCCCGTGTGTCTCAGTCTAACCACTCCTGGCCTCTGTCCTGTGTCAGCTCTGCCAAACCCCACAGAAGGACCCAAATGTCTCTGATGTCCTGCGCTGCAAAGGCTCCCAGCATTCCTGGCTCCAAAATTCAGACACAGCCCTCCCCTCTCTATCTGCAACAGGTGGTCCTCTTCCCCTCATCCCCAGTGAGGTCCTCTTTAGGCCCAGGAGTTAGTCTCAGAACCAACCAAGCGATTTGAGCCCCTGCCCTCCTCCCACCGCCCCCCCGCCCTCTGCTGTGCTCCCAGCTGAACTCACACAAGCCACTTCCTGCGGGCTCCAATCCACTTTGAGCCCCCAAAACAGGGAGCTGCACTCACCTGGTTCCTCAGGGAGGGTCTCTCCCAATTCCCTGTGCTTGGGGTTTCCTAGGGGAGCTATGAGGGGGCACAGAGGAGGTTAGTAGGGTTATAGGGTGGGGCCTGAGTCCTCAGGCGAGGACCAGGGGCAGGATTGGGTTAGAACCAACAGAGACCCGTCCCCCCAGAGATGCCTCCCCTCCTCCCCATTCCCCGGCTCTCCTGCCCGGGGCCTGCCCAGCCTGTAAAAGGGCCACTGAGTTAACCTTGGGAACCCCTGGGGCTGTCAGAAAGGCCACTCGGCTACATCTTTCTCAGGCTTGCTCTGCCTTTTAAAAAGCTCCTTTTCCTCCCTCTCAGAATCTCTGTGCATCTCCGTATTTACTTATCGGCAGTAACTGAGGGCCTAGCTGTGTACCAAAGTGCCTCGTGAGGTATGAGGAGTAGTCCCTTCTCCTTCTCAGTGGCTGGCAGTCTTCTTTCCTCTTCTTTCTCTGGTGTCTTTAGACTTTTTCTCCAGCAAGCTAGCTCTCCAGTGCGACGAACTGTGACAATTTGCTTATTAGATTTCTAGGGCACCTCGCCTCCTCTCTCAGCTCCTTCAGGATAGTGCTAAGGGGAAGGAGCTGCTTTCCGAGAGTCGAAGTTCTTCAGGGCGCCCGTCTGTGAACAGACGTTTAGGGACACCGTCTCCGGGCCTGGCAAACCGCGCTAGGCGCGGGGGCAAGGTGGGGGGCAGTGAATGAGCACTTATGGTGACTTCCTTCCCGTAGTCTGGCCACCCACTCTGGAGCACAGTTTCCTTCTCTAATGTGGCCTCTGTGGTCTGCATGACGCGGCCCTTACCCATTTGTCTGTCCCGCCTCATCCCTCCTCCCTCCTCCCTGTGCCTTGCAGTTTATGGTTTCAACGCTTCGCACCCCTTACTGCCCCCTCCTTGCGCCTCCCCCAGCGCCTGTCCCAGCCCAGCCACAGTGTTCCTCCTTTCCATGCCTTGGCCCCCACGCCTGTAATGCTCTTCCAGCCCCCTCTGCCTGGCTGACCTCTACCCCTCATGAGAACGGCTCTCTCTCACGTGCTAAGTACTCCGCCCTGGGATGAACGCTCAGCCCACATTCATCCTCACCCAATCCTGCGAGGTAGGTTCTATCAGTGTCCTCATTTTCCAGATGAAGAAATATAGGCACAGAGATACTGAAGAACTCCCCCAAGTCACACAGCTGGTGCGCTGTGGAGCTGAGAGTTAAATCGTGCGGCCGGCCCCCCACGCGTGCTTTGGTCACAAGATACACCACTGCCTCCTGTGAAAGCGTCTCTAACCACTCGCCCCACGCTGCGTCTCGTGGGCCCGCGTCCCCCGCTCCCCCCATCACAGCCTTTGCGACTCTACCATGGCTTTCATCCCACCTAATTCTAATGATTGACTGGTCCTTCTGTCTTCCCCACGGCACCGTGAGCTCCTTGAGAGCAGGGACTGGACTCCTCATCATCCACAGTGCCTAGCACAGGGCTCCACCCATAAGCAAGATTTTCCAAGCCTTGTTGAGTAAATGAATGAATGCGGTGCCTGGGCGGCTCAGTCGGTTAAGCGTCTGCCTTCGGCTCCGGTCGTGATCCCGGGTTCCCTGCTCTGCGGGGAGCCTGCCTCTCTCTGTCTCTCATGAATAAATAAAATCTTTTAAAAATAAATGAATGGATGAAAGAATGAATGAATAAAATATGGGGCTACCTCTGAACTATAAGGATTCTCTTGGCCCAAAGAGGAGGGTCCTGGCGATGGTCGGGGTTAGGGCCTTGGCCAAGTAGGAACTGACAGCAAGAGAAACCCAGAGAAGCCACGAACCTGAAGTTTGCTTTTGCCTGAGGCGGAACCAGGCCACGGCAGCAGCGAGGATGGCCACCGCAGCGGTTCCGGCAACCACAGCCCCAAATGTCATCACCACGGAGGAGTCGCTCCAGCTGGACCCTGGGGGAGACAGACCTCAGGACAGGCAGTAGCCTCCCACCTCCCACGCTCTACCCCAGTGCTGCTCCCCGGGAGCTGCTCTGTGTCCGGGTCCCTTGTCCCTTGTCCCTTGTCCGGGTCCTCCCCCAACCTCACCTGCGCGGACCGCACTGCGGCTGGACTCGTGCCTCCCCCCTCACAGGTGTCTCCGCTCATCCAATAAAGGCACACTATTGAGTGTGTGGGGGCCGAGCTCGGGGAGAGAAGGAAGGGGACCCGAAGCCTCCCCTAACTGGAGGCACCGCGACTGGATCCCACAAGGCCTTGAACTGTCGGGGACCCGTCATGCCTTGCTTGGGGAGTGAACGGGCATAACATGAGAACTAAGAAGAAATGAGAAAACCTCAGCTCTTGGGAACGTCCGGGAGCTTAAGGAACCCCTGCCCCAGTGCGGGAGCTCTGCTCCATCACTGTCCTTAGGACTGACGGGGCCTGCATTTCAAAGGGCACACAGCCTTTCCCCTGTGACCTGAAGCGGAGGGCCCCAAGCTCTAGCCCCTCCTGCTGCCCACGGCCAATATTTCTCATGGCCCCCATTCCTCCCCGCTTCGCCTCAGTGCCCAAGGGTTTGCCCTCTGGCATTTCTCAGCTCCCAGGAGGCCCATAGGACCTTAGCCATCATTGCCCATCCCCTAGTCATCATCCTCCCTCCATCTTGGCAGAGTTCCCACCTTGGACAGTGATGGCCACAGGCTGTGAGAAGCGCAGCATCTGCCCTATCATTCCCGTGCAGTGGTAGTTGCCACTGTGGCTGAGGTTTGCTTCTGGGATGAAGAATGTGGCATTCAGAGAAGAAAACTGCTTGGACTTCCCATCCTGGAAGAACGTGATCTTGTACAGACTCCTGTTCTTCCAGCTGTGGCACCTCAGCACGATGGGCTCCCCCTCCTGGAACACCCGGCGAGGGGTCTGGAGCAGCACCCAGTCTGAAAGACACAAAGGGACCCTAGGACCCAGGAGGTCTTGACCCAACTCTGAGACCGTCCTTTCCGGTGGGACACAGTGTGTGGAGGGAGGAGCTTAAGCCTGGAATCCAATGGCCCTGGTCTCTAATGCTGGCTCCATCATTTGGGAGCTCTGTAGTCTTGGGCCTCTTCTGGGCCTTGGATTCCGCCTCTGTGGAAATGGACATAACAATACCATGCATCTACAGCAGTTCCTGGCACATAGTAGGTGTTCAGGACAGGCTTGTCTTCTCTTTCCTGTCCTGGGAGAAGGCAGCTGAAGCTCTGTCCTGCCCAACAGGACAGAAAGGATACAAGAGAGCCCACGGTGCCGTCCCTTCCTTGGGGGAGGGAGGGGAGAGATCCAGTCTGACCTAGGAGATGACATGTGAGGGGACACAGCAGAGACATGTCTTTTGGGAGAGTAGGAAGTCATGGACGTCCAAGAAGTATTAGCTTATTGGATGTATGTTGGTAAATGTGGAGTTTTACTTCAGCAAGGTCTTTGTCTGACAGCAGCAGCGTCACCTTGGTCTGAAGGTGGGTCATTAGCCTGCTGTGTCCTTTTTCCCTCCCAATGTTCATCCTTTTACTGAGGAAGAAAAAATATTTAGCATTTTTGTTGTATAGGGAATAAAGCCTAAGGTAGACATTTGTACTCTTGACCTCAGCCCACGTGCTCCTTTTCCCTAAAGCTGGAGGACGAAGCAGAGCTGGAATTGGAAAGAGAGGTAGGGTAGAAGACAACAGCAGAATTAGAAGGGGGAACCCGGGTGGCACAGTCGGTGAAGCGTCTGCCTTCGGCTGAGGTCATGATCTCGGGGTCCTGGGATCGAGACCCCGTGGGGCTCCCTGCTCAGCGGGGGGCCTGCTTCTCCTCTCCCTCTGCCCCCATCCCTGACTCATGCTCTCTCTCTCTCTCTCAAATAAATAAATCAGCCATACATGTTCCCAGCAAGCACCCCCTGCAGCCAACCAGGATGAGGCCAACCAAGTCTCTGCACTGGCTGGTGACGTGACCACAGATGCAGGAGGAGATGCTCAGTACCAATTACAACACAGAGGAAATTCAGCCACGGCTACAGCGGGAAATCCAGGGCCAGAGGGTGGCACCAGGTTTTGCTACTCAGGTGCCACAAGCTAGAAAACCCCACCTCTCTTGTCAGGGAGGCACATCTAGCTTCCACCCATTTCCTTGCCTTACCGTACTGCATATTCCTCCTCTTGGAGAACCGAGACCCTGGCTGGACACTGCACTCCGGGATGAGGCTGAGCCGTCCTGGTTCCCTAGACTGCCTCTCTCATGAGATTGGATTAGGGCAGGTGGGAATGCTGAGAATTGTAAAGCTTTGAAAAAATAAAGTAGAACCCAGAGAAAATGCCCAAGTTGCCATGTAGCCCCAGCAACCAATTCCTGCCCTTCTCTTCCCTGTCGAGGTAATCCCCACCACAGAAGACCTACATGGCTGGAATAGCTTTTCTTCCCCGAAGAGTCTCTGCTGGCACCAGGTTATAACCTGGATAATGAGGAGTGTCTGCCTTCGGCTGGTCTGTGCAAGGGGGCCACCTTAGCTCTCCTTGAGGACATTTATCTTGGTGCAGATCTGGAGAGCAGGGGCCAGCTTCCTGTTTGCGGCACTCATAAGATGTTCTTCAAGTAATCAAAGGGCCTTCCCATCCATCTGGAAGCGAAACGCCCCTGCAATCTCCTGGAAGCCTTGTAGAGAATGAATAAACACCCACAGCTCCTCCACACCCCAGTGGCAACACAGGGACACACTCAGCTCGGTGGGGGGGGATGCCCTCCCCTCCTTGCCTTCCTGCAGGGGCAGGGACACCGATGTCAGGCCTCAGGAGCTTCCCTCCGGCCTGTCACTTCCTGTTGTGCGAAGAGAGTGGGGGCGACAGGCCCGCTGTGTGCTTTTGAGGAAAATTTAGGCATCCGGGGAGGGAAGGGGACTACATGAAGAGTAACAGTGACAATATTCATCATAGTCTCAGGGTGGCTCTTCTTTACGGAGAAGCTACTTTTTGCCAGAAGCTTTGTAAAATCATTCATCTGTTTAGCCAACATTTATTAAGCCCTGCCCTTGTCAGGGGCTGGAAATGCAAATATAGTTAAAACACAACTTTCAGGGGATGCCTGGGTGGCTCAGTCGGTTAAGCATCCAACTCTTAGTTTCAGCTCAGGTCATGACCTCAGGGTTGGGAGATCGAGCCCCATGTAGGGCTCTGTGCTGGGTGTGGAGCCTGCTTGAGATTCTCTCTCTCCCTCTGCCCCTCCCTCCCTCTCTCTCTAATTAAAAAAAAAAAAAGATCAAGACAACTTCCAGCTCAAGTTGCATGGAGAGCAAGGGGGCAGGGAAATGCTGATTCCCACCAGGACCTGGGGAGGGAGGCATTAATACCCCCACGAGCAGACAAGGAATCAAATCCAAGCGCAGACAAATCACCATGCTCACATGGCTAGTGGGGTCCAGGCCGAAGACTCAGTTGTGGTCTGTCTATGCTTTGTGATGGCTACAAAAATGGGTTTTTATGTAGTCAGAATTTCTTTCTGCTTCTCTCATACCCTACGTGCTTGTTTGTAGCCTTGTAACCTTTTTGCTCCATCAGGATTGAGGCAAAACAACCTATTCTGAGGAATTTCTTAAGACGGTCCACCACCACCACACACACTAAGCAAAGGGGGCGGGTGAAAAGGGAAGCAAGTGGACGAAAACAGCTTCCAACAACTCACAGCACTGATTCCCAGGAAACAGGCTACCTCCCTTCCCTAAAAACCTCTGCCATGTAAGCAGATTTCATCTTTCCTTGTCCTCCCAGACCCTCCCCAGCCCCTTCCTCCACTGACCGGAAGTCACGTCCAGATGCACAGGGTCACTGAGGCTGGTCTGGTCCGTCTGACACCTGTATTCCCCGCTGTCCTGTTGCCTGGCCTTAAAACTGTAACTGGACTGGACCAGGGTTGGGATGGAGCTCCCATTATGGAACCACTGGGTGACATGGGCCACAGCGGTGTGGGCCCCCTGGCACTTCAGGGTCACGGGATCCTCCTGGAGTACATTGACCCACGGGGGCTGGAGGTCCAGCACAGCCTTTGGGAGACCTGCTGAGGGGCAGAGAGAAGAGGAAGCAGGAGGAAAGGGGACCCCAAGAGCCTAAGCAGGCCCCCGAATTTCAGATAGTAAAGCACCTCTGGTTCTTCTGAGGACATCAAGAGTGGAACCTGGCCCAGAACTCTTATGTAACTGTAGGTAATTCCTCTTACTCATGTGTCCTACCACAGGGGCCTCCGGGAAGCCAGGTCCACTCAGGGAGCTTGACGGTTCCTCAGGAAGAGATGGCAAGGTAAGAGACAGGGAGAAGGGGCAAAGCAAACACTAGAAATATATGTATACCTCACCAGGGGTCATCTGAAACAGTTCTTTCTTTCCTTTTTTCTTCCTTCCCTTCCTTTCTTTCTTTCCTTCCTTCCTTCCTTGCTTCCTTCCTTCTTTCTTTCTTTTCTTTCTTTCTTTCTTTCTTTCTCTCTCTCTCTCTCTCTCTCTCTCTCACACACACACACACCACATACATAACTTTCTAGAATTCATTTTGTTCCCCTGTAAACTGAGGCATTTTGGATACTAACGGATAAACTCTCTCCAGAGCCGGATGAAGGCATCTGGTGGAGGTATCCAGCATGAGTTAGACATCAGGTTTCTGTTCTGACCTGATGTCAATCTTGGTCCCTTAGAATAGACCTAGCCTCACAGCCAAGTACAGAGGAGTCTCTGTGGCCTCAGAAGGATAAAGAAAGAGAAAGGCTGGAGGGCCAGTCTAGGGAGCCCTGGCTTCAGTGCCCCAGGGAGAGCCGCCCCCCCCGCCCCCCCCCCCCCGGGGAGCCCTGGGAGGCGGGGAGCTGATTGGTATAGAGAAAGAAGTGCCCGGCAGAATTTACTTCACCAAGCTGCAGTCAGTGATCTCTCCTCCTAGTTCTGAACAGGGAAACAGGCCCTGAAGCCCTCAGATACATGCAAAGTGGGGGATTTACCAACACAGGGAGATAACCTAAGCACAGGATGGGATTTTGCGTGCAGCTGAGACTAAAAATGTCTGGGCTTTTGATTTTACTGAGAGAGAGGATGAGTTATTTTCTGTGACAATATCTGTGATTTCTCATCCTAATAGAACCAGAAGGGTTAAGCACCTGTGCGCCATGGAGGCCTATCCTCGGCTTCCCCGGGAGGAGGGGAAAGAGAAAGGAGAGAGGGAGAGAGGGCGGGGCATCTCCTTCCTGGCCCCACCTAGGTACTGGGTTGCTGGTGCATTCAGGGCACCTCCGGGTGCTCGGGGTGCTGGGAGCACAGGAAGAGCGTAGCTGGGGGAGGGAGAGGATGTGGGTGGAGTACTTACCAGGTGTCCCAGCGACTGGAGCTGTAAGAGAGAAAGCAAAGATCAGCCCAGAGTTTAGATTTGATGATTCATCATTACAAGAATCACTTCCAAAAAAAAAAAATCCCTTCCATGCAAATCCCCTTAACTCCTTTGCCCTTCTCTGTCTCTGTTATTTCCATCCTCTTATGCATCACCAATTCCTCCTTCTCAGCTGGACCTTTCCCATCAAAAGAAGCATATTCCAAGATCTTTCATTCAAAAAAAAAAAAAATCTTCTCACTTGATCCCATATATAATTCCAAAATTATTTCTCTGCTCCCTTTCATAGGCAGATTTCTTTCTTTTTTTAAGATTTTATTTATTTATTTGACAGAGAGACACAGCCAGAGAGGGAACACAAGCAGGGGGAGTGGGAGAGGGAGAAGCAGGTTTCCCACCAAGCAGGGAGCCCGATGCGGGGCTCGATCCCAAGACCCTGGGATCATGACCTGAGCCAAGGGCAAATGCTTAACCACTGAGCCACCCAGGGGCCCCCATAACCAGATTTCTCAATTTTTTTTCTACATGGGCTATGCTCATTTCTAATCCTTCCATTCACTGTTTCATTCTCCACAATTTGGACTCTGCCTTCACCAATCCACTACAACTTTCCTCTCTTATTCTTTCCCAGGTAAGTGCACATCTTCACCATCTCCCCAGTTACTCGTGCCTGAAAGCTGTAAGTCACCTTTATTCCCCTCTCTCCCAAGCCCCGTCCCCCTTCACCTCAGTGAATCTTGTTGATTCTGCTTCCGACTCAGGCCTTGAGTCCATCCACTTTGCTCCATGCTCATGGCTGCCATGCTAGTTTAAGTCACCACCAGTTTTCTCTGCCTCCTAACTCCTCTCCTCATTCCTTTGTCCCCCACCATCCACTTTCCACAGAAAAGCTAGAGTTTTTTGTTTTTGTTTTTTTAATATCAGGTCCAATAATATCACTCCCCGTCTTAGAAGCCTTCAAGGACCTTCCTTTGCTCTTTTTTTTTTAAATTTTATTTATTTGAGAGAGAGAATGAGAGAGAGAGAGAGAGCACATGAGAGGGGGGAGGGTCAGAGGGAGAAGCAGACTCCCTGCTGAACAGGGAGCCTGATGCGAGACTCGATCCCAGGGCTCCAGGATCATGACCTGAGCCGAAGGCAAGTCGCTTAACCACCTGAGCCACCCAGGCACCCTTCCTTTGCTCTTGAAATAAAAGTACATCTTTACGAGGCCACACAGGACAGGACAAGGGCCCTGCTCACCTCTCCTGCCTCATCTCAAGCCCATCTTCCCCTACTCATGGAGCTCCCATAACACGAGCCCTCTTTAAGTTCTTCACACTTGGGGCTTTTGTGTATGCAGATCCCTCCTCTAGACCTGTTTCCTTTATCTCTTCAAACAGCTAGATCCTTGCGGAGCTCAAAGTCCCAGCTCAAGTGTCACCTCCTCAGAAAATGCTTTCCATATCATCCTGTTTATCATTCTCTCTTCTTCCCCACAAAGGCTATTCTTATCACAGTATCCTGTTTATATCTTCCTTGCCCTTTCTAATTTGTATTTATGCCTGTGTGTCTGTTTATTTGTTGTTTAGATCTCCCAGAAGATCTAAGAGGGCAGTAGCCATAACAATTTTATTTGCCAGTGCTCTGGAAATCACTTATTGAATGAGTCTAGGTGCGAGATAAGAGGGGCCACAGTTGTATTGATAATAGGAAATGAAGAAGATATGCACATGTGAGAAATTTTTTTTAAGATTTTATTTATTTGTTTGAGAGAGAAAGAGTGAGAGAGAGAGAGAACTCGAGCTGGGTGGGGGGCAGAGGGAGAGGGAGAAGCAGACTCCTCACTGAGCAGGGAGCCTGACTTGATCCCAGGACTCCAGGATCATGACCTGAGCTTAACCGACTGAGCCATCCTGGCGCCCCCACATGAGAGAAATTTAAGAGGCAAAACTGGGGGAAGCTGGCACTTGATGAGAGTGGGAATAAAGTAAGTGGATGGCTAGGGAAAATGTTACTTGTGCTCACACAAATATAAATGTTAGGAAGAGGAGTACATTTGCAATGGGAAGATGATAAGTTGAGTTTGAATATGTTTTGTTTCTGAACCGGCATATCAATGTGGAGGTGTCCAACCAGCAGGTGGAAACACGAAATTGTAGCTGACATAAGCAAGAAAGACAGGTTTGGAAGCTGTTGACATAGAAGTGATAGCTAAAAACCAGAGTGTTGGATTGGCAAGAGGGACAGTGCAGTAGGGGAGCAAATAAAGAAGTAGAACCTAAGAGGAGGGGAAGAGGAGAAATAAGAAAGAAATGAGAAGAATGGAGAGAAGTCATTAGCCATTTATTCATTCCACAATCAACAAATGGTCATGAATACACACTCAATAGAGTCATTGTAAGGGAGACAAAGACCTTATGCTTTAGGTCAGGAAGGCTGTCTGTCTTGTTCATTGGTAAATCTCCAAGTCCTAGAACAGGGCCTGTTCATGCATTTATTTAATGTTTAAACAAGGCAGTTTGTGGAATCTGTAGAAAGCAGGACATACAGTGTCCACATTGCCTGGCTGTAGAGGAAGATCCACTTGGGGGCAATGGGAATGTGGTGAAGAGGGTGGAATGGGGGCCTTAGTTAGTAGGTAATGGAGCAGTTCTGGAGGCATTTCTGAAGTGCAGTGACTCAGCTGCACTTGAAGATGTCATGGCCTCGGTGTGCAGCACAGATTCAGAGGAGAGGAGACAGGAGCAGTCGAGATGGGGTCAGAGGCTGTTGTCAAAGCTGGGTTATTGAGGGATGAAGACCTAAATATGGTGGTCCAAATAAGAATGGGGAAAATGGAGCAAATCCTTGGTGACTTAGCAAAAGGACAAATGGAAGAAAAGATCAAGTCTTGCCCAGAAGTCTTGCCCGGGTGACTGGTACATTGGCAGCACCAACAGCAGAGATGGAGAAGCATCTCATCTCTCCAGGCCTGAGCTTCCTCACGTGAAAAATGAGATAGTCTAATGCTCCTTTCACATGTTATTCTACTTCAGTCCATTTTATCCTGCTCATGAAGGAATACTCTCTCTTCCTCACCTCTGCTTCCTATCCTGGTATCATTCAACATTGAGGGCCTAGGACTCCCAGAGATGACCAGATTTTATTATCAGTCATAACACCTAACTCCAGAGTGGCTACATGTCTTCCTCTGGGGCTATCCTAAGGTTTTTTTGTGGGTGGAAACTCTAGGAATTGAGCTTGGAGAGACAATCTTACCAATAGGGCTCCCCTAGCTGGCCTCCCTAGACTTCCTCCCACCTGGCATCATCAGTCCCTGCCCCTCCATCTTAGCCTAGGACCCTGACTTTCTCCCTGATCACAACCAGGATCTATCCCCATGTGTGTGTACAAGGAAGCATGGGTGATTTCTCCGGTCCTACAATTGATGATTCCAGAATTGCCCAGGTTGTGTGTTCTCTGAAACCCTGTTCCCTGGATAACCCAGACCCTCTTTGCTTCTTCCCAGGGAAATCTAACACATAAACAGAATAAGCTTCTGCTGCCTAACAGAGAATGTCTACTGCCCCTCCGCCAAGTGTCCTATTGCTTCTTCCCCACCCCTAATCTAAGACAGCATTAGCCCTTCCACCTAAGATTTGGTCCCTGTGAAACACAAATTTTTAAGGAAGGAAAACACCCTGGTCACTAGGTCACTAGACTTTCCTTAGAGCAGGTTCAGATGTAGGTGGTGGCAGAACATCAGGGACCTGGCTGCCCTGTGATATTGGGCAAAAGACACTAAAAATTAAAACAAAAACTCTGCCAATTTTATCATTTGCCAAGATCAGTAAGATTGTCAGAGTTTGATCTTCATCAGCCTGCTTCACCCTCCTCATTTTCTTGAATGCTTCCCATGCTACCCCTCATCCTTGCCAAAGCTCAGCCTGACCCGGGGAAGCAGCAGCTGAGTTAGGAAAGTGCACCTGCCTCTGTCCTTCATGAGGACACCGACTCACCCAAGAATAGCAGAGCTGTCCACAGCAGCATGTCACCCAAAGGATGGCAGGGCACGCAATCAGCCCAGTCACTATCAGCAGCAGGGATGGGGAGGAACGAGGGGATCCGCATCACTTGCTGGCTCACGTTGGCTCCAGCAGCACCAGTGTGGCAGGCAGAGACTTCTCTTGAGACTTGACAGATTCCACCCGAGAGGACAGACAAATTCTGAAGTCCAAAAGAGGAAGTGAAAAGAAATGTTGTTTTATCATAGGCTCCTCCCCTTCACCCTTTTTCCTCTCAACTGTTCCCTCCCAGAAGATTCAGAGCTTCCCAGAATGGGTCTGGCTTAGCCCAATTCCAAATTCACAGAAATTTTAGAAACTGGGAAACAACGTCTTCCTCTTCGTTTGGGACACAGCTAGGCTCAACCTCTGGGAGTAAGAGGGGAATGGTCACCCAAATCCAGCTCAGAACCTCCTATCTGTTCCTATCTCTTTAGAAAAGGCAACGGAGCAGAATGTACAGCCAGTCTTCTCTGACTTCTAGCTCCATTTGGAGGCCCAGATGCTCCTGAAACTGATGATGGTGGTCTTGAGGCCACCCACCATCATTTGATTTTCTTTGTTATCATGATCTCTGACTTACTCCTAGATTGTGGAGCAAGAACAAGGATGTGTGTCAGGGTGGCACTAGGGTGGTTACACTCATTCTCTTATTCCCCTCTGGCATTCATTCTTTTTTTTTTTTAAGATTTATTTATTTATTTATTTGAGAGAGAGCACACACTCATGTATGTGCACTTGCAGGGGGAAGGGGAAAGGCAGAGGAGAGGGGTACAAGAAGACTCCGCACCGAACACAAAGCCAGACATGGGACTTCATCTCACAACCCTGAGATCATGACCTGAGCCAAAATCAAGAGTTGGATGCCCAACTGACTGAGCCACCCAGGCACCCCTGGCCTTCATTCTTTTGTTTGTTCCTTCAACAGAACACCAACTTGTGCCCTGGTTCTTTATCTTTACCATCTTCAATTCCGTCACTGTTCCTATCACCATGGCGAAGGAGCTTGGGCCTTGGAGCTATATACGTCTAGTTTTGAACACCAGCTCAGATTGCTTGTCTATAAAAATGAAGGTAATCATGCCTACCCTTCAAGCAGGATTTCTCAGCCTCAGTATTTTTGACATTTTGGGCCAAATAGTTCTCATTGTGAAGAACTATCCTGTACATTGTAGAATGATTAGGAGCATCTCTGGCCCCACCCTAGATGCCAGTGGCACCCCTACTTGTGAAAATAAAAATTTCTAGACATCGACAAATGCTCTCTCAAAGGCAAAATTGCCCCTGGTTGAGAATCACTGCACTCAAGGTTTTTGGAAAAGAAAAGAAAATTTGAGTACTAGCAAAGTGCCTGGTGCATCATGCGTATCCAATGAAGGCTTGTTTCCTTTTCCTGCTTTCTGTCATCATCCTCATCACCGTTTGTTCACCCTCAACATCCCCAGAACATAAAATGCTCTTCTTGGGGCCCCTTCCTGGGGCCTCTTTCCCAAATGCCCTCACAGGAAACAAGCTGTAAGACTCAAGGAAATAACACTGTAAAATCTCTTCTCATACCCATAATCTTCAGAAATCCTCAGCCCATCAGCCACAGGTTTTTATTACTGGCCTCATTCAATGCCCCTACCCCAATCTACTTCCAGCCCTTATCTGATTTTTAGGTGAATTTCTTGACCAGTGACAAGACTCCAGTGATCTGACATCAATACTTCAAAAATATCATTAGAAACTGGTAAAGTTAACTTGTATATCAAGTGGAAGCCCCACTGCCAGTGGCCTGGCCCATGTCACAAAATCTAAACCTAAGTCAGCTTGCACTTACAGGAAACACCTGTCAAGGAAACCTCACATACACCATCACAATCTTCCAACTCAGCTTTAGCTAGCTTACCTTATCCTAAAAAATAGGACCTGCTGACCTCATAGGGAAATCCCCAACCTTCTAGCCAATCAAGCTATTTTCTAGTTGCCTCTTCCATTACTCTATAAAACTCATTTTTCCATCAAATCCCTCAGGAAGAGTTCTCCACTATTTGTGAGGCACTGTGCTCTGCCAATCCATGGAATGTTTTCCCTTAAATAAAGGACATCAAACTTGTTATTAAATTGTTTTAGTTTTGTCATTTGGCAATGAGGATGGGATCCCAAGACCATTGCTGAAGATTCTGGGGTTGGTGCCTAGATGCATGTGAAGGTCCTCACAGAGCTATTTTGGTTTGCTACCTCTTTGGTTGCTTTCTGGATCTCTGGTGAACTTCTTTTGGATTGAGCTCTGCCTGTATCATATGCTGAGCTCTTTGAGTTTGTTTGTTCTAATCCTTCCAGGTGAAAAATTGGGGCATGAGAGACTGGATTTTTCACAGTGAGACCTAGTAGGCTACAACATTTGGGTTTGGAGCCCACCTCATCTTCAAGGTAAGTGTCTTTTGGAGGTACTGATAGGTTTCTGGGACTGTGCTCAGGCAGCCTAAAACAGTAAGTCTTGTTGAATTAGGGGGGATTATTTCAACAAGGGAAAATAATGGGTCCTCCTCAACCAAAAGAAAGCATGATGGCAGCCATTAGGGGACTCACAAAGCCTCAAGGCAAGTCCACAGCATAAACAACTGGAGGACATGGGGAAATAAATGAAGACAAGATATTTGG
This sequence comes from Leptonychotes weddellii, assembly GCF_054177405.1. Classification (NCBI taxonomy): domain Eukaryota; kingdom Metazoa; phylum Chordata; class Mammalia; order Carnivora; family Phocidae; genus Leptonychotes; species Leptonychotes weddellii. Next base: position 133,561,323 of record NC_138374.1, read on the forward strand.
ACTTTTTTGACCAACAGCACATCAAAATCTAAATAGGCACAAGTCAGACTATTCAAGTCCATTCAAGGGGCACCTGGCTGGTTCAGTCGGTAGAGCATGCAACTCTTGATCTTGGGGTTGTAAGTTTGAGCCCCATGTTGGGTGTAGAGATTACCTAAAAATAAAATCTTAAAAAAAAAATAAAATCCTTTTGAGTGTCTGCCACTATAAAGAAATATTCTTGTAGCGGAGAGGTGTATATTCTTGTGAAAGGGATAATAGATCTATTGCTAATGAGAATCTTAGAAGCCAAAACCACAAAATTAGTAGGCATGGGTCAAAGACTTAAAGCTGTTAGAGCACTTACCACCCAAATCTAAGATACCCATGCTAGGATATGTTGGTCATGGAACAGGTTAGATTGACACTAGGTTCCCTGGCAACCCAAGAAAATTCCCAAGCAGTGATGTACACTGTAAAACACTGCACAATCCTCAACCCTGTGGCACATCTCTCTTAGTTACTAATCTGACTCTGTGAGACATAAGGCTTAACTAAAGATATGGGATCCTCAATTTTCAAAGGATCAAGCATGTCACCTTCCAGCATACCTGCTTAGTTGATGTCTAAGAAGCATGGTCCTGGAAGCTGTAGACATCTATAAAAATGGCAAAATCTTATTAAGACAAGCTAGAATTACAATGGCTATTATGGGAAACATTCTAGTTTGACAAGATCATTCATTTAAGAAGTGCACTTGAAAGTAAGGTTTCCAATTCAAACAAATATAATGGGCTACCTATTTTAATTGGTATGAAGAAGCTTCCAAAAGTCTTCAAGATTCCAAAACTTGGAATAACTTCATTGAAAGATTTACTGCAAAAGGCTAATGAAAAGTGAAAGACACAAGAGGTACCTAAAACAAAAGACTGAGACCAACATGACTCCCACTATTTCCCTCTATCCTTTTTAACTTGAGTACTCACAGTCTACTAGTCTTCTATCTGAATTGTCTTTCCACTCTGAAAAGACTACAAGGCCATAAACAGAAGTCAGCCAAGTTAGTAGCCTTACAGACACCTCCATATCTACCCTCAGACAAGGGCCTCCATATAAGCCCCTCTGAGGGTTGACAGGACTCAGGAATTCTCCAGCAAATTACTACCTGTTATTCTCTTAAACAGCCAAGGGGAAACTAAAATTAAATTTGTGGAAAACCTTTCCAAATTCTGATAGATAATGGAGCTACACTTTACTTCAAACCCCTCTCATTCTAGAACCTGCAGATGGGATCTTGGGGAAACTGGCAAAAACTGGCAAGAGTGAGAGTTCTTTTTTTTTAATTTTTTTAAATTATTATTATGTTATGTTAATCACCATACATTACATCATTAGTTTTTGATGTAGTGTTCCATGATTCATTGTTTGCATATAACACCCAGTGCTCCATGCAGAACGTTCCCTCTTTAATACCCATCACCAGGCCAACCCATCCTCCTACCCCCCTCCCCTCTAGAACCCTCAGTTTATTTTTCAGAGTCCATCATAAGAGTGAGAGTTCTTATCAGAGTCAGCTCTCCCACATCTCTGCAGTGCCTGGTCGGGAGAGGAAAATAAAATTTCCCATTGTTTTTTCCTTTCTAAATTCAGACTCATGAATTTGGTTTGTGGGTACCCACTGTCAATTCTTTCTCTCCCCGGAACACCTACTGTCTTCTTATTTGTCTTGTTTTGTGTCCTGAGAACTTGATGTGGCAACAGTCAGGTTGGAGACCCCCAAAATATGGCTAGTCAGAAATATGGGTTTTTTTAAAGGATTGCCCTTCAACATCATTCAGGCTGCAACCTAATTCTTTGAGGAATTAAAAACAGCTGTTTTGTCTTATGAGTTGACTCTTTATAAGAACAGAAATGCAGCTCTACAAGCAATTCAAAGCCCACTTATCCTTTTTGCCAATTCCAAAACCACTTGTATTCATTTCAAAAGGCTTGTGGTATTGTCAAATTCTGGATTTAGGGAATGGAAGTCCTTCTTGGAGGAACTTGCACTCTTCCCCTGTGCTTTTGAAATATAAACATATTACCCACTCTTCTCTAGGAACTCCTATCCAGTCTATCTCTTTGAAATTCAAACTTTAGGTAGCTAATTCATTTTTTTGTTTGTTTTTTGTTTTTTAGTTTCAGAGCTAGAATTTAGTGATTCATCAGTTACATATAACACCCAGTGATCATTGCATCAAGTGCCCTCCTTAATGCCCATCACCCAATTATCCTTTCCCAACCCCACCTCCCCTCCAGCAACCCTCAGTTTGTTTCCTAGAGTTCAGCATCTCTTGTGGTTTGCCTTCCTCTCAATTTTCATCTTATTTTATTTTTCCTTCCCTTGCCCTATGTTCATCTGTTTTGTTTCTTAAATTCTACATGAGTGAAATAATATGATAATTGTCTTTCTCTGATTGACTTATTTCACTTAACATAATACCCTCTGGTTCCATCCATGTCATTGCAACTGGCAAGATTTCATTCTTTTTGATGGCTGAGTAATATTCTATTGTATATATACACGACATCTTCTTTATCCATTCATCTATCGATGGACATATGAGCTCTGTTTCCATAGTTTGGCTATGATGGACATTGCTGCTATAAACATTGGGGTGCGGGTGCCCCTTCTGATCACTATGTTTGTATCCTAGTAGTGCTATTGCAGTCATAGGATAGCTCTATTTTTAAGTTTCTGAGGAACCACCATACTGTTTTTCCAGAGTGGCTGCACCAGTTTGCATTTAGGGATATAATTCTTAACAGAAAAAAAAAAAAAAAAAAAAAGGAAAGGCTATTTGGAAACTAGACAAATGAAAAATCTTTAAAGTTTTCACAAATATTAATAAAAAATTTACACTATCTGAGCAGTTAACCTTAACTTATTCCATCTACCAGAAAAACAATTTGGATCCAAGTGTTTTTTAAATTCCACATATGAGTGAAATCATATGATAATTTTTGCTTTATTATAGCTGCCTCATGTCTAAAATTTTAAAATAAAAGTTATGAAATCTCTGGTTGCATCTATCTGTAGGTCTATATATGCATGCATGATATAAATGTGTGCTTTTTTTTCCTACCTCCAGATGGTATTGCCAAAATTAATTTGTAAAAAGAGCTCTATTTAAGTGGTTTAAAAAAAATTAAGCATTTGTATAAGTATGCTCTCAGAAATATAGAAATGAACCCAAATGTTTTTCAAGCTCACATGATTTAGGATAATCTTCAGTAAATAAAAGCTAGTTTAAATTTATTGATTTAATTTAAATGAGCACGTCTTTAGAATTAGCAACATTAAATACAATACTTCTACTGAGGTTTATTAAAAATCACATGAGCTCATTTTATCTCATCTATCATCTTATAGAATTTGTCAGCAGGAAAGATAAGTTCAGATGATGGTTAGCTGTTTAATGTCCCATGAATTTTTCATGAGTAATCTCAACATAATTATTAAGGACAAGTATATTAAATAGATGTAAGTAAGATAAAAGTTTATAAATGAACTTTTCAATAATAATTATGCTTTGTGGTACATCTATTTTTTTAATTTTATTATGTTATGTTAATCACCATACATGACATCATTATATGCTTTATGGTACATCTACTTTAAAATAGATTCCAGGGTGCCTGGGTGGCTCAGTCAGTTAAGTGCCGACCTTTGGTTTCAGCTCAGGCTATGATCTCAGGACTGTGAGACTGCGCCCCTCGTCAAGCCCCTCATCAGGTTCTGTGTTCAGTGTAGAGTATGCTTGTCCCTCTCCATCCCCCCACTTGCACTCACTCTCTCTTTCTCTCAAATAAATAAATAAAATTAAAAAAATAGTTTCGGGGTGCCTGGGTGGCTCAGTTGGTTAAGCGACTGCCTTCGGCTCAGGTCATGATCCTGGAGTCCCAGGATCGAGTCCCGCATGGGTCTCCCTGCTCGGCGGGAAGCCTGCTTCAACCTCTGACCCTCCCCCCTCTCATGTGCTCTCTCTCTCTCATTCTCTCTCTTTCAAATAAATAAATAAAATTAAAAAAAAAAATCGGGGCGCCTGGGTGGCTCAGTTGGTTAAGCGACTGCCTTCGGCTCAGGTCAT
>NC_138374.1:133565931-133594485 GCF_054177405.1 Leptonychotes weddellii
TTTTTTTTTACATTCAGATTTTGTCCTTTCCTCTTTCCCATAACCAGTTTTACTTTAGTACAAATTTTCTTTCTTTTCCCTTAACCAAAACATCTCCATATCTCATACATTTTCTTACCCAAAACATGTCCTACTTTACTTGTATACAGAGTTGCTTCCTTATTAGTTCTAGTAGTTTTAACCACATATATTATTTAAAATTAACCCTTAGAAACTTTAATTTCTAGTGAAAACTAAGTAGCCAGCAATTGTGAACTGTTGTACCAGCATTCTTAGATTGGCAAATATATGAATACATGTCATAATTTCTAGAAACATGCAATTCTCTACAGTACAGTCTTTCAATAAAGTACAAAACATGTTTTTTAACAGACCCAAATTTATCTTTACTTTCTCTGTAAAAGGAGCAAAAGTAGATAAACCTACGCTCAGTAATTAATGTTTCATTTTTTATCTTACGTAGAAATGATCTAGATATTTGATAAATTTCCATTATTTGACTTAACTTAGCAAAACTTTAAGGTTTTAAGTACCAAAGAGATTTGGGAAGCTATTTTTTTTTTTTGAAAAATTTTTTAGTTTTATTTTATTTTTTTTATTCTTATGTTAATCCCCATACATGGGAAGCTATTTTTAAGTACGTACACCATAACTCATAATTATTGCTAAAAAAAAGTTCACCTAAAAGCTTGTTATTCTACTTACATCTATTTATTCTACTGGTTATCAATAATTATGTTTAAATTACCCATGAAAACTTCATGAAACATTAGACAAAATCCACCATTATATTTTGCTCTGAGTTATTTTTTTATTATGTTAATCACCATACATTACATCATTAGTTTTCGATGTAGTGTTCCATGATTCATTGTTTGCGTATAACACCCAGTGCTCCATGCAGAATGTGCCCTCTTTAATACCCATCACCAGGCTAACCCATCCTCCCACCCCCCTCCCCGCTAGAACCCTCAGTTTGTTTTTCAGAGTCCATCGTCTCTCATGGTTTGTCTCCCCCTCCGATTTCCCCCCCTTCATCCTTCCCCTCCTGCTATCTTCTTTTTTTCTTAACATATATTGTATTATTTGTTTCAGAGGTACAGATCTGAGATTCAACAGTCTTGCACAATTCATAGCGCTCACCATAGCACATACCCTCCCCAGTGTCTATCACCCAGCCACCCCATCCCTCCCACCTCCCCACCACTCCAGCAACCCTCAGTTTGCTCTGAATTATTTTTTGCCGACAAATTTTGCAACAGAGATAATGTAAACTTGTAAGCAAACCAACCTGAGTTCCCTCCTTGGTGAGTCAGAAACTGGACCAGGTTGATTTGTCCCACGAAGAAAACTTTTGTATGCAGCAAATAAGGAGATCAGGGGGAATGGCTTCCAAAGCCTTGACTCCCCAAGTTCCTTTTGTTTGGAGTTGGGATGAATATTTAGATAGGGAAGCCTTGTCATCGTATATAGAGGCAGGCATAAGGTCATGCATGTGCCTTAAGGAAACATGCCTATATATACACAGTATGTTATGTAAATGAGGCTTGTGCTCCTCCTTGGGTGGAGATTTAATTTAATATAAAATCCTACTCACTAATGGCCAGATGATGGATCCTTTAAACTGGCTATATTTGAAAGAAAAAAAATTTTTGGAGACCTCTCATTCTGAGCAATTGTCTTATCGGTGTAACAGCCATAGGGACTCCCTTAATAAGATGGAAGAACAGAAATTAGGCATAGAACAAAAATCAAAATCCACTCAGACCCCTTCTTTTTTTTTTTTTTTTAAAGATTTTATTTATTTATTCATGAGAAACAGAGAGAGAGAGAGGCAGGGGGAGAAGCAGGATCCCTGCAGAGCATGAAGCCCGATGCAGGACTTGATCCCAGAACCCTGGGATCATGACCCAAGCTGAAGGCAGATGCTTAACCAACTGAGCCACCCAGACATCCCCCTTAGACCCCTTCCTATTGGCCTTCAGACATTTGCAGATATTGTAAAAAATCAGTGTATTGGAAGTACAATTGTCTTCCACTTAAGAAGAAAAAAAAAAAATTGAGAGCTACTGTTCCTATCTTACAAATCTTTGCAAAACTAAAAAAAAAATGCAGCACTAAAGGCAATCCAAAGTCTATTTATTCCTTTTTACCAAACCTACAACTCTCCCTATTTATCTCAAAGGATTTTGTAAATCATTGACCTTAGGAAACCAAAGTCCTTCTTGGAGGAACTGTCATACTTTTTCTGTCCCTTGAAGATATAAATGTTACCATGTCTTTGAAATGTAACCATCCCAGAAAATGAAACCATTTAAAAGCATAAAGTTGAACAAAAATCAAAATGGCTGCACTAATGCTTCAGGAAAGCTCGGTTTTAAAGTAACCTTTTCCCTCTCTGCCCCAAACCTCCCCTCCTCCCTTCTTAGCCTTTTGTCTCAGGAACCTGGAATCACTCTGGAAACGACCAAGGAGGCTGGCAACACAAATACAATTCCTGTGGAAACCAGCTAGATCCTGTAGATCCTATATTTTCCTATTAACCGCCGCCTTCCACGCGCACCCACCCCTTCTTCCAGGGCCTTGCAGTTTTTGAAGGCCGTAGTCTTCTGCAGCCTCCTTTGCCCAGCAAAGCAGTCTATCTTCCTTCTTTACACCCAGTCCCTGTCTTTGCATTATGTTTTGGCTCTGAAGCACGGAGGTCAGTTTTTGACAACAGAAGTATCTGAAATAATGCCCATACTCACCAAAGACTAAAGAAAAAAAGAGAAAGAATGAAAAAACAGTCTTTTTTAAAAATACAAACTGTATAAAAGGCTCTTGTGCCCAAACCTGACACCATAGCCTTCTTAAGATTACTTCCATGGACAAATACACATCTTAAAAGTTTTCTCTACAAATAGTAATAGGCCAGCCATCTGAGTGAGTAAAATTAAGTTTATTCCAACTATTATTTATAAGCTAGTGTGTTTTATATTGTTTTGAAACAGAAACTATGAGCTCTCTGTTTGTCTAAAGGTATGTACATTATAGATTAGGTGGGGTTTTTTTTAACCTTTGGATGGTGTTGCTAAAATTAATTTGTAAAAGAGTTCTATTTAATTGGCTTAAAATTAAGCACTTAAAAATAAACCATTTCTAAATCTCAGAAATACAATAGAAACTAACCCAGATTTTTTCAAGTTCTAGGATCTAGGATAACTTTTAGAAAATAAAAGTTAGCTTAAGTTTGTTAGCTTTTTTTTTAAAAGCAATCTCTGTGCCCAACATGGGGCTCAAAGTCATGACCCCAAGATCAAGAGATGCATGCTCTACCAATTGAACCAGCCAGGTACCCTTAAGTTTGTTGGTTTAAATAATACAGACATGTATTAGAGTTACCAACATTGAATATAATGCAGGTATCCAACTTTTTTTAAAAAGATTTTATTTATCTATTTGAGAGAGAGAGAGAGAATGCGAGTGCGTACAAGCGGGGAGAGGGGCAGAGGGAGAGGAAGAAGGACAGCAGACTCCCTGGCCATTGGTGAGTGGGATTTTATATTAATCTCAGAAGAGACTTAAACCAAAAAGACTTTTTATGGCTTAACCAAAGATGCGAGAGGTATACAAGAGAGTGCCAAAAATGCAGCCTTCACAAGATCCAGAAAGTTCACTCCCAAAGATAGTCCAAGAAAGTACAAGTGGTACTATGAAGGGCTCTATTTTAAACAGCTGTTTCAAAACACAGGAAATCATGTGTTTTCCCTCTTTTTGAACAGAGTAGGGTGACTTACCACGCCAAAAGTTCACCACCTCCCTGCCCCTTTTTTTATTTAATTCCCTAAACTTGGGTCTCAGCTGCCTGCCAGAAGCATATGCACCCTCCAGCTGATGGAGACCAGAGAATATTCTCACTGATCATAAAGTAGACAAAAGAAAACAATGACCATCCCTGGGAGAAAAAAAGGATCAAGAGAAAACAAAAGTACTTACAACAAATTCGTACCGAAGTTGCTATACCCAAGGAACTAGTTTCACAAATATTTTCTTCTGCTAATTTAAATTTAGATTTAAAAAATGTACTCTTACAACTAACACCTCCATTAGACCCTGCAGGCAGATTTCCAGAAGACTGACTTGGTAAGAAGTCCTGCTCAGGTTTTATCAGAAGTCCCAGGATCTCTCAGCTGCAGCAGTCCTGGGTGAACAGTGTCCAGTCAAAGTTTATTCTGCCAATGACACCAACTGTTGGGGAAGGAAAAACAGTCCTCTACCCTCTAATATTCTTTTGATGGGGCTAAGAGCTAAACTGACATGAGACAGATTAACAGGAGAAAATCAGTGTAATTACATTCATACAGGGGCTCCATCAGAATAGGAAGCCTCCAGGCAGTCAGGCAATTGAGGCTTGTACACCATCCAGAGCTAAGGAGAAGGGGTTAGGGGTCTAGGACTTCAAAAGGAAGGAACCCAATTCACAGAAAGATGAGAAAGAGTAAATGTTGGGTAAACAAATGTCTGTTGGACTATACAGAAACAATGGGACATAGGGAGGAATTTTAACAGACAGACTCTGCTAAGTTCCTCCCTGTCTACCACATCTAGCTCATACTTTACTATAGATAACTATGGTAATAGTGCCCTTCCTGAAGAAGTTCCTCTGTCTAAATTCCTTTATGCAATTAGTGTAAGGTCAAAAGTTCTTCTTGAGCCTTCTGTTTCTTAAAAGTAATTTGCTAAAAATAATCCACATGCCAAAGAGGCACATTTTAGGATGAAAATTTTGCTCCCCTACACTCATTTCCAATTTTACCCAGTACAGGCTCCAGACTCAACTTTCTCTAATGTTGATTCCCAGCCTGAGGGTGACCAATTTTCCATAACCTGTTAGAAACAAGAGAAAGTTGGGATCCTAGATCACACCCAGGCAGGCTGTCTTTTGGGGCAACAAACAGAAGGGTGAGAACTAAGATATCACTTACCATAAGAGCTAAACAGGCGCTGAGCCAGGAGGGAAGATGTATGCCATCACCTGGACAGAAAGCAGAAAAGTCTGGAGCCAGAGAACCCCTTTAATGAGGTCTCTAGAGCAGAAGTACTGGAGGATGAAGAATCAGAAACAGATGGAAGTGTGGTGGGTCTAGACTCAGTTTGGAACAAATCTTATCAACACAAAGGTCTCACAATTTATTCTTTTTATTCATTGATTGGAGGATTTCTAGGAAAGGACAAATCCTGAAAGGACAGGCATGTAAATGAAAACTTCTTTTGACCATAGCAGTTGAGTGAAGTTGCAAATATAAAAGGTGTTTGTTGTTCATTGAGGAGACTTAAGGAAAAGTACCTCTTGTGGGCTTTAGTTTATCATCTAGAAACTGGGAAAAGTCATTTTGAATAAGATAGTGGTAGTCGCCTGCTCATCATCTGTTGTTTCCTGTGGTCCCCAGTGTCAGTAGAAGTCCAGAAGAAGATTCTACTCTGGCAAAGGTGCAGAGCAGGTGGGCAAGCTAGAGTGAACTTGAGCCCTGGCAGAATTGCAGAAGTGAAGCTAGTCTTCTGGAACCACTGGAGGGAAATGATACTGAGGCTAGCAATAACACCAAATGCTGAACAAGGGATAACTTGCCCAAGGGTGTTTACTAGAAACTGAGTGACTCAGTCAATACCCAGTACTCTAACCCTGTGTTGATATTATGTTCATAAAAGAGGTGGGGTGGGGGGTGGGAGGAGAAGATGAAGAAATAAGAGACAAGAGTCTCTGCCCTAAGGAATTCCTAGTATAATGGGGAAGAGATGATGCATGCAGGAGACAGATACAAAAACAGCACAAATACATCCTATCTTTCACCTGTATTAGCAGAATACAAAGGAACTTCGGATTTATGACTGAATCAAATATTGAGGGAAAGTATGAATATTAGAAAAAAATGATTATTAATTGTAGAGTCAAAGTATGTCATCAAAAGGGTTTTGATTTTGGACACATCTACAGGTTAGTTGCAAGGTAGGTCTGAGTATCAAGCAGTAATAATGTAAATGTGAGAAAACACTGAAGAACACAGTAGCTAAGAGAGGCTTGGACCATTTATGTTCAGGGTGGTCATAAAATTAACATTATGTTTATATTACAAACAACATAGCCTCAAGGAAAACAAATACCAATATCATGCAGTGGTGAGAGCTTAGCATAGGAGAGACTGCAAACTGAATATATAGTGATGAGAACATATAGAAAAGCCTACCACCAGAGCATGGCTGGACTTTTATTTCTTATTTATTCATTTTCATTTATTTATTTATTGTTAAGATTTATTTATTTATTTGACAGATAGAGACACAGCAAGAGAGGGAACAAAAGCAGGGGGAGTGGGAGAGGGAGAAGCAGGCTTCCTGCAGAGCAGGGAGCCCGATGTGGGGCTCAATCCCAGGACCTGACCTGAGCTGAAGGCAGACGCTTAATGACTGAGCCAACCAGGCGCCCCTTATTTATTTATTTTAGAGAGAAAGAGAGAGAGAGCATGAGCAGCAGAGGAGGGGCAGAGGGAGAGGGAAGAAAGAGAATCTCAAGCAGACTCTGTGCTGAGCATGGAGCCCAACACAGGGCTCCATCTCATGACCCTGAGATCATGACCTAAACTGAAATCAAGAGTCAGATGCCCAACTGACTGAGCCATCCAGGCACCCCTGGATGAGGACTTTTAAAATACACCATTTCGGGCGCCTGGGTGGCTCAGTTGGTTAAGTGACTGCCTTCGGCTCAGGTCATGACCCTGGAGTCCCAGGATCAAGTCCCGCATTGGGCTCCCTGCTCGGCAGGGAGCCTGCTTCTCCCTCTGACCCTCCCCCCTCTCATGTGCTCTCTGTCTCTCTGATTCTCTCTGTCTCAAATAAATAAATAAAATCTTTTAAAAAAATAAATAAATAAATTAATTAATTAAATAAAATAAAATACACCATTTCTACATAGAAACAGGAAGAATGGAACAATGGGGATACAAAACAACCAGAAGGCAAACAATAGATGGCAGTGGTGTCTTTACATGTCAATAATTACTCTAAATACAAATAGATTGAATTCACCAACCAAAAGGTATAGAGTGGCTAGATAGATTTTAAAAAATAAGACCTGGGGTGCCTGCCTGGCTCAGTCAGTAGAGCATGTTACTTTTTATCTCGGGGTTGTGAGCTCGAGCCCTAAGCTGGGTGTAGAGATCACTTAAAAAAATAAAATCTTAAAAAAAAAAAAGACCCGACTATATGCTGCCTACCGGAAACTCATTTCAGGTCTAAAGACACATAGAGGTTCAAAATAAAGAAATGGAAGAGGATATTGCATGTAAGTAGAAACCAAAAAAAAGTGGGCATAGCCATTCTTACATCAGATGAAATAGACTTCAAGCCAAAAACAGTCACAAGAGACAAAGAAGGCCATTATACAAGGATGAAGGTGTCAATACAAGAATACATAACAATCATAAATATATATGCACTCAACATCGGAGCACCAAAATATATTAAGTAAATACTAACAGATCTAAAGAGAGAAATAGTCAACAGTACAATAATAGTAGGGGACCTCAATATCCCCCTGTCGGCAATGGAGAGGTCATCCAGACAGAAAATCAACAATGAAAACTTGAAATTGAACCATACTCTAGAACAAATTAATTTTACAAGTATATACAGAACTTTCCATCCAATACTAAAATACACATTCTTCTCCAGTGCACATGGAACATTCTGCAGGATAGATCACATGATAGGACACAAAACAATCAGCAAATTTAAGAAGACGGAAACCATACCAACTATCTTTTCTGACCACAATGGAATGAAACTAGAAATCAACAACTGAAAAAAATTGGGAAGTTACAAATATGTAGAAACTAAACAACACACTTTTTTTTTCAATGAGCATTTGATCATTTTATTAACAAAATAAAAGCAAGAAATACATCCCTCTCTGGTGAAACTTTTCAAGTAATTTTATGTGGAGAGCCTTGAGATGTATCAATTATAAAACATTAAGCAACACACTTCTAAAAAACAATGGGTAAAAGAAGAAATCAAAAAGGAAGTAAAAATTTATCTTGAGATGAATGAAAATGTAAATACACCATTATCAAAACTTATGGGGTGTGGCAAAATCAGTTTTGAGGGGAAAGTTTATAGCAATAAATGCATATATTAAAAAATGAGAAAGGTCTCAAATAAAGAACTCACTTTACACCTCAAGGAATTATAAAAAGAACAAATTAAGCCCAAAGTTAGCAGAAGGAAGGAAATAATAAAGATCAGAGTGGAAATAAATGAACTAGAGACCAGAAAAACAGTAGAAAGGATCAATGAAACTAACAGCTGGTTCTTCAAAAAGATAAACAAAATTAACAAACCTTTATCTAGACTAACCAAGAGAAAAGAGAGAAAATACTCAAATAAATAAAATTAGAAATAAAAAAGACATTGCCACTGATACTGCAGACATATATAAGACCATAAAAGACTGTTATGAACAATTATATGCCAACAAATTAGATAACCTAGAAGAAATGGATACATTTCTAGAAACATACAACCTACCAAGACTAAATTAGGAAGAAGTAGTAAATCTGAACAGATCAATAACAAGTAAAGAAATTGAATCAGTAATCAAAAACTTCCCTACACAGAAAACCCAAGGACCAGACAACTTCACTGGAGAATTCTACCAAACATTCAAAGAACTTAACTCCAATCCTCAAACTCTTTCAAAAAGTTGAGGAGGAGGAGACACTTCTAAACTCATTCTACAAGGTCAGCATTACCCAGCCAGATAAGAATACCACAAGAAAACTATAGACCAATATCCCTGATGAATATAGATACAAAAATTCTCAACAAAATATTAGCATGCCAAATTCATAATCAATCATAAAACTATTTGAACTTACCAATGATTTCAGTAAAGTTGCAGGATATGAAATCAACATACAGAAATTAGTTGCATTTCTATACACCAATGATGAAACATCTGAGAAAGAAATAAAGGAAAATATCCTATTCATATTAGCATCAAAAACAAAATACTTAGGAATAAATTTAACAAAGGAAGTGAAAGATTGTTCAACGAAAACTACAAGATTTTCCTGAAGAAATCAAAGAAGACATAAACATGGAAAGACATCCCATGTTCATGGATCAGGAGAATTAATATTGTTAAAATGTCCATACTACCCAAAGCCATGTACAGATTCAATGCAATGCCCATCAAAATACCAATGGCATTCTTCACAGGAATTAAAAAAGAAAAAAAATTCTAAAGTTTGTATAGAACCACGAAAGTCCCTGAATAGCCAAAGCAATCCTGAGGAAAAAGAACAAAACTGGAAGTATCACACTTCCTGATTTCAAACTATACTACAAAGCTACAGTAATAAAAACAGTATGGTACTGCTACAAAAATAGATACATAGACCAAGAGAGTCCAGAATTAAACCTTTATTTGTATGGTCAACTAATATTTGACAACACAGTCAAGAGTACCCATGGAGAAAGGGTAGTATCTTCAACAAATGGTGCTGGGAAAACTGGACAAACAGATGCAGAGTGATGAAATTGGACCCTTATCTTGCACTACTTCCAAAAATTAACTCAAAATCGATCAAGGGCTTAATCATAAGATCTGATGCTATAAAACTCCTAGAAGAAAACTTAGAAGCTCCTCGACATTGACCTTGGCAATGATTTTTTTGGATATGACATCAAAAGCCCAAACAACAAAAGCAAAACTCAACAAATTGGGGACTGCATCAAACATAAAAGTTTTTGTACAGCAAAAGAAACAATGGACAAAATAAAAGGCAACCCACAAAATGGGAGAAAAATTTTGCAAACCATATATCAGATAAGGGGTTAATACCCAAAATATACAAATAACTCATACAACTCAATAGCAAAAACAAAACAAAACAAAAAACCCAAACAACCTGATTTAAAAATGGGCAGAAGAACTAAACAGATGTTTTTCCAGAGAACATACCCAAATAGCCAACAGGGACATGAAAAGATGCTCACCATCACTCATCATCAGGAAAATGCAAATCAAAACTATAGAGAGATATCACATTATACCTGTTAGAATGGCTTTCATCAAGAAGACAAGAGATAACAAGTATTGCTGAGGATGTGGAGAAAAGGGAACACTTATACACTGTTGGTGGGAATGTGAATTGGTTCAACCACTATGGAAAACAATATGGAGGTTCCTCAAAAAATTAAAAATAGATCTACCATATGATTGAGCAATTCCACTTCTGGCCAAATACCCAAAAGAAATGAAAAAAGAATTTTGAAGAGATACATGCACTTCCATGTTTACTGCAGCATTATTCACAATAGCCAAGACATGGTAACAACTGAAGTGCCCATCAATGGATGAAGGGATAAAGATGTGCTAAACACACACACACACACACAATGGAATAATATTTAGCCATGAGAAAGGAGGACATCCAGCCATTTGTGACAACATGGATGGACCTTGAGCACATTATGCTAAGTGAGACAGAGAAAGACAAGTACCGTATGATATCATTTATATGTGGAATTTTAAAAAGTCAAACTTATAAAAACAGTACAATGGTGGTTATCCAGAGACAGGGGTTGGGACAGATATTATTTAAGGGTATAAACTTACAATGAATAGTAAAAAAGCCCTAGAGATCTAATGCACAGTACAGTGTATATAGATAGAAATATTGTATTATAATCATCAAACTTGATAAGAGACTAGAACTTAATTATTCCAACTACTAAAGAAAGTATAATTTTTAAAAATATTTTATTTATTTATTTGATAAAAAGAGAGTGAGAGGAGAGAGAGAGCACTTGCGCACACAAGTAGGTGGAAGGGGCACAAGGAAAGGGAGAAGCATACTCCCCGCTGAGCTGGGAGCCTGATAAGGGGACCCTGGGATCATGACCTTCCTTCCAATCCATCTTCTCTACTGTTTTAAAAAAGACTTATCAAGCTTTTTCATCAAAATACATCATTTAACAAATGAGTAGCCATGAACGAGGAGAAGATATTTGTAACAGGTGTATCTGACAAAGGAGTCTTATATCTAGAATCCACAAGGAACTCCTACAAATCAGGAAGAAGACAGACAACACAATTAAAAGTGAGCAAAAGATTTAAACAGACATCTCACAGAAGAGAATATCCAAATGGCCAAATAAGCACATGAAAAAATATCCAAAGTCATTACTTGCCAGGGAAATGCAAATTAAAAATACAATGAGATATCGCTATATACCACCCGATGGGCTAAAATTTAAAATAATACCAGTATACACCTCAGTTAAAAACAAAACCAAAATTGGCTAACAGATCAAGTTACCACCCTGTTCCAAGTCCTTCAGTGACTTCCCATTGTCTTCAGGATGATATTCAACCCTTCAAGATGGCATCTATACCCATCAGGGTAGCACATAGCGTCTGAGAGCGTATCTATCACTGCTGTCCCCACCCCAGTCCTGTGCTCCACTAATACCTATCTTTTTGTCGTTCCCTAAATTTGCCACATGTTGCCATGTTTTTGCCCATGCTATTTTCTGTGAACAAAGCTATTTTGCCAACTCATACTTATTCTTCAAGGCCAAACGCCTTCATAAAGCCCTCCATGAGTTGCACGTAGCTAAACTGTTATTTGCAAGAGGAGGAGTCATCTAAAAGTTGCTAACTCTCCAGGGACTTCCCTCCCTCCACAAAGATCTCTCACATTCATGAACACATGAAGCCTGATGTGCCATATTTTGGGACCTGGACATTGGGATAATGTAAATGGACATTTTCTCTGAGCTTAGAAATGGAAGCTGTTGGCAGCTCTCTACTGCCCTCTGTCGAAACAAAATGGGCAATGTGAGTCTCCGCTGCAGGAGAAAACTAAAGAAAGGGGCGCCTGGGTGGCTCAGGTCATGATCCTGGGGTCCTGGGATTGAGCCCCACATCAGGCTTCCCTTTTCAGTGGGGAGTCTGCTTCTCCCTCTGCCCCTCCCACCGCTCATGTTCTCGCTCTCTCTCAAATAAATAAATAAATAAATAAAATATTTTTAAAAAGAAGAAGAAGAAAGAAAGAAAACTAAAGAAAGATCTGAGTGAGTGGTTTAACACAAAAAACAGCCAGTCTAAGGGACTAGGGAAGTAAGAATGAGTCAGGATCAGGAGCAAGAAGAACCTGAGAACGCTCTTACTTTAAGCCGCTTGCTCTGCTCTTCTGCTTGAATGACTCTTGATGTCAGACAATGACATTCAGAAATAGTTTTGCTTTCATTCATCTGCACTCTGGTTTTGGGTCCTTAGGGATGAGGGTAGGATTTGAAGTTGTAGCAGAAAACTAGGAGTTAGATCCAACATTTAAGGTCTGCAGCTCATATAGCTTAGATCCCGCTCAGACCTGCTCTGTCCTTTGTCCACTGTATCAAGTGCATGGGTCTCCAGCGAGGGTAAAGATTCGGGGGTTGGGGGGTAGGAATATGGTCCTAAGCCAAGCATGCTGAGGGTTGCTTCTGAGGAGAGTGAAGCTGCTTTGCTCGGTAGCAAGTAAATATTTCACCAGAACATTTGAAGAACTATAAATGAGATTCTAAGTGATTCAAAATTATCTTCTTGTCACTAGAAATACATCTACCTTGAGGCCTCAGCAAATAAAGGAATCACCTCTATGGCTTCCAGTTAATTTCCTAAAGCACAATTCAGCTGGAGTCTATGCCTCTGGTTCTAGCCCAGCCTTCTCCTTCCTGATATCCAACTGATCCTAATCACTCACTGTTATGTCCTTCAGACACCTCAAACCCAGAGTCTCCAAACCTGAACTTATCATGTACCCCCAGCTCCAACCCGGCTAAATTCCTTCCCTTCATATTTCCCACCTTAGGAAATGGTACCTCCTAAGCCAGAAATCTGGGTATCATAGTGGCTTCCTTCCTCTTTTTCATAATCCACATCTAATTTTGCTAGTTCTCCTTGCTGAGTATCTCAACCCAACCACCAGCACCTTAGCAAAAGAATTCAAAACAGGATTGTGAAGTTTTATCCGCACTCCCGTGTTCCTTGCAGCATCATTCACAATAGCCAAGACATGGAAACAACACAAATGCCCAGATAAATATATATCAAGAGATAAATACATACAGAAAATGTGACATATGCATTCAGTAGAATATTAGGCAGCCTTAAAAAAGAGGGAAATCCTCTCACATGCTACCTCATGAATGAACTTCAAGGACATTAAAGTACGCCAAATACACCAGTCACAAAAGACAAGTACTGTATAATTCCACTCAAAAGAAGTATCTAAGGAAGTCAAAACCGTAGAATCAGGAAGTACAAAGATGGTTGCTAAGGGCTTGGGAGAGAGGAGAAGGAGAATTAATGTTTCGTGGGTATAGGGTTTTAGTGTTGCAAGATGAGAAAATTCTAGAGATCTGTTGTATAGCAATGTGAATACATTAAACACTGCTGTACACTGTAAAATGGTTAAGGTGGTAAATTTATGCTATGTGTTTCTCACCACAATTTTTTCTTAAAGTAGGGAGCATAATAAAGCAAGTTGTTAGACAAACATCAAAACTCACATATACATTTCAGAAGGATCACAGGGTGACATAAGAACCAAGCTACAGGACACCCGGAGTATAATAGAGCTGAACGGTGATCAAATTCTTTCAAGAAAGAAAAAGATTTCTAAGCCTGGGGGGTGTAGTGAGAAGGAGGGAAAGATCTTCATAAAACTTTTAAATTTCTGAGTAATACAAAACTAAAATCAGCTCAAAATAAACAACCAACTGCAGATTTTGCAAAAAAAAAAAAAATTTTAATTATGCCCCCCAAAGAGGTATTTTTATTATACAAGCCATTAAGGAAGAAAACATAGATCACTTCCCTGCCTTTTAGCTAAGATCAAGTGTAAGGTGAAAAACATAGAGTCCTGAGCAATAAGCAGGGTCGGGGGTACCAACAGACATCCAAAGACATTTGGTTAAACAGACCTTAAAT
Source organism: Leptonychotes weddellii (assembly GCF_054177405.1). Lineage (NCBI taxonomy): Eukaryota > Metazoa > Chordata > Mammalia > Carnivora > Phocidae > Leptonychotes > Leptonychotes weddellii. The sequence goes on from NC_138374.1 coordinate 133,579,949, forward strand.
GTCTAAGTGTGCCAGACACCAGGTCTTAAGTGCTTCCCATCTAATAGAAATATCAAAGAGGAAATGCAGCCAGTAAAATACATGGGAAGTGTTCAGACACACTAGTAATCAAAGAAATGAAAGTTAAAATGATGAGACCCCATTTCTCATCTATCAAGTTACCAAAGGTTAAGAAAAAGAATGTGAAAGCAAACGAACAAAGGAGGGAGAGGGATGAGGGATGAGGGATGAGAGAAACCAAGCAAGACTCTTAACTATAGAGAGCACACTGCTGGTTGCCAGAGGGGAAGTGAGAGGGGGGTGGGGAGAGGTGAGGGGGATGAAGAGCATACTTATCGTGATAAGCACTGAGTAATGTATAGAATTGTTAAATCACTATATTGTACACCTGAAACTAATATAACACTTAAGTTAATTACACTGGAATTAAAATTACAAACTTAATAAAAAGAATGTGAGGGGCACCTGGCAGGCTCAGTCAGTCAAACTTAACAACTCTTGATTTCGGTTCAGGTCATGTTCTCAGGGTTTTGAGATCAAGCTCTGCTTCAGGCTCCACCCTCAGCAGGGAGTCTCCTTCTCTCTGGCAAGGGAAGTGGTTCTCAAAGTGGGTTCTGGGACCAGCAGGATCACCATCACCTGGAAACTTATTAGAAATGCAAACTCAGGGCACCTGGCTGGCTCAGTTGGTAGAGTTTGTGACTCTTGATCTCCGGGTCGTGAGTTCAAGCCCTAGGTTGGGTGTGGAGATGACTAAAAAAAAAAATACATAAATAAACTTGAAAGAAAGGAAGGAAGGGATGCATGCAAATTCCCAGGCCCGCCACAATCAGAAAATCTGAGTGAGGCCCACAAGTTTGTACTTTAACAAGCCTTCCAAATGACTCTGACTTACATGAACTAAAGGTCACTTCCTGAGGCTGGGAAGAGGTGTGGCCTCCATGGATCTGAGCTAACTCATGTTCTGTTAGGAAGGGAGAAACAGCTGCGGAGCAGGCCGCCTCCTTCCAGGACAAGGCCTCTGTTCTGGTGCCGATAACGACCCGAGCATTTTAAGAATCCAAGTCAAAGGAGTAACACTGTCTCCTCCTTCCCACACGTTCCTTGAAAGTATTTAACATCTTTTTCTCCAACGAAAAAAATGTGAAAAATGTTGAGTGGCATGTGCCTGTGGGTATGTGGAATTACTGTAAGAAAATCAAGTTGCAGGAAAATCCTGTATACAATATGTAAACAGTATCAGCAACAAATGAACAGAATATAGAGATGTATAGATAGTTATGTGTTTACATGAATATGAATGCATAGGGCAAGTTCTAGAAGGACATAACATTCTCAGTGGTTACCCCTGAGGAAGGGAGAAAGGTCATTAAGAGTCATTTTCACTTTTGGTTCATTAACTTCTGAAGTGCTTTACTTATTTAGTGGCAAGAGTATATTATCCCTTCATGTGCATGTTTGCAAACAGAAAATGTTAAAAGCAGACAACAACCAAACACTGGTGAGAGGGACAAGGACTGAATCTCCAGCGCTGGTTCTGGGTTCTGCTCACACTCCTGAGGGGCCTCCAAACCCCCTCATCGCCAGAGGCACGGCATTGAGTAACGAAACAAAACGGTTTTTCCGTCTCTTTTCTAAACCTTCTTTTGGTGTTACCTTTTACTTTCCTGGGTACTGACTAGTTTGCATGTGAGTGAAAGCATGAGTTCAGGCTTTCTGATTAATTTTTACATCTTAGAGGAACTCACTTGCTAGCTCTGCTAGAAAATCCCTTTAGTTCCCCAAAGTTGCTGAATGGCCATCATTGGGATTTTTGAAAGACAAAGGCTACTGCATTCTGCAGTGTCTGGAAATTACCATCGGGAGCCAGCCTATTTAAGATAGAAGGAGCTAGACATAATCATTACCTCACTTGAGGAAGGAAGAAACGGGTTTAGGGAAGAGAAGTGGCTTGACAGCTAGCAATAGTCCTACTGAAATTGAAACCTGGATTTCCTTCCTCCTTGGCTAACATCCTCCCCAAAACCATATCATCACACTTCTTTTGAAACTTTAAATGGTTGCAAGGCTGGGGGGACTCATAAGTGTGTTCTGACGGGGATAACAAGGTAGGGCATTTATAAGTCCCTCTAGCAGAGAGCATCAAAATTCTAGATCCCTCTTTTATGTCAATAAGCTGTATCATATTAATGAGCACAGCCAAAGTAAACAGGCTGTCACTTAAAGTCACACCACAAAACCAATTTTATTTCCGTGTTGTTTTCTCCCCACCCCCCTTGCATCTATGACTGTTGTGTGGAGTTGACTTTCCTCTTTCCCCATGACCACCTGTATGTGTCACAGTAGGTGTGTCTGTTTCCAGTCCTCTGTGTGTGTGTCTTGTGCTGTGTGTATCTTCCAACTATGTTTGAGACTTGGGGTCTGTGAACCCAGGTACATTTCCTGTTACCTTTTACTTTTCCAGGGTTTTCTCTACTTTCTGCTCCCATGGCATATCTTGTGTCTCACTCTCTGCCCCCCCCCCACCTTCTCTTTGATTCTGCCGGTTTCCTTTTCTGTTCCTTTTCCTCACTTTACTGGACGTGTAACAGTGAATCTTTTGTATGAAATGACTCTGATATCGATTGTATTTCTAGTTCAGAGATTACTATATTTTGCTATTAAATTGAACAAGTAGAATATTTCCTTTAAATTTTTTTTTTAAGATTTTATTTATTTATTTGACAGAGAGAGACACAGCGAGAGAGGGAACACAAGCAGGGGGAGTGGGAGAGGGAGAAGCAGGCTTCCCGCGGAGCAGGGTGCCCGATGCGGGGCTCGATTCCAGGACCCTGGGATCATGACCTGAGCCGAAGGCAGATGCTTAACGACTGAGCCACCCAGGTGCCCCAGAATATTTCCTTTAAAAGGCAATTACATTTTTTTTTTCCCTCTCTCTGGGCCTTCATTGTTCATTTCTTTGTGGATCGGCGATGCTTACCGAAAAGTGAGGAGTCGTCTTTCCTCTAGTTGACATTCATTAAGGCAGAACTGTCTAATCAGATGGGATCTTAACAAACATAGAGTCCACCTTCTCTTCCCCTGGATGTAGAGACTGAGTTCTGGTGGGATTCGGTGACTTGTTCCGGGTGCCAGAAGCTAGGTCTAGAACTCCTGGCCTCCCCCTCAGTATTCTCTCTCTTCATTAAACACCAAGTTTTCTCCCCTATTCACTAGTAGCTCTTTCCAGAAAGAGAGTTTCGTATCCTTTTAGTTGGTATTCCATAAATACCTAGGTATTCATTAGGATGCATTTGTCTCCAAGTAGCAAGCCTGATTTAAACAGACTTAAACAATAAGGAAATGTATCTCCAGTTATGAAAATCTGGACTGGTTGCCTCAGAAGTTCGGTGATGTCACCAAGGCGACATTCTACCCCTCCCTTCCTCTCTGCCCTCCTTCATAGTTTGGCTTTGGCCTCATGCTGGCGGCCCTCAAAGTCTTACCAATAGCTGCCAACAAACCTTGAGACATAATGCATCCTTGTTCATATCCAGTGGAAGAGAGACACCCTCTCTCCCAAATATGACATATAAAAGCCATTTCTTTCTGCCCGATTGGATCTTTTGGACAATGTCCCCTCATCCCTCACTTAGCCAATAAGAGCCAGGAGAATGCTATACCCTCATGGCTTAGACCAATCAGGATTCACCTCTGTATATAGGATGACGTAAGCTCCTGAATCAAATCAGCACTGTATTAGGAAGGAGGAAGGATGGATATTGGGTAGTGTTACCCCCTCATTGTACGTCGTATTATACTTGTTAAGTCAACTGAGTCATGGCAAGTTTTGAGTTGCAGAGAACTCAGAGGCTACTATGGATCAGAGTTCAAGAAGTCCTTGTTTCCTGGATATCTCAGCAATTGCACTGCAGGGCTGAGCTAAGAAAGTGCCACGAGGTACACTGTCTTCTCGTGGCTATAACTGTATCCAAGCTCTTGGGAGAGAGGGAGGGAGGGAGGGAGCGTTGGTAATGGCTTTCTTCTTTCCAGTTAATACCAACCATCTCCCTTCTTCCTGTGATTGTTCTCAGGTAAGATGAAAATTCTTTCCTTCCCTCTATTTTACAGTCTCCCATACATGTCCACAGAGACTGTCTATTTTAAAGATTTCACTTTAATCGCCGTACCCTCAAAGGATCAGGAAATCCTCCAAAAGTTACTGAAGTCGCTAGTTGTGGCAATATTGACACATGACAACAAATTTTTGACACTCTCTCCACCAAGAGATGGATCTGGAAAAAAAAGAGAGAGAGAGAGAGAGAGATGGATCTGTGTCTCCTACCCTTGATTCACAAGGGGGGGGGGGTTTATAACTGTTCTTGTTGCCGGGTGAACTGGGGACACCCCAGGCCCTGGGGCCTCGACCCAGCCTGTCCCAAAGATGTCACCAAAGTTTCTTGGTCTCCTCAAGAGAAAGAATTCAAGGATAGACACAGCACAGTGAAAAGCAACACAAGGGGGAAAGTTGATTAAGGTGAAAAGTACCCTTTCGAGATGTGAGGGCCTGTGAGCTCAAAATACCGCTGCTCACCTCTGGGGTTGAGTTTCTAGTGTTTTTTTGAGAGTTGCTAACTAGGGGATGGAATATTCATTACTTTGGGGCAGGAAGCAGGGTTTTGCACTTTTTCTTCCTTATTGGTCAGGGGTTTCTGTCATGGCATCCGCTGCAGTCTATGGCCTATCTGGTCGGATCCGGCTCTGGTGGAGGGCTTCCCGGAAGGCCTCTGACTCTCCCCGTAGCTGGCCGGGACTTCCTCGTTACAGACGTCCAGGTCTCCTGTTAGAACCCACCTAACTGCCTACGCCAACATTCTGACTAGCAGGCTGCCGTGGAGAGTGAAGTCAGTCACCATAGTGGCTGTTAAGAAAGTTAAATGACGGGGCGCCTGGGTGGCTCAGATGGTTAAGCGTCTGCCTTCAGCTCAGGTCATGATCCCAGGGTCCTGGGATCGAGCCCCACATTCGGGCTCCTGGCTCAGTGGGGAGCCTGCTTCTGCCTCTCCCTCTGCCTCTCCCTCTGCCTCTTGCCTCTGCCTCTTGCCTCTCCCTCTGCCTCTCCCTCTGCCTCTGCCTCTCCCCCTGCTCGTGCTCTTTCTGTCTGTATCTCTGTGTCTCAGATGAATAAATAAAATTAAAAAAAAGTTAAATGACCTGTGGATAAGTTCAAGTCTCTCCCTTAAGACAAAACAAAATCTCCTTTTCTTTCCTTGATCCCCTCTAGTTACCATCTTCTGATTTTCCTTTCTTACTGTATCACTCAGGGCTCTTGACTCTAAGCAACTGTCTCAGAATCTAGGTATATTAAGGAAAGGAAAGGAATTTACTGGGTGGAAACTGGAGGCAGGTCATCCTCTCCTGTTGTTGTGATGACTAGTCGTCAACCATCTCCTTCCCTTATGAATGAATCTCCCTTATAAGTGAATAAGTGTCACTTGTTCGGGATTCAACATTCCAGAAGAGACAAGTTGGCCAACCTAGATCATATGTCTGCTCCTTGGCTTCCTGTCTGAGTCAGCTCAGGCTGCTATGTAACAAAGTACCACACACCAGGTGGTTTGAAGAACAGAAATTTATTTTCTCACAGTTCTGGAGGCTAACAGTCTGAGATCAAGGGTTGGTTTTTTTCTGAGTCCTCTCTCCTTGGCTTGTAGACGGCCATCTTCTCTTTCTGTCTTCCCACGGTCTTCCCTCTGTGCCTGTGTCCTAATCTTCTCTTCTTGTAGGGACACCAGTCATATTGGATTAGGACACATCCTAATGACTTCATTTTAACTTAATGACCTTTCCAAGGTTCTGTCTCCAGATAAAGTCACATTCTGAGGTACTCGGGGTTAGAACTTCAACATATAAATTTGTGAGAGACACAGCTCAGCACATAACACTGGCCCAAGGCAGGGGAAAGGGGGATCTGGCCCACTTGGCTTATGTAGCGGAAACCAGTCACCACTTTCTATTAAGACTACTCACAGTGGGGGCTTCCTCAAGGGAGAATGAGATGCTGATACGAAGGCGACAGCCCCGACAGCCCCGACAAAGCCCCTGGACAGCCTCGACAAAGGTCCACGATGCCTTCATAACGGAGATTCTCAGAAGGAGTAGTAATTCATGAGAACACTTTTTCACTTCTACTCAATCTTCAACCAAAAGTTATCAGTTTTTGTCCCCCAACTACAACCCTTGAAATTGTTCAGGCAAAGGTCATGAATAGGTCCCAGAAGACCACATTGAAAGTACTTCTTGAACTTTCTACAGCTCTTAATACTGTTGACTTCTGCATCCTTAAAAGTCTATGCGGCCTGGGCTTCCCTATTCTCCTCTCTTCTCTAACCCTTCTTCCCCAATCTCCTTTGTCAGCTGTTCTTCCTTTTCACACTCTGCAAAAGTTGCTGTGTGCCAAGTTTCTGTCGTTGCTCCCCTTCTCCCACCCCACCTCCCATCTACTCTACTTCCTTCCCTCACTGGAGGTCCCCTTTTTTCTCACTCAATACTCAGATAGAGAGATCTTACCCATATTATATCTGAACCTAGGATCTCTGGATGGGCTTCACATGGAAATTCTTAAATTATAGGGAAATTTATGTGTATATTTATTTGCATTTTTTCTTAGGAAAAGGACTAAAGCTTTTATCAAAAGTTTAAAACACCATGTTGATGCCTCCTAAATCTTGTCTTTTGTCCAGACCTGCTTCTGAGTTCCCAGGCCATATGCCCAACTGCCTACTTGGAATCTTCACCTGAAATCACAACTACCTCCAACTCAATAAGGTCAAGAGCTGAGATCGTTATCTCCCCCCCAAAGCCTGCTCCTCTTCCTTTATTTCTTATGTCCATGCAATGTACCACCATCCTCCTCATCATCCAGATCAAAAAGCTGTGCATCGCCCAGACCGCTCCTTCTCTGTTACTCTCATAGCCAATCACTCATCCAAATCCTGTCCGTTCTACCTTCTTCACCTCCCTCTTAGAGGCTTCCATTGCATTTCCACTTCTTTAACAGGGAATCTCCTCTTGGCTAGACTGTCAAAATAACTTCCCAACTCTTCTCTCCACCTTCGATCTCTCTCCTCTCCAGTTTATTTATTGGACTTCTATCAGAGTAATTTTTATAAAACGTAAAACTGATCATGTCATTCCCCAGCTTAAAATGTTGATAATCGGTTTTACATTTTATAAAAATTATTCTGAAAGCAATCTAAGAAGGTATAGACTGTTCACGATGACATACAAAGTCCTTCATGATCACTCCATAGATATCGAGCGCCAAGTATGTTTTAGGCACTGTGCTAAATGCTGGGGATACAATATAAACAAGAGGAACAGATTCCCTGCCCTCAAAGACCTGACTGAAGTCTGATGAGTACTACAAAGGAAAAGCACAAGCTCTTAAAGGAGTAAGGGGATGGAGGGGCCACAACTTCATTCGCATCACCAGGGAAGGCCTTCACCTCCCATCTTGCACGTTTTTTTTAAGATTTTATTTATTTATTTTTGACAGAGAGAGACATAGCGAGAGCAAGAACACAAGCAGGGGGAGTGGGAGAGGGAGAAGCAGGCTTCCTGCAGAGCAGGGAGCCAGATGCGGGGCTCGATCCCAGGACCCTGGGATCATGACCTGAGCCGAAGGCAGATGCTTAACCACTGACTGGCCACCCAGGCGCCCCACCCTTAACCTTTTAGCTTGTGCTTCTCCTTTGTGGTTCTCACAAATCTTGTGGAGCTATACCCAGCTCTGCAAACACGCCAGCCTATTTCACCCCATCTTTGCTCATGCTTCCCTGTTTGCCTGAAATGCCTTTCTCTCAAAACCTTCCTGCTGAACATACAATTATCTTTTGTGATACATTTAAAGTGATCCACTCCCACGTGACTCCTCCCACAGGTGCCTTCTTTGTGCACAAACAGGATTTTGCAAATACTCTCAGGGTCCCTCTGGCACTTCAGGCCCTTATCTGGTGGTCTCCCCTACACAAGTGTGAGTACCAGGGGATGAAAACTAACTGGCCTGGTCATCGCAGAACCTCGTGCTGTGGCTGGCATGTCAATTGTGAAGGGAAAGTAAGGGGAGAGAAGAAGGGAGAGAGGAAAAAACAACAATGAGGGGAGAAAAGAAAAGGCAAGCATGGAGACAAACGAACACTCCAGCATAAGCTATCCCAAGACCACCTGTCCTTTGAAAACTGTGCGTTCTAGCTACCCCATAAAATTAGCCCTTGCAGCCCCAGGCTCAAGCTGAGGCTGGCTCAGTAAGCACTTGATGAAAACCTTCAGAGTTCTCCCCACTCTTGCGGTCCTCCTGGGCTCCCTGCTTCCTATCGCCCATCCTCCGCAGCCAACAATTCCTCCCTCCACGTGAAGACCACAGACAGAAGATGAGTCCGAGGAGACAACAGAACTGCAAAGAAGGCAAACTAAAGTGAATGCCGCGAACCGCGAGCCACGTGCGAGAAAACCACGCAGAACTGTGAAGAACAGAGAGCGCGGGGCGGGGCGGGTCCCCCTTCACCTCGGAAGCTTTCCACAGTCCCCCGCCCCCGGGAAGGGGGGGGCACTCTCCGGGCCTAGGTTTCCCAGAGAAGCATCTGAAGTGCATAGTGTGGGGCTTTACGTTTTCAGATGCTGGTCTGGATTTCAAGGTGTAAACGCGGCGCTTGAGAGGGAGCGCTAGAATGGCTGCGGGGTTCGAGTCCCGGGTGGACCCTAACCAGACATCAAGCCCCAGGGCCTGTGGGGGAGGGGCTGCGGCAAGAGTGCACGAAGGCGGCGGGTGGGTGGGAGGGGGGCACCGATGAACTCTACTGGGAGCAAAACAAAGCAAAACAAAATCCTGAGAGGTGGTTTTTATATGACTTTGGAATGGACAGGGGCACTGGTCCCAAGCAGTGGCCAGCAGGCACCCGTGCCCGCCCCGCCGCCCCTCTACCGCTGCCAAACCTCACACCTGTCTGCTGCTCACCTCCCGGCCTTTTCCAAGGCTTTTTCGAGTGAGACCTGTCCCAGATGTCCAGGAACCCCCTGGGGCAGTGGCACTGCCAAGCAGAGCCATTTGATTCTCTGAGACCTGGATTTAAACAAAGTGGGAGGGGGAGAGAGGATACGGAGGTGCATGTGTTGGGGAGAGGGGTGCATCTAGGGAGCGCAGAACGGGTTCGCAATCTGACGGCTTCCCCGCCGCTGCACCTCCACCTTTTTCAGTAAGGAGCCCAGGCCAGCCCAGGCCCGGTGGGTCCCCGAGGGTCTGAGCTCACTTGAGCTGCAGTGACTTAGCTCAGCCCTGGTAATGGTGGTTTGATTGTAAAGAGCTCCTGTCCTCTCCTCCCCTCCATTCCTCCTTCTCTGCCTTCCCTGCAACCAATCAGTGACATCCCCACCCCCACCCCCAGGGCTCCATTCCTCCCCCACTGCCTGGATTTCCTTTAACAGAGGGTGTGAATCTCACGGTCAAATTCACGCTAAGAAGTGCATTGCGGATCCCAAGGCAATGCATTTTGAATCTTGAAAAATATAATGGTGGAGATAACCCTGGGGGGAGGGATGCTTTCTAGCGGTTTGAAGATTTCAATGTACGCAGGCAGGTCCCAGCTGGATTCCGCGGGATCAGGGCAGTGACAAGTTCTGAAGTAGGACCAGAGATCCCTTAGTGAATGCTCTCCCTCTGGAGTCTCATCCCCAGGGTCCTGCTATCTTGTCTTTGGCACTGAGTGGATCCAAACCCAACCGGGGGGGGGGGGGGAGGGGGGAATATCTTGAGATTTACCAGCTGCATTCTGACAGCCTCTAGAGATCACTAGATGCTCACCTGTAGACCTATGTGGACCCCCAAGGGGGACATGCCCCCTCAGCTTCTCTTCCAGACTTTTTTCTTCCCCTTCCTGCCCTATCACGGGGCTCACTTGTCAGAATTCTGGTTCAGAAATCAGATGACGTTCTGGGAAAAGGAACCTAGAGAGTAATGAGCTGGGGGGTGGGGGAAAGACTATTTACTTCCTCTCTTCAAGTGAGCTGCCTGCGTCCCGTAAGGGCTCAGTGTATCTGCGGCGACTTCGCTCTGATGTGACAGCATGAGGCGGTTGCTACCCTCAACGGCTCTGCTGCTCCTAGGTAAGTCAGAGTCACTTGGGCTGCGAGAGAAGCTCCAGATGCCCTGGGGTTCAGCAGAGCCCACTTTTCAGGCCGGGGAGAGGACCCCTACCAAGGAATAGGACCCCTTACCACATGCAGAGCGCTCAATAGAGCTCCCAGGACAAACCCCTGGGGCGCTAGAGATGAGAACGCAGGCTCTGATTTGGGCATAACCAGGAAGCGAAGGGGGACTGGGAGGTCTCTGTTCCTTCACCCTGCTGGGGCTCAGTTTCCCTATCTGTAAATTGAAGGCTATGGACCAGATAGATGGTCCCTAAGTTCTGTCCCTTCCGTTCTGATGTCATTGGGTTCCCCTCCAAGACTTCTGATTTCCACCCTTGTGGGAGGACTTGGGTTGACGTGGTGTCTCTGGCTTGATTCAGGGAAATTCAGTCTGTACCCTTGTTTTGGGAGTTTGAGAAGAGGGACTAAGGAGGAAGGGAGTGGTGTTGAAAGCGAGGATGTGGGTGGAAGGCAGGACAGGAGACGTTGACACTGGTGACTAGAAGGCAGGCAGAGGGAAAGGTAGCCACCATACATACCTTGATTCGTGGCGACACGGGACTCCCAAGGCAGGGGCTGGCAGGGGAATTTACACCCCTTCCACACTCCAGCCCCCTGATCTCCACTTCTGTTCAGCATTTGTTTCGCCCTTTTGTCTTGCAGTTTCTGCTGGCACACAAGCTGGTGAGTTTGCTTTGTGGTCTCGATGGATCCAGCTAGGCACGCAGTGTGTAACAGCCACGGGGCTCTGGGAAACGCGCACCACTTGGGAAACAGTTGGTGTGGGGTTGTCAGGGGGCACTTCCCCAGTACAGTCGGCCTTGGCCCTAGGCTTCTCTGGCTAATTTTCCTCAGGATAATGAGAGGCCAGAAATGGGGCTAAGTGCCTTGAAGCCAAGATGTTCTGAGTCTGAGTCACCGACCAAGGCGGAGTCGCCAAGTGTGGGTTTGCAATGGGCTCGCTCTGGCTCTGAGCCTCCCCGGGAATGCTGGTGTAAGGCCCGCTCCGCTCCCTGCCCTAATCCACCCTCTCTTGGTTCCTTAGCAAACCTCAGAAAGGCTGTGGTGGTCCTGGAGCCTCCATACAATAGGGTCCTCACGTCGGACAGTGTGACTCTCAAGTGCCAGGGGACCGATCCCTTTGGGGACAGTTCCACCCAGTGGCTGCACAATGGGACCCTCATCTCAAATCAGACCAGCTACTTCATCAAAGTCGCCAGGACTGAAAACAGCGGCGAGTACAGGTGCCGGAAGGGACTCTCTGAACTCAGTGACCCCGTGCAGCTCGAAGTCCACGAGGGTGAGTGGGCGAAGGGGAAGAGGGGACTCGCCAATAGAGGGTGGAAGCGGAAGACTTGAGCAGACCCGAGACTTGGGGGTTAAAACTGAGATGAGATGATCTGTGGCCACCCTGAATTATACCAGAGTCATAGTCCTATCTCCAAGCAGGCCTTGGGCAAAATGTCAAAAGCTGGTGCCTGATGGACCCAGGACCCTGCAGGGCACAGTCCCAGCAACCACCATTCACATAGAACGTACCCAAGAGCATGGTGTCACCTGAAGGTCAGGCCATGCTGTTAGTGCTCACTGATATTTATTGAATAAGTTAATGGTTCTGTTTTTATGACCCCCATCTCCATCTGACTCTCAGGTGCACAATGCCCTAAGTGACCCTCCAAACCCTTCCAAACGGCCCAGGGTCCTATCTACCACCCTGTCCCCATCAATGCCACACTCAAACTTAAACTTCAGTGTAACTCTCCTCGTGGGGATAGAGACATGTTCAGCCTGCACACGGGTCATGGAACGGAAGTCTTTAGCATTGTTTGCAGAATGCAGGCATCAGAAGCAGGTGAGGGAAGGATGTCAGAGGCAGGGCCATGTCCCGCTGTCCCTGGAATCACAGCACCTGGCCCAGTACCTGCAGTGTCCCCTCTCAAGCCTGACGCTACTTCAGTGGCTGCCTTAGGGTCACCATGTGTACAGGTGGAAGGAGCCTGGAGGGGAAGGGGGGCCTGACTTGCAAAGAGTTTCACGGAACTAGGCCTCTGAAGCTGACTTTCGTGGCTCCTTAGCCTCTGACCACCATGTAGCTGACACGGTCTTCATGCTACGGAGTTACGGGGAGGAATGTGTATTCCCTAGCTAGGTGAGGCGTGGCTACCTTAGACCAAATAAAATGGGTTATTAGAAAAATCAAGCCTGAGAGCTATTAGTTTGCCTTGGAGTTCCATCTAGAACCTGGCTTTGGAAGTCCCGTCAATGAGGATCGTACTAAGCTGTGACCATGAGCACTAACTTCACCAGGAAGAACTCTCGATCATCTTTCAAGACTCGTTTCACTTTCTCCTCCTCTGAGAAGTCCTCTTTGTGCCATTCTCTTTGGCCCTCGAGACCTTTGTTCTTTGCCTGTTGTAGCACGCTGTGTTGGAATTATTTCTGCGTATGTGTTTTTCTGTGTTGGGTCTACAAATTCTTTGAGCTTAGGGATCATGTGTCTTCGTCAGCGGGTAACCCCAGACTGCACCACACCCGGTACATTAGTGAGGGCTCAACCAGATTTTCGCTGAATAGATGTGCATATGGACATTCATGAAGCCCATGGCAGGACAGACTGGCCCCAAGGCCACCAGACTATCTATATGTATTCTTATAACCATAATCTTTTTTTTTTAAGGATTTTATTTATTTATATGACAGATAGAGACACAGCAAGAGAGGGAACACAAGCAGGGAGAGTGGGAGAGGGAGAAGGAGGCTTCCCGCGGAGCAGGGAGCCCAATGCGGGGCTCGATCCCAGGACCCCGGGATCATGACCTGAGCCGAAGGCAGACGCTTAACCAACTGAGCCACCCAGGCACCCCTCAACCTTTCTTTAATGGAGCAAATCATCATTTTTTTTTAAGATTTAAATTATTTATTTATTGAGAGAAAGAAAGAGAGCTCATGAGTGCGTGGGTGGAGGGGTAGAGGGGGAGGGAGAGAGAGAATCTCCAGCAGACTCTGTGCTGGGCATGGAGCCCGATGTTGGGCTCGATCCCACGACCCTGAGGTCATGACCTGAGCTGGATCCAAGAGTCAGACGCTCAGCCAGCTGAGACACCCAGGCACCCCACAAATCATCATTTTCAAATGCAATTTTTACTCTTTGACCTAGAACTTATGGTGGCTGCTTGTAGCCTTACTTGCCATAGCAAATCCCAGGGCAGCCCTAAGGACCCTGCAGATGGCTTCCCCCCTACCTCTTCCCTTAGTCCCTCTGTTCTACCCTTACGGTTTGATTTGTGTGTCCCTCTTCCTCGTTAGACAAAAAGTCTTGGTGTGACATGAGTTCTCCTGCAGGGCCCAGTGGGCTTTTTCCCGAAGCAAGCTCTGCAGGGATGGCTCCCAGGCTGGCTCTCCATGGCGCCCCAGGATCTGGGTGGTGAGTGTCCCCTTCCCAAGGTCTTGGCTCTGATTGCTGAGGCCCCCGGGCCGTGGCCTCCATGTCTTTCAGGTTGGCTGTTGCTCTGGACGCTTCGGCAGGTGTTCCAGGAGGGGGAGCCCATTTGGCTGAGGTGCCACAGCTGGAAGAACAAGCCCGTATGGAACGTTCAATATTTCCAGAATGGAAAAGGCAAGAAGTTTTCTTATAATAATTCTGACTTCCACATTCCAGCAGCAACAAGCAAACACAGTGGCTCCTACTTCTGCAGGGGGCTTATTGGGAAGAAAAACAAGTCTTCAGAGGCTGTGGACATCATCGTTCAAGGTAAGAGCTGCACAGCTCTCGAGGGTCCAGAACCCCCTGGGCATGGATGGAGTCTGCACTCAGACTGTGAAGATGAGTGGAAAGGAGATTCTGGAATATTCCACAGGCTTCTTTACAAGGGGTTCTGAGGGGTGTCATTGACTCTGCACGAACAGAAGCCACATTTCCTGCCCCATAAGTACACCTGTCCCTCCTTGCCCCAGTCACACCACGCCCACAATGTTATGTGTCCCTAGAGTGCTAGCCCATCTTCACTGCCCTCCTTTCCTCTCCAAGCCTCAAGTCTTAGCCAAGAACCAACCTGGTGGGCGCCCCTCACTGGCTCACAGAGAGGGCATGGAAACTGGGTCCCGGTTCTGCTGCTCATTAATCATGTAACAGTGCATAAACCATTAGTCTCTTTGAGTCTCAAGTTCCCCTTCTGTAACAAAGATGAGTTGACGTTTATCGGGCACCTTTCAGTGTGCTCGACACCCCGCTAAGTGCTTCTTTCCATGCACCCAGTTTGACCATCACAGTGACCCCCTCACCACAATGTTATGAGGTTATAGGTATTATTGAGTCTACCTTACGGATGAAGTAACTCTAACTGAGGGGAGAATGGGGGGGCGCGTTAATGTGT
>NC_138374.1:133594585-133630700 GCF_054177405.1 Leptonychotes weddellii
TCTGTCAAATAAATAAATAAAATCTTTAAAAAAAAAAAGATTTTATTCATTTATTTGACAGAGAGAGAGAGAGTACAAGTAGGGGGAGGTGTAGGCAGAGGTAGAGGGAGAAGCAGGCTCCCCACCGAGCAGGGAGCCCAATGTGGGGCTCGATCCCAGGACCCTGGGATCATGACCTGAGCTGAAGGCAGACCTTACCAATTGAGCCACCCAGGGGACCCAGACCTTTATATTTATTTAATCACTAGATAAAAGGAAAGAATTGGACACCAAATTTCTGCCTTAACAAGTGTCATTTTTCTCATCCCTCTGCTTCTCCCATTAGGTTCAGCAGTTCCATCCACCTTACCACTCCTACATTGGCCCCAAATCCCTTTCTCCCTGGTGATGGTACTTCTATTTGCAGTGGACACAGGACTGTATTTTGCTGTGCAGAGAGACCTTCATAGCTCAATGAGGGGCTGGAAAAACAGCAAAGTCTCCTGGAAACAGGGCCCTTAGGACAAATGGGGGTAATAAAAGCAGCACCTTTGAGCCTCTTTCTGGATTCACAACCCCATCATCCCCACCAGGCAGCTCTGGGAGCAGCAGGAAAACCGCACCTCAGGATCTAGGCTGAGGATCTTCCACTCAACTCCATTTTGTCTTGGTCTCTGCTGGAAAGGAAGGGTCTGCAATCTCTGGGGGCCAACCATGAAGCCCCAGTGAGTAGACACAGTACTCAGACTTGAAGTCTCAGAGCTACCCAGATACTTTCTCTGCCCTACTGTCTGTCATAGCAAAGCCACAATGCAGACTGTGGATGGTGACCCAATGTATGAACTTGTTCTTAAATAACAGGATAAGTAAATAAAAGAATTATGGCCGAGGGCCAGCTGGGTCGTGGTCTACATCTGTTGCTGCCACCCTAAAACCCCTTCCATATAGATTGTGGGGGCTGTTGAGGGTCTAGGGGAGACAGCAAAAGGGGGTGGCTGAGAAAGAGCAAGGCAGTCCAGGACGGACCAGGGGAAACCCCTGCCTGGACTGTCTTCCTAGAACGTGAGCGGTAGTGTAGGTACAGAAAAATCACAGGGTGATGTAGAATTGATTTTTCAGGGGAGCCCCTGTCAGAACTGGGATGGTGTGTGAATATTTAATGATGAACGCTCTTGATGTCTGTCATGAGTAGAAAATGCTCCCGGAAAGGGGTTGGGGATGGGAGGGTCTTGGAAAAGAAAGAGCAGATCAAACTCTGTGTCCATAGGAAGGAGAGCCACATTGCTGTCCCAGATCAAGCTCAGTGAACAGAGCTTGCTCTGGGTCTGAACTGAGAAAGCATGACAGGAAAGAGTCAACAACAGCTGTTCAGGAGGCAATGGGCAGGACATGAGGACATTTGTGGGCCAGGATAGTAGGAATTAGAGAGAGGAGATGCAGGGACTATGACCAGCTTTCTGCTTCAGTATTTAATACAGCTCCAGCTCCAGCTTCACATCATTCATCCACCAAATGCTGGATAAGCGATACTAAATGTGCTCGACTCTGCTGAGTTAAACTCTGAGACTTTGAAATCTGTCGGCCTGGCAGTGACGATGGAGTGGGGGTGGGGTCACGAGCGTGGCTTGTGGAAGAAAGCTTAGCTGTGTCTTTCTGTATTAGAAGCTTTAAACAGAGCATTTCTTGATTCCAATAAAGCATTGAACAAGATCTTGCATGCTGCTCTCCAAAGATGGAAAAACCATGACCTGAATGGTAAAATCCATTTTTCCTCCTGCTGTCTGAAATTCTACCAGGGATGAGTTTGGGTTAATGAAATCATATCCTCACAGCTCACACGAATCAACCAGTTGCAGACTCAACCAATCTTGCTGAGACAACTTGGTGAAGGGGACTTTTACAGGTGGGTGGCTGTTAGAGTTAGTTCCGAGCAGGTGGTGGACAGGAGAAGGCATCCCCAGGAAGGAGACAGGGGCCTGGACAGAGGTATAGGTTAGTTAGGTGTTAGTTATGAGCTACATGCCAACATGATTCAAGCTTGACGTTTGAATATTACATGAGATGCAGACGTGAGGCAAGTGCATCGGGAAACCCCATTCAACTCACATCTAGGGGGCCTGGGTGGCTTGGTTGGATGTCTGCCTTGGGCTCAGGTCATGATCCAGGAGTCCAGGATCAAGGTCGGGGAAAGATTCCCTGCTCAGCTGGGGGTCTGCTTCTCCCTCTGCCCCTCACCCCACTCTCATGCTCTCTCTATCTTTCTCTCAAACAAATAAATAAAATCTTCAACTCACATCTATTTAGTACTTATGATGCCACGAGCTTGGGCTTAGGTGCTGAAGATAGAGAGATGAACAACATGGGGACATTCCTAGAAGAGTTTTCATTCTAGGGAGAAAAGCCCAGAGGAGGGAATGAAGAACAGCCTGCAGAGAAGAGGCTTAGTTTTGTGGTGGGGAAGGATGAGTAGGAGTTTGCCAGGCAAGGGGGACAGACGCTGAAGAGAAGTTTGCCAGGCAAAGATTCAAAAGCCAGAGTAGGGCTCAAGAAAGTAGTTTAGCTGTTTTCTAGTGTAAAGAGCCAGGGAGGGAGAGGAGCGAGTTCAGGGGCCGGATCATGAAAGGCACTGCCTTCCAGGCTAAGGAGCGCCCAGCCGGCCAAGCAAGCCTTTGAGGGATTTTAAGCAGAACAAGTTTGCGTTTTAGGAAGCCTCTCTGGCAGCTACGTGGAGGAAAGAAGGGCGGGGCGCGGTTTGAAGACAGGAAACCCCCCACCCCCGGAAAGCCGGGTAGTTACTGCAGTAACCCAAGGGGGAGGTGGTGAGGACGTGAAAGGCAGCGAGGCTGGAGAGGAAGGTGCCTACTGAAAAGCCAGAAGGCATTCTCTCCAGACACGGGTAAGCAGTAGGACTCAGCATGACTAGGGGCCCAGGTTCCGGACACGACTGTTTCACGAGTTAGGAAATCCAAGCGCAAAGGCAAAGCAGGCACAGATGTGCTAACGAATTCATCTTTGGCTTAGCAGTACTTGCTTCCTTTGGTCGGCAAACTTTTTAATCAGTTTCACGGGGCAGTTTCCGTAGGACCCTAAATCAAGCCGCTAAAAGGCTTGCTACCAACCGCAGGGCGGATCTTGCAGACCGACCGCCTGGGAACACCCGGGGGGCGGGAGAGTGAGAGCCTGACAGCAGCGCCCAGACCTCCGCGGCTTCCGCGCCCCGCGAGACACACCCCAGGTTCAAAACGCTCAGCCACCGTCCCTGGGTGGGCTCGAACCACCAACCTTTCGGTTAACAGCCGAACGCGCTAACCGATTGCGCCACAGAGACAGGCGAGGGCTGATGCCTCTGCCAAGTCAGTTCACCGCAGAGAACATTCGTACTGCTTCCTCCTGCGCCCCAAAACCCGGGCTGGGCTGGCGCCTTTCCCGCGCACCGGGCGGCCCGAGCGAAGCAGGGCTTTCCCCCGCGCTGGCACCTGCTTAGACCTGGGACCGGCCTCAGTGTCCGCCCAGACGAGGCCTGGAAGCCGGAGCCGCCGAGGTCTCTGGGGAAGCCCTTAACGAAGGCTCTCTGTGGGCTCGCGAGTTCCCTTGGTTTTGCTCCGGAAAGTACAGTCAACTTTTTTTTTTTTTTTTTTTTTTGCTGATCTAGACAATTTATGTGTTCGTGTCAGCTTGTTATTGTGAATATTTAAAATACGGCATCACGTGTCCGATCCTGCCCGGCACAATGACATGTTTAAGCAAGGGAGCCTAATAGACCGAGACTAATCTCCAGCCCCAGCTGTTTTGAAAGGTTTCCTCTAGCGTATTAGGCACCCGGGCAGAACATAGAGTTTATTAAATGCCAGTGACTGAAGGACTTTCACATTGAAATATCCGGATCTAAATATCCGAGGGCAGAGACCCCGCATCCAACATCATCAGGCCAGGGATCCTGGTCAGGACTGGGCCTCCTCTTCTCTCCTGCCTGGAGAGAAGCTCCTCTCTTGGTTTTTGGCCCATTTCGCAGCCGCAGGCACACCCAACCACTCTACCTCCGTTCTTTGCCGCACCCGGGCACCCACAGTGGGTGGCTGGTTCCGGAGGCCCCTCCCCAGCCCCCACCCAGAACCTCCTCCTCCTTCCACACCCCCGCCCTCTGCTCCAGTTTAGGTGCAGGTCAAAGTTTCCAACGATGTTGGGTGAAATGAGTGTACACACTAATGCAGATAGAGGGGCATGGGCATCAATTGTGTGTGTGTGTGTGTGTGTGTATCTCAGATAAGTTCGCCAAATGATCTCTGCATTGAGACTACCCTTTCTTTTTTTTTACACTTTAAAAGGTGGGTTTTAAATGTTCTTTACTTTATAAAATTATGGTGACGATAGGTGATAGTTGGCTGTGCTTGTTTTCTAAATTTCCTAACTTGGCAAAATAAAAAGTTGGCAACTCTATATTGACCACCAACATTTTAGGGGAAATTTTACTCATCTGCGAAGTCCAAGTTTAGGAACCGCTACTCTCGCCTTCACCTCTTTTATTGGATTGGCAGCAGGAATTAAAAATTACTTTCCAGTTTATTCTAAACACAGATACATTTCCTATGCTTCCCTTTGCATGGACACGTAACAGCGATCCGAAAGAAGGCCAAAAAAAAACAAAAAACAAACTGAGGCATGAAAAAGATAGCGCAAAATGGGATGGTGAAATAAATCCAAACATATCAGTAATCCCAATGTATAGAAATGGAGAAAATTTGCCAGTTAAAGTGGATTTTTTAAAAATATATTTTCTATTTTATCCTGTTTTACAAAAATGACATTAAAACATTAAAAAAAAAAAAAACAGAAGGATTGAATGAAAAAGAATGGAAAAAAGATATGCCAGGAATGGTCTAACAAAAAGAAAGTTGGCATATAGCTATAGAATACCAGACAAAATAAAGTGTAAGAAATGATGCATCATGAGGGATGGAGATGGTCACCAGATAGCAATAAAAGATTAAACTCATGATGAACATATAATAACTCTTACATGTATCTAATAAAACAGCATTAAAATATAAAAGCAGGAATATTTGACCTACAAGGGAAAACTGACAAATTCATTTACAGTGAATCTTCAAATTCTATGGTGAGAGAATTCAACATACTACTTTCAGCATTTGATAGGTCAAACAGAGAAAAAAAAATTAAACATATGAACACAGTAAGCTTGGTTTAATATATATTTACAACTCTGCAACCAATAATTTTTGGTTATACATTCTTCTCAAATGCATATAGAACATTTATAAAAATTGACTTTATATGAGGCCATAAAACAAGTCTTAACATATATCATGGAATTGGCACTCTATAGAATACATTCTTTGAACATAATGCAATTTAACTCAGAAATCAATTACAAAAAAATACCTTTTAAAACCCTCATATAGGGCTGCCTGGGTGGCTCAGTCGTTAAGCGTCTGCCTTCGGCTCAGGTCATGATCCCAGGGTCCTGGGATCCAGCCCCACATCAGGCTCCCTGCTCCGCGGGAAGCCTGCTTCTCCCTCTCCCACTCCCCCTGCTTGTGTTCCCTCTCTCGCTGTGTCTCTCTCTGTCAAATAAATAAATAAAATCTTTAAAAATAAAAAAATCATAAAAATAAAACCCTCATATATGTGGAAAATTTAAAACCCATGCTTTTTAAATACCTCATGGAACAAAGAGAAATTGAATGGAAATTGAAAAATACTTAGGTTGAAGAGTAATAAAAATATAACATACGCGAATTGTGGATTGTTCAAGGTTTTACATGTGCACGAGGGAAAAGGAACACTATACCAACCTTCAGTGTTTAGCATATGCGTTAAACAGTATTTTCTGTTAAATATATCTGTTAGAAAACAACCAAACAACAGGCAACTTTTGGAATGCAGTTAATCCTGTTACAAGGAGGGAAATGTACAGGTAGTAACATGCTGATTGGGCAGGGCTATAACAATTAACTTCCCCTCAGAAACAGTCATCTTCTAGGGTCTGCTTTGGCTCTCCCTGGACACCCCAAAAAGCCAGTCCCCATACCACTGCTGGCCAACTCTAGGAAGCTCTACGTGGGCACTGCCCAGAGGCCACCCAAGGCCTCCCAACCTGCAGGTCCAATTTAAGCCAACCTACTTTGAGTCCTGGTTATAGGTCCCTGTCCCTGTTTGTCTCCCAGGATGGGGCCACCTGAACCCTGGTCCAGGTAACAAGAGCCTAGTGTCAATTTGGCCCCCCCAAGACCGTGGCTGCCCACTACCACTCAGTACTACTCTGTAGTCACTCCTGCTTGTGGCCACTTGTGGGAACTGAAGCCTCCACCCAACCTTGCTACCAAGAGTCCGGAAATAACAGAGAGCAGACAGGCAGTAATGGGTCACATGGAGAGCATCAGCCAGGTGCTGTGGCCTCTGCTGGCACTGGTGGCCGTCCCGTGGTAGGATGGAGGCTGTGAGGCAGACTGGACCATGGGGGATATGTGGGGCTCAAGGGTGACTGAGGGGCAGGCGCCTCTTTTCCGCAACTGTATTGTATTTTAACTTCAATTCATGGGACAAGGTTGTCCTTTTTTTTTTTAAACTCCAAACATCCTCCCACCATTAATAATTGTTTTAGTAATAAAGTGCGAGCAGGGGTGTGGGGAGGGCAGAAGGAGAGTGAGAGAGAGAGAATCCCAAGCAGACTCCCTGCTGAGCTCAGAGCCCCATGATCACACCAGAGCCAAAATCAAGAGTCAGACACCCAACTGACTTAGCCACCCAGATGCCCCACAGACAATATTTTAACGACTAGAAAAAATATATTACAGTTGTTGTTGGTTCAACAGCAGATGACAAAGGATGCAGTATCATTAATACCCATCCTTCCCTAATTTTAGGAAAACAATTTCAACTTATTCAGACAAGTCAGCTAATGACTATCAACCTATTGGAAAGAAATTGCAGGAAGTTGATGCAGTTCCCCATTTTAAACCAGGGCTCAGATAGAGGCAGCTTTTAGCTAGTGACAGCTGTGGCAAACAAAACAACAATTATTAAAAATCAAATATTTTGGAGATGATTTGGAAGGTTGACACAGTATTTGCACTACAACTTACATTACCCGGAAATCAGTCTTATGAGATACATAAACACACATATCTATCTATCCATCTATCTATCCATCTATCATCTATCTACTTAAGGACTAATAGGGAATAGTTGAAATATATAATCCTGCAACTGTTTAAAATCTTCTGAATACCGGGCGCCTAGGTGGCTCAGTCGTTAAGCATCTGCCTTCCGCTCAGGTCATGATCGCAGGGTCCTGGGATCGAGCCCTGCATCGGGCTTCCTGCTCTGCAGGAAGCCTGCTTCTCCCTCTCCCACTCCCCCTGCTTGTGTTCTTGCTCTCGCTATGTCTCTCTCTGTCAAAAAAAATAAATAAAATCTTTAAAAAAATAAAAAATAAAAATAATAAAATCTTCTGAATACCATTCATGGGTATGTGTCTCAATATAAATGAATCCTATAAAAATAATACTTAGTAAAAAGGGGGGGAAAAAAGCTAGTTGCAAAAGACTATGTACCATCTGGTACCAGTTACATACATTTTAAAAGCATGAAAATCCAAATAATATATATATTTGATAACACATACACATGTACTGAAACTATTACAAAAGCCAAAGAAAGAATACACATAAAATCCAGAATGAGGGTTGCTCCTTATTGGGAGAAAGAGACACCAGATCTAGATAGATTACTTAGATTGCTTCTCATTCAAGGATGAGCCCAGTAAGGTTCTTAATCGCAAACAACAGCATCTACTCTAGCTTATTTAAATACAAAAGGATTTATTGAGGGCTACAGATAATTCACCAGGCATTAGGAAGACTGAGGAAACAGACTCGAGGCTG
The DNA here is from genome assembly GCF_054177405.1 of Leptonychotes weddellii. Lineage (NCBI taxonomy): Eukaryota > Metazoa > Chordata > Mammalia > Carnivora > Phocidae > Leptonychotes > Leptonychotes weddellii. Next base: position 133,602,469 of record NC_138374.1, read on the forward strand.
ACTTCCAGGAATAACTCCCAAAACTATTCTGTATACAGGGCTACCACAGTACCCAACAAAAACTGCTACAAAGCAAATTACAAAGCTTCTGCTGTTTCCGGTCTCTGCTCTAGAACAAAGCTGCATTGGCCACTACTTACACCTCCAAAATTATATCTCTGTTTCTCTCCCAGTTACAAATCAAAATCGCGCTGAAGTACATCCTGTTGGTGAAACCTAAATCATAACCAGAAACCCAGCCTCAGAGGAATCTAGAACATGTCCTTTTTAGCTCCCCAGCCTCAACAGCACAGGAAAGCAAACCAGAATGATACTGGAATGGGTGTTGAGCAAACCAATCCACATATTCACTACAGGGAGTAAACTGAAAAGCAAAAATAAAATAAAATAAAACCAACACCAAATTAAATATATAAAATATATTAAAATATAAGCAGGTAATGTTCCCACTTCTGCCTCTAATATAGGACTGTTGGAGAACGAGGGGATGAAAAGCTCTGAAGAACTATGTTGTCGTGGGCTACAGTTGTGTATATTATGATAAACTGTGGCAAGGGTCTGTGCATGTTTTTGTTCTTAAAAGACAGCCTGGGGGTGGGGAGAGGGAAGGGCTCCAGGTTCATGTGTTGAACTCCTCCCAAATTCCTGTGGAAAAGACCCCAACGGTGTAACAGAGGAAAGTTTATAGCATCCCACTGATTCACGATATCTAAGAGAAAATTTGCAATCTACTGGGTTCATGATAAACAGCTCATAATCCAAGATGGAGTCAAAATGGTCTTGGAAATCAGAGTGGGACATCACTCACAGAGTTGAATATCAAAAACATGAGCAAGAAAAGAAGGGACAGCAGCATAAAAAAAAAAAAAAAAACCATAAGCCATTGACTCCCAGTCATTCACAATATCCAAGAGGAAGCTTGATATCTTCTGGTTTTACCATTGTCTTGTGGATCCAAGCTGAGACTGGAGTGAAGTATGTCCCAGACTTTGTGTTTTGTTTTGTTTGAGAGAGATGGATGGATTAGTAGCCATCAATGATGTCATTTCAAATCAGTGGTTGAGGGATGGGCTATTCAATGAATTGAATGGAGAACCATCAGGTGGAGGGATGGGAATAGAGTTATAGAGTGACCCCATGTTGTATCTCAAAATAATTTCAAAAAGAATTAAAGGGATAATATCAAAAAGCAAAAGGAAACAAAATTACTATAAGGAAAAGGGGGTAAAAACTGATCTGATATTGGGGTGGGAAGGAGTTTTCTATATATGAAAAAAAAAGTTAAAAAAACTACCAGGGAAAGTATTTGACTACATAAAAATTAGAAACTTCTGAAGTTCAAAAACACTATAAATAAAATTAAAAAGCAATTTCACTTTCCATCATGGTGGAGGAGCTTGCGTCGTGCTAACCACTCCATAGATAACAATTATAAACTCCTGACAAAATATTTTTTTAAAAAATCTGTAAGGCACTGGATAGCAATCAAATCAGATTGACAATAAAAGAGCATTCAAGCCCCAGAAGAAGGAATCACAATGGGTGAGATCCTCATCCTGAGGACACTCACCAGGAAACTCAGGGGCGTAAATGAATGCAGGAAACTAGTCCTATACCCAACGCACTGGGCTTCCAGACTGACTGAAAACTGAAGAAGTCAAACTCAGAAAAGAGATAGTCTCATCCAGGAAAACCAAATCTGCAAATCAAGCTCTCACATCTTTGGGTCACCCTTGAACTGAGTATGGACCGACCACAGATTTCACCGAGGCCATGCTGAAAGTAATGGCTGGGGGTGAAAGAGTACTCAGCAGAGATTTCAAGAGCTGCCCCACCAGAAGAGCCAGAAAAACACCGCGGGAACAAAAATGCTTAAAAACAGGAGATTCGTTAAAGAAATGATGATGTGGCCACTTAATATAGGACAACGAAGCCATTAAAATAATGTTTTGGACTAACCTTTAATGAATTTAGAAATATTCACATTTTTTTTTAAAGATTTTATTTATTTATGAGAGAGAGAGCATATGAGGGGGGGAGGGTCAGAGGGAGAAGCAGACTCCCCGCCGAGCAGGGAGCCCGATGCCGGACTCGATCCAAGGACTCGATCCAGGGACTCCAGGATCATGACCTGAGCCGAAGGCAGCCGCCTAACCAACTGAGCCACCCAGGCGCCCTGAAATATTCACATTTTTAAGTAAACACTCAAGTAGGTTAAAAAACGATATGCACAATGTGATTCCAGCTTTGCATTTTAAAAATGCGGAAGAGATAAACACACAGCAAAATATTAATAGGGATTTCCTGGGTGATGGAAATATGGATGCCTCTTCTCTCTTTGTGGTTTGCTTATCTCCCATATTTTCTACAAGGACTATATCTTACCCTTATATTCAGGAAAAATAGTATCTTTTTAAAGCATGAGCCAGCTGTGAGTGCAGGGTACTACTTCAAAGGACTTTAGCCCCAAAGTGTCTCAAAAACTGTAGCTTGGCTCCTCCACGTTACAGATGAAGAAACCGAAGCCCAGAGAAAAATGGCTTGCGCCAAAGCAAACAGCTGCTTACTGATTGTCAGACTAGAGCTCATTTCTGTTTGCTCACCTTGGTTGTAGTAAGGCAGCAGAAAGAGCGCCAACTTTTGAGAACGTGGGCTGGGCACAGGTGGATAGCAATATACCCGGGAGAAAGAAAGGAGGTAAGTCGTCGGTGTGGGAGAGGGCAAGAAGGAGAGTGAAAATCTGGAATACAGGGCTCAAGGTAGAGCCTGGATCCTGGAATTTTCTTCCAGTGGGCAGCAAGAAATCATGGGCATGGGAGAAGTTACACTCAGTGGCAGGCCTCTTCAGCGGTACATCAGAGGGAAACTTGCTTGCAAGGTTAAGAACCAGGGTCAAAATAACCGTGCCTACCGATGCTCCCGCCCATCATCCAAGAAATTCACAGGTGACAACCATGCTCATGGAGAGAACCTAAAATTATTTAGGAACACCTTTTGTTTCTGCGGTAAGCGAGAACGTAGACTAAGGAAGGGAGGAGAAAAAGATGCCGTTTTTGTCTCCCCGTCGGGGAATCGAACCCCGGTCTCCCGCGTGACAGGCGGGGATACTCACCACTATACTAACGAGGAAAACTGCGTCACCAACACCAAAATCATTGTTTAGGAAGTTACTTCTAAGTTGCCGGGACAATTCCTTTTGCGAAATATAGCTGATTGTTTCGACTGGCACGTTACAAAACTGACATGATGAGAGCCCTCTGTGTAATTTAAATTTTCTCGCAGCCACATTAAAAAGAAACATGTAATAATTTTAAGACTACATCTTAAGTAACCCAAGATTTCCAAAATATTGTTTTCGCCATGCAGCTAAGATAAAAATATATAGAGATTCTTTTTCGTACTTAGTTTTCAAACCACTATGTATTGTACACTCACAGACAGCACTTTTCATCTCGGGCGTTAAGTTTTCATTTGAAAACTTGATCGGTACTTCGATTTCATAACGTTTACAGCTGAAAAAGTGGATTCATATACCCAAGTTGCTCCGAGCGTACTTAAACTTTCTCCGATAGCTAAATTGGGCATCTTTTTTAATGGTCTATTTGTTGACTTCAAATAATTGATCTGTTTACTGACGTAGACCTGCAAGTGCAGTTCCTCCAACGCATCCGCTAATGTCACGCGCAGGGCCCCGGCGAGGACGTCTCGCACCTGCACGCAGGGCCCGGGGAGACTCGGGACCGGGACCGGGTAGGATGCTCAGCAGACCGAAGCGCTTAAAGTCAGGCGGGAAGGAGCGGCGGAGAGAAAAGCGTTCAGAGTCGACCACCGCCCAAACGCAGCGGGGCGGGGAGAGGGGCTCCGCAGCGACGGTCGAGCCCCGGCGAGAGAGAGCAGCGCCTGCAGTTCCTAGTTTGGGTTCAAGCTTTTTAAAAAGCACCCCGCGCGCTCTTCCAAGAAAAGGGAGGGCTTGCGTTGGCCGGGAATCGAACCCGGGTCAACTGCTTGGAAGGCAGCTATGCTCACCACTATACCACCAACGCTAGCGTTTAGCTGTTTTTAGAATTCCATACATAAGGAAAGTGGAGGCCGTAGATTTTTCTCCGTGGCGTTCTATGCTCCCGAGGTACACGGAGCCTTCCTCTGGCAAGGATGGATCCCGAACTTATTCCTAATCGGTCCGCCAGTCACGGGGGCCGGCTGGGGTGGAGGGTTCGAGGAGGCGGGCGGGAAGGCGGAAGCCTCGCGTGGCTGGGGGATTTTCCCTCCCGCCTGATCTGATCCGCGCTCCCAGACCCGCCGCTTGGCGCGCCCCAGCGCTGGATCCGCCGGGTGTGGGATTCAGTACCAGCGATTTGGTTGAGGGTCCAAGGGAGACCGGCCGGAAAGGGCGCCAGGAAAAATGGATCTTTACAGTTTAGGATGGTGGAGAACTAGGAAGGAGGAGTCAGAGACAGTTTTATTTTCCGTACTTTGTCAAGGAGCCTAGGGAGAGTTCTAGTTTTATTTAAAGCAATAAACGCAGCATCGATATAACTTGACGTCATGATACAGCACTGTGGAGTAATCTGAAAGTGAAATAAGAAAAGCCTCGGCTGCCATGTCAGGATGGCCGAGCGGTCTAAGGCGCTGCGTTCAGGTCGCAGTCTCCCCTGGAGGCGTGGGTTCGAATCCCACTTCTGACAAAAACCGTTTTGTTTTTTTTTTTTTTCTCCTTCACTTTTTCCCTACCAACAAATACAATTGAATTCATGGAGAAAGGAGTATTGATTAATCGACACCACCTTTTTGTCCTGCGTATCTATTTATGAATATTATGCTTCACTGTGAATATGGGACTGAATCTATTTTTTTCTGTATTATAGGCAGGAGACTGGTCTATGAAAACCGGAAGCAGTTGGGATCTATACCTAACTATGAAAAAAATTTTTGAGCCCTTTCTCTGTGCCCGGCACACTAGGGCAAGCAGATGTCAAATTCTCCTCCGACCGAACAAGGAAAAGCTCTTAACTCAGATCCCTTCATTTGCTAACTCGGCGGGAGTCTTCTAATGCTCAGACCGTAGTGTTTAACTTTGGTAGGCCTCACATTTCCCACCATCTTGTGCCACCCACTCCTACTGTTGCAGGGTGGACGGGGGAGACCCCTGGGCCCGGAGGTTCAGCCAGTCCCTCGGATGTGACTGGAGGCTCTTAGTCTCGTGGCAAGAGAAAAATTCAAGGAGGGCCCAGACGATGGTTGAGCGGTGAAAGTGAAGAGTTTATTAAAGAGAAAGAGAGTGCACTCTAGGGATATGAGAGCCGGAGTGCCAAAGAGAGAGCTGGGCCCGGGGTTTGGGTCTCTCTCTTTTATTGACTGTTGTTAACCAGGGGGTAGAGTATTTATTAGTTGGGGAGATTTCTCTGGGAGCAGGGTTTGTGGACTTTTCTCCCTGATTTGGTCAGGCTCAGGCCTTCTTTGTTTTGGGCCTGTCTGGTTTGATGTGGCTTTAATTTTGGAATGCTGCCAGGCTAGGTATCTAACTTTCCTGACAGCTCACCCTGACTCCTTTGCTGGCATCCAGGAACCGGATTAAAACCCAACCAGCTGCTGACTCTAACACCACCACCAATTCTAATCCAGTACGTTTGCTGTCTAACCAAAACCCAGGAAATGAAGTCAATAGAACAAATCAGGAAAAGTAATACAGAGAAAAGGTAAACTTGCAGAGTTTGTTGTTGCAAGAGCTACTTTTTCCTGAAGATCACAAAGAAGATGCTTTCAGATGTAGGAGGAACTGGTTATGAAAAAATCCTGTTGCTCTTCTGGGAAGAGGATAGAATTGTCAAGATGAAGAGGCTGAATATGTGAGGTTCACAAGTGTGAGGATGGTGAGGATGGAAGGATTCTTCAGGTCAGATTAGGGAAAGTTTGCCAAACAAACTGCCTTCTTTGTTATTTACTAGACCTTGATCTTGGGAAGTCTGCCTGCAGTATAACCTATGCAGAGTTGTTGGGAGGCTTAGAGGAGAGCCTAGGAGTTTATTAGAAATGCAGATTGCAGGACGCACCTCAGACCCACCAAATCCAAAGTTTGTAAGATCTCCAGGTGATGCACGTGCATATGAAAGCTTGAGAAGCCCTGGTCTGTTTAATTCAGGTGCCTTTGTACAGGTTGATCTTGAACTTGGAATATCCTTTCCCTTCTCACCAAGGCACCTTTTACTCACATATGTCAGACACTGTGCTTAGAACACGAGATCAAAAGTTAAATTAAAAACTGTGTCTAGGGACGCCTGGGTGGCTCAGTCGTTAAGCGTCTGCCTTCGGCTCAGGTCATGAGCCCAGGGTCCTGGGGCCGAGCTCCGCGTCGGGCTCCCTGCTCTGCAGGAAGCCTGCTTCTCCCTCTCCCGCTCCCCCTGCTTCTGTTCCCTCTCTGGCTGTGTCTCTCTGTCAAATAAATAAATAAAATCTTAAAAAAAAAAAAAACTGTGTCTAAACAAAAGACAATGACAACGCATTCATAAGAGAGACATGTAAAAAAAAATAAAGCTGACCTTAACCACGTGATCAAGGTGAACATCACCCGTGACTCCTCCCATTGCTATCACATACCCCAGATCAAATTCATGGAGATGGGCCTGTCATCTTCACCTGGTGATCATGAAAAACATCAGATAAACCCAAATTGAGGGACAAGCTGCCAAGGTCATGAAACACAAGGGAAAGTTGGGAAACTGTCAGATTGTGGGTCAGACATGATGACTAAATGCAGTGCAGATCCTGGATCAGCTTCTGAAACAGTAAAAAAAAAAAAAAAATTAGTAGAAAAACATGAAATTTGAATAAAGTCTATCGTTCAGTGAGCTGTATTATACCAATGTCAACTTTTTAGGTTTGATAAGTCAGATCTTAACTTTAGGGGAAGCTGGGTGAAGGATACACAGTGACTTTCTGTAGTACCTTCACAGCTCCTCAGTCAATCAAAAATTATTGCACAAAAAAAAGTCCCTTAAAAAAAACAAACTCGAGGGGCACCTGGGTGGCTCAGTCTTTGGGCGTCTGTCTTCGGCTCGGGTCATGATCCCAGGGTCCTGGGATCGAGCCCCGCATCGGGCTCCCTGCTCCGCAGGATGCCTGCTTCTCCTTCTTCTTGTGTCTCTCTCTGTCAAATAAATAAAATCTTCAAAAAAAAAAAAAAAAAAAACCTGAAAATGGCTGCCTGTGAGGAATTGAAAATGGGGCAAGAAAATGCTGCTTTTTCATTAGAAGGTTTGTAGCAAGATTTGATTTTTAAATAATGGGCATGTATTTTGATTTAATTTGCTGTCATATCTTTGAGGAGGAACTGGGTGACATCGTTGTTATTACACTAATCAAACTGTGTTAAAAAGAGAACCACAAGCCCAAGATGGAGTCACTTATGCTGGACCAAGTCACCAAACTGGGGCTTAATACCTAAGCTAATTGCAGTTTCAACCTCCCACAGAAATGTAGTCTTAGCCAGTCAGTCAGGGATGTTCTAGTCAGCACCAGTGAGGGAATGCTCACACGGGCCCTCTCCATCCCCCAAAGGAAGAGGAGGTAAGACCCCCTGCTTGCTCTTACCCCTAAGGGAAGGTGACCTTGTCTGGAACAATCCTTTCTTTTCTTTTGCTAATAACTCCCTTGCCCCACCCTTCTTCCTATAAAAACCTTCCATTTTGAACAAGGCCTTGGAGCTCCCCTTTACTTGCTAGATGGGATATTGTCCAATTCTTGAATCACTTACTCAAGCCAATGAGCTCTTCAGATTTACTCAGTTGAGATTTTGTTCTTTAAAGATGCCTGTTATTCAAGAAACAGTTCCCGAAGAAACAAAACCGTTAACAACAGTCATTTAAAAGTAGATGAAGTAGTGTGTTTAAATCCTTCTATGGAAAAATAGATACAACACAAATGAGAGGATCTGAAATGTTTCACAACTAAGCACAAGAGAACTTTCCTTCTTACACCCTATATGAGTTTTTAAAAACAGAATGAGATACATGTTGTTGAAATGCTAAGAAACTATGCAAACCCTGTGAGTGTTATGATTTAAGCAGTTAGTTAGGTTCCAACAGGAGACCCGGAAGCCAGCAGCGAGGAAGCCATGGCCAGCTACTGGAAGGTCAGAGGCCTGTCCTGGCAGCCCTCCACAAGAAGCCGGATCAAACCAGACAGGCCCAAGATGGTGGATGCCATGACAGGAAACCCCTAACCAAATAAGGAAGAAAAAGCTTGAAACCCTGCTTCCTGCCCCAAGTAATAAATATTCTGCCCCCTAGTTAACAGCTGTGAATAAAAGAAACCGAACCCCATGCTTACATGGCTCTCTCCCTCCCTCCCTCCCACTCTCTCACTTGGCTACTCTCATATCTGCTCTCATTATCTCAAGAGTGTACTTTTCACTTTAATAAACTTTCCCGCTTGTGTCACTTGTCCACTGTGCTTTGTTGTCTGTCCTTGAATTCATTCGCGTGACAAGATCAAGAACCTTCGGCGAATCCTTGGGGTCTGGCTGGGTCGAGGCCCCAGCCTCACCGGTTCACCATACGACACAAGTACCATCATTCCTCTTGGGAAGTACAAACAGGTGGGGTGGTCCATGTTGGAAGTTGGGAGGAAATTCAGGAAAGGGAAAGTGTAATATTGAATGTGTATTCGATGTCCTCTTTTGGGGGGCAGGTTCCTTCAATGTGAAACCAGGATGCCCAGGACGAAGGCCAGATGCAAGGAAAGAAGAGCAGTTAAAAATGTGAAATGACACGTTCAGGAGGGGGAGTTGTCTCTGCAACCCCCTCTCCACCCACTAGAGACAACCTTAGCTACTGATAATGTAGCCTCGCTCTAGCCAAACCCACCTGCCTCTCTGAGATAAAAATGCATCTTCCGTTGCTCACAGGAGAGATAGAGTGTGAACTGGGTTAACTGGGAACTAACGCATGCAAGTCTACCCTTGCTCTCATAGTGTCATTTACTTAACTGGCAGTAAAACTGAGCCTGAGGAGACTTCCCAGCTTCAGTCATTTGCTATAAAAAGCACATATTCACTTAGTGAATAATGTAAATAATACAATAAAATATACACTTTCCTCTCAGGGCTCAGCATCCAACTGTGTCCTACAGGAATAACATATCCAATTTCACAACGTCTGGGGGAAGTTCTGATAATAGAGTTGCGGCCTCTCTGTGAGGTGACAACGCAGAAGCTCCGGAATCAGGCAGGACAGGGTTCTCAATTCCACCCACACCCCCCCACACACATTTAATCGCTGTGTGACCTTGAGTAAAGTGTTTAACCTCTCTGAACCTCAGAATCCTCATGCTCCAAAAGAGCTACTACCCTGTGATGTTGCAGTGGGGATTAAATTAGATTATGCGTGTCAGGTACCTGCTACGTAGATAATTAGTCAACCAAGATAATTAGTAATAGCTACTATTTGTTGCTCATATGCTATATGCCTAACATTCTTCATCACTTCTTACGTACATTAATTAATTGAACCCTCTTGGCAATCCTGAGATAGGTCCTATTTCATCACCCTCCCATACAGAAAGTGCGACCAAACCTCAGAGAGTTTAACTCACACCATATATAAAGGAACAGAGCTGAAAACCTAAGCAGTCTGGTTCCAATACTGTCACTATGATACACGGCTGTCGTTATTATTATTAATTACTATCATCATCATCATCATCATCATCATCATCACTCTAGGGCCCATCAGCAGAAACCAGATGGGCCCATGCTATTCCTCTCACATGCATAAGATCAACAGTGACTTTAATCACACCGCTCCATGTACTCTCTCCAGAGTCAGGAGAAACTACATCTCCAGAGTCCAGACTGGGGTTTGTTCTCTGAAAGAACAATGGATAAGGTCACTTGCTTAGTGACAGCTAATTAGCATATAAATTATTTCTCAGAGTATTAGGACACTAGACAAACTAAACTAGAATCCCAATACGGGATTTTTTATCTTAGGGTCACACATGCGAACCTTGCCAGGACTTAGTTTCTCTCCATTCTCCATGTTTCTGACTCTTATCTCCTTCATTCTTCCCCTGATAACTCACAGCTGTCTCCTATCAGCCCTCAGATTTTACTAGTCTCAACGTTTCTGCCTTAAACTCTCCTTACCCTGTTTCCTTCTGTGGAAATCACACACACAGGGTTGCAAGTTCTCTTCATATCCGTCCTTCAATAGCGACCCCAACATTTTCTGCTTCCGAAAGCCTTGCCTCTTTATATATTTAATTGGTTGGAATGAAAACTAAGGAGGAGTTTTAAAAGTTTATTTAGATCTGTATTTCACAAAATCCATATATATTAACAAAATCCATACATGCAAGTAACAAAAAAAAAGTAGGTAAAAGCGATGTTGAAGTGCCACACAAATGTTAATAATAATTACTTCTGGGGGCGCCTGGGTGGCTCAGTCAGTTGAGCATCTGCCCTTGGCTCAGGTCATGATCTCGGAGTCCTGGGACTGAGCCCTGTGTGGGGCTCCCTGCTCAGTGGGGAGCCTGCTTCTCCCTCTCCCTCTGCCCCTCCCCTGGCTCGTGCTCTTTCTCTCTCTCTCATAAATAAATAATATATTTAATAATAATAATAATAATAATAAATACTTCTGCCTGTCTGAAATGGGAGAAGGGGATTTTTTAGAGTGAAATGACACAGACCTCAATTATACAACATACTGCGAAGAAAGCTCCCGGTTTGGGAGGAAGATTCCCCTCCACCCCCATTCCTGGGGTTCACAGCCAGATCACAGAAGACAGTCTAGAAGGCGCACAAGCCCAGCCCTTATGTCACAGAGGACTTGTCAGAAGGGGCCATTCCATCCACCTCAGGGCTCTACTGGGGGTTCCCTGGCCAGCTTCAGCTCCACAACGACCACCCCCAGGGACACGAGGCCCTCCAGAGGCCTGGAGAAGGTGAGGTGACAGATTTGCTCCAGCTCCCTCTTCTGATGCTCATACTCCTCCTTCTCTGCCAACTGGTTGTGCTCCAGCCAGGCAAGAACTCCCTGACGCTTGTCTTGTACCCTGTGCCTGTCCTCTTTGGAAATCTTGTCTCTAAGGCTTTCCTCTTGCCCCGAGCCCTTTGCATGGAAGACACTGGCCTCTAGGGAGTTCTGGGCAACCACTCTGTCCCTCTGGGCCTCATCCTCAGCCTTGTGCTGCTCAGCCTCCCAAACCATCCTCTCAACGTCCTCTTTGCTCAGCCGGCCCTTGTCGTTGGTGATGGTGATCTTGTTAGCCTTCTCTGGGCTCCTGACAGTAGCTGCACACTCAGGATGCCATTGGCATCAATGTCAAAGGTCTCCTTGATCTGGGGGACTCCATGTGCTGTAGGAGGGATTCCAATGAGCTCAAAGTGCCCCAGCAGGTGATTGTCCCTGTTAATGGCCCCCTCACTCTCAGACACCTGGGTCAGGACCCCAGGCTGGTTGTCTGAGTAGGTGGTGAAAGTCTGGGTCCGTTGGATAGGGATGGTGGCATTCTTCTGGATCAGCGTGGTCATCACCCCACCTGCTGTCTCCAGCCCCAGGGACAGGGGAGCCATGTCCAGCAGCAGGAGATCCTGCACTTTCTCACACTCATCCCCCTATCAACACAGCCACCTACACAGCAGCCCCATAGCCACAGCCTCATTGGGATTCATGCTCTTGTTCAGCTCCCTGCCCCCAAAGAAGTCCTGTCCACTAGGACAATGTCATGGATCCGGCCTTCTCCAGCTTGGCATCCCGCAGGGCCTTCTCCACCCAGGCCAAGGCGCTGCGCAAAACAACCAAGCTCAGCTCCTCGAAGCAGGCTCGAGTGATGGACGTGTAGAAGTCCACGCCCCCCAACAGGGAATGATCTCACAGGTGGCCTGTGAGAGCGCCACGTGCCCTCTGACCTCCCGCACCCAGGCCGCTCTGGAGATCGTTCCCTGGAGACGCTCGCCTGGGCGGAGAGAACTCCGGCAACAGGTTGGTGAGCCACTTCATGAAGGACCTCGACGGGAAGCACGGGGAGGGCTTGAGTGGGAACAAGCAGGCCCTGCACGGCCTGTGAGAGCGCCACGTGCCCCCTGACCTCCCGCACCCAGGCCTCAGACGTCTGGAAGACACGGGCGTCCATAGTGAGGACCCTTACGGCGAGGGTGCTCCCACCCAGGGCGAAAATGAGCACATTTTGCTCTCTGGCGCCCCGCGGGTCAGCCGGATGGCGAGGGCGGCCGCCGTGGGCTTGTTGATGATCCGCAGCCGGGGTGGCGCCCCGCGATGGCACCCGCGTCATTGGTGGCCTGGCGCCTCGAGTCGTTGAAGCAGGCGGACTGTCTCCTTCCCCTGGTCCAGCACAGTGGACGAGACCTCCTCGGGGTAGCAGGCCTTGTCCTGCCCGCGGTAGGACACGCGCACCCAGGCCTTGCCGTCCTCCCTCGCCCCCCGCAAGGGCCGGTCATTCGGGCGCGTGCAGCGCCGCGTCCGCGAACCTGCGCGCCGTCAGCCTCGTGGCGTCCAACCGGGCGGTGCGCGGGGCTCTCGGCTGCCCGCACCCTAGCGGCGCGGGGTCGGGAAAGGCCACCTAGCGGGGCGCGTGCCCCACGCCCACGCACGAGCGCGTGGAGCCCGGGTCCGTGCCCACCGCCACTTCGCTGGGGCGGCTGTCGCGGGGCTTCTCGCGCTCCTGGGACGCGGGACTCGGGGCCGCGAGGCGCGGCCTCCACGAGCCTGTCGTTCCCCGCCGCCGCGCCGCCTGCCGGCCACCCGCCTCTGGCTCAGCAGCGGGGAAAGTTCAGCTCCTCCCGGCGGGTTCCAAGCGCGGTGGGAAGCCACTGAAGGCCGCAACTCCCGGAGAGAACAAATGCTCGCCCTGGACGGTTGAAGAGGGCGGGTCCGACGCCTGCAGCCGCGAAAGCCGAAAGCGCGTGGCACTGTGCGAATAGAGCCGTGGACTTCCGAGCCAGGACTTCCTATAGCCTTTTTTATTGTCGTTCTTTTTTGACTCGTAACGTTTTTCTTTCTTGAAATATAAAAGCTCTACTTTCTAAAGGGTGACTCAGCAAGGACCGGGTTCCCGTGGTGGAACGGAGCTAGGGAAGCACATGAAGTTAAAGGATGGCGCCAGAAAAGGACGTGGCGTGAGCATTGGTGGTTCAGTGGTAGAATTCTCGCCTGCCACGCGGGAGGCCCGGGTTCGATTCCCGGCCAATGCAACCCGGTGTTTTTATGTCGCACACTTGTTTGAACGAAGTCCTTTTCCATTCTTGGATTTGTGACACTGAACTAAACGAAACCAGCTAGCTGAAGCCTTTTGTTTTGGTCCCCCTTCTTTACCGAGTCACTTTCCTCTGAGGAGCGGGGGGGCCTGGAAGGAGGCGGCGCCTGAGCTGTGGTGGAAATACCCTGCTCTTGAGACCTGTCCCTGATGCCCCGCTCGTGTCCCCAAGGGGCATTGTCCCAGAGGCGGGCTGGAAAAGCACAGTATGCCAAAAGGAGGAGACTTTTCGGACACATGAGTGTGGAAGTGGAGGAAAGAAAACAAAATGTCCTTGTCATTTGCCTTGGGGAGTGGGCCCTGAGTCTCCCAGGGGGCAGGCAGAGACACTCCCTGCTACACTGACCAGGGCAGTATGTAAGAGTGTGTGATGCATGAATGTGATACATTAAACTTCAGTAGTTTATTAAAGGAACTTAAAGTTGACTTTTGTGTAATTCAAAGGAAACCAATTTTTAAAAGGAGAAACAAAAACCCGTGCTCCGTAAGTGGCTATTTTCTTCTCAGAGGGCTTGAGAACCCTTCTGGAAGCTCAGGGAGCCTTTGAAGAGGGAGGCAGGAGTCAAGATGCAGAGGTCAGCCTGGCTTCTGGACTGGGTTTCTTGGTCAACCCTCTCCCTGTGTACCGGAGAAGGAGCTGCCAAAGTTTGCTGCTGGAGAGATCAGCTATACTGGGATCAGTCCTGGTGATGGGTCCAGGAAAAAAGGGAATGTTTGAAGAAGTGTGCAATGAATGACTTCACAGTGGAAAATCAAACCATCCTCAAAAAGAAGGCACCTATTTTGTAGCCCCAGAAGAAAGAGGAGTTGTCGGCTTTAAATTCATTCACTCTTACGAGTCTAGGCCAGCAAGGCCTGGGCATCACATTTGGGACATTTTAGCCGAGAACCTGCAAGAGAAGGGTCCTCACCTCAGGAGGAAAGGTGGCCTGGCCTTGGATCTGTGCCCTGGCCTGTTCAGAGACTGTCTTCTCCAGGCTCCTCCAACATTCTCTCCCAGCCCTGGGCAGCTCAAAGCCCCACCCATCCCCCCACCCCCAAGAATTCTAGGGATAGCTAAAGCAAGCACCTCCATACCTGGACATTAACCACACAGGCGCTCTTCCGAAGTCTTTCATTTCTTTACTTTTTAATTCAGAAATGTTCCAATATAGAGGATCTTATGTTGCAGTGCTAACTTCATACACACACTTAAATATATCCACTTATGTTTAGTAACTTAGCTTGAGTAACTTCAGAAGTAGAACAGATTTTAAAGTGATAACTTAAATGGACATTATGAAGTGGATGGAAGCTCATGACCCAATACTGAGTTCAAAAGCCAAATTTTAAAGCAAAATGTATAGTACAATCCAAAACTGTATATGTAAAAGTTTCTAACGCCAACTACCTGTATATCCTTGAACGAGTCATTTCGACCATCTGGGCAATAACTTCCTCAATTTTAAAATGAAGAGATTAGGGGTGCCTGGGTGGCTCGGATGGTTAAGCGTCTGCCTTCGGCTCAGGTCATGATCCCAGGGTCCTGGGATCGAGCCCCGCATCGGGCTCCTGGCACAGCGGGGAGCCTGCTTCTCTCTCTCCCTCTGCCTCTCTCCCTGCTCATGCTCTCTCTCTCTATCTCTGTGTCTCAAATGAATAAATAAAATCTTTAAAAAAAAAATAAAATAAAATGAGGAGATTAAACTACGTCATTCATAAGGACTTTCTAGGTTTAAAATTCTGATTTCAAATGCTAAAGAATTTACTCATTCCACAAATATTTGAGTGCTTTATCACGTGCCAGACACTGACCTACACTCTAAGTATGGCAGTGAACAAAACAAAGGCCTGGCTTTCCTGGAGCTCACATTCTGATAGGAAGAGGGGTAGTCAGGCAATAAACAAACAAATGAACATATGGTACGTCAACTGGTATTGAGTATAATGAGGGAAAATAGAACGGGAGACGGAGATGGTGAGGGGGTGGGGTTATGGTGAATGATCAAGGAGACCTCATGATAAGGTGACATTTGAGTCAAGACCATGATGAAGCGTGATGTGGATATCAACCGAAGTTACATAAGCCCTGAAAGGAAGGATAATTGGTATGTTCAAGGAAGAGCAAGAGAGGAGCAAGATCATGTAACACCTTGTAGAACATTGCAAAGCTTTAGCTTTTACTCTCAAGTGCAAGGAGAAGCTATTGCTTAGCGTTAGGCAAAGAAGTGACAAATACAACACACATTTTATTTATTTTTAAGATTTTTTTTTTAAAGATTTTATTTATTTATTTGAGACAGAGAGAATGAGAGAGAGAGAGAGAGCACATGAGAGGGGGGAGGGTCAGAGGGAGAAGCAGACTCCCTGCCGAGCAGGGAGCCCGATGCGGGACTCGATCCCGGTACTCCAGGATCATGACCTGAGCCGAAGGCAGTCGCTTAACCAACTGAGCCACCCAGGCGCCCCTATTTATTTTTAAGATTTTATTTATTTATTTGACAGAGAGAGACACAGTGAGAGAGGGAACACAAGCAGGGGGAGTGGGCGGGGGAGAAGCAGGCTTCCCTCAGAGCAGGAAGCCCGATGCAGGGCTTGATCCCAGGAGCCTGGGATCATGACCTGAGCCGAAGGCAGATGCTTAACTACTGAGCCAGCCAGGTGCCCCTACAACACACATTTTAGAAGGACCACTTTGGCTGTTGTGGTGAGAATAGACTTTAGGGTAGCAAGGGTGAGCTTAGGGGGGCCAGTCAGGCGCTGATTGTAGTAATCCAAGTGAGAGATGATAATGCCTTGGACCAAGGAGCTAGTTGTCAGCTTGCTGGACTTATTTTGAAAATAGAAGCAGAATTTACTGAGTTTCCATGTATTTGAGGAGCCTCCCTCTGGGATATGTGAAAACACATTTGCTACGAGTCCTTATAGAGCTGGCTGGGCTGACTCTGTGCCTTGACCTTCAGAAATCCAGTGAGGGTGGGGCCTATGACAGGTTAGCTCTGGAGATCACAGGCCCCTTGTTTTCCTCGGAGGCTAAAGGATGGTTGGAGGCTCTTAGCCAGGTCGCTGTGCAGAGGGGCTGCGGGGGAGGAAAACTGTGGCTGGACCAGAGGTTGCTGCTGCCACTGTGGTCATACCTTGGCAAGAAAGGCTATTTGCCCAGAGGCCCCTGGCTCCATTTGACTTTGCAGTCCATCCAGGCTCTCTTTGAGCTTTGAAGGTCTCTCTACACAAAGATGGCCCCGTGTCCACAGCAAACAGGAGTCCCATCACCAAGCAGAAGGTGATTGGATACCCAGGTGGAAAGATGAACAGGAAATGCAGAGGGATGGGGAAAATGATGGTTGTTAAGGCACAAATTTGGAATAAACAGTCAGGTCCCCTGTGGGGAGCCTTTGGGAAGTCACCCAAGCCAGGGGCTAAGGCCAAGGCCAAGAGCAGCCAGGTAGCCCAGGAAGTCTTCAGAGAGTCTCTTCATCTGTCTTTCCAAATAAAGCACTGGATCAGCATTTCCTAAAGGGTGACCTTGGGCACATCTGTTCTGAGGGACATTGATACAAGTTACAGAGGAAAAAAGATCCTGTGGTTACCTAGCTTTGGCAAATGCCTTATAAAACTTAGTTTAAAAGTTTTCTTTGCAATAGGGCTTCTTGGAGCCTTTAATGGGCATTATGAATATACAAGGAGAGGAACAGCATAGCAGAATGTTCTGCATTATTTTTGCCACGGAACCCTTCATTCCGAAAAGCCTCTCAAGGAGTTGTGTGACTGGGGAACAGCTTTTGGAAAACACTGAACTGGGAAATTCAGACTATATCAGCAGATTCACTCTCCACTTCCTCTGAGCTCAGGACTGGGTGGTATTCACTGACCAACACGAGTGAGAACAAAAGACCCCAACAATTAGACAGCAGCAGCTAACAAACAAGATGGGTTCCCTCAGGTGAAGGGAAAGAAAGTTTTAATCAGGCCGAATGACTGTGGGAAACAAAAGCAGTCAGTGTGTTAGCTTAGGCAGTTAAGTTCTAACAGGAGACCAGGAAGCAGCAGCGAGGAAGCCATGGCCAACTATTGGGAAGGTCAGAGGCCTGTCCTGGCAGCCCTTCACTGGAAGCCAGATCAAACCAGACAGGCCCAAGATGGCGGATGCCATGAGAGGAAACCCCTGACCAAACAAGGAAGAAAAAGTTCGAAAACCTGTTTCCTTCCCCAAGTAATGAATATTCTGCCTAGTTAACAACTGTCAATGAAAGATAGACACCCCCCCCCCAGGGCACACATCCCATACTTTCTCTCCCTCTCCCCTCCCCCACCTTGCAATAAACTTTCCCACTTGTGTCACCTGTTAGCTGTGCTGTTGTCTGTCCTGGAAATTCCTCCTCATGACAATGATGTAGGTTTTTTGAATGCTGGTGTGTTGTTTGTGGGGTCCAGAGCCAACAGCCGTGAAAGAATTCTTGAAACGTCTTCGGTACAAAATGGTGGTTTTATTAAAGCACGGGGACAGGACCCGCGGGCGGGAAGAGCTTGTATCCCTGCTGCCCTGGGATTATGAGGAGCAAGTGATTATATACCTTGGGGTCAGGGGAAGTAAAGATAAGGGAGGAACTTCCACATGTTAAAAGAAGATTCAGGATCTTGGGGAATGTTACAATCTGCCTATCTCAAGTATTGTCAATGGGCTGCATGTTATAACAACAATACAGGTAAGTTGGAGAGTGATCTGGGTGAATATCAAAGGCCATACCAGTTGCTGTTCGCTAAATAGAGATGGACTTTCCGTATTTACTAAGGATGTGGAGTAGATCCGCATCACCAGATAGAGGGTTAGGAGAAGAAACAGCTTCCTGGTAAACCTGACAGGATAAATTTGTTGCTAAGTATATCTCCACAGCGACCTGTCCAACAGAAATGCAATGTGAACCACATATTTAAATTCACATATATAATAGCTGCATCTGTAGAACTAAGAAGTAAAAAAAGTGAAAGTAAAAAATCATCTCATCCTTAATGGCGATGATCCCTCTAGCATTTATGAAATTACAAGTATATAATTTTTACATTATTTGTCATGATACATCCAGATACAGTAGTCACAACCCAGGGAAAAAATAGGTAATGTTAGTGTCTATTTCCAATAGATCATGTCTGCAGATACCTGACATGCATGCCCCACTTCCAGCACCCTGCTCACAGCTAGAAGGGGCAGCCCTAGGTCTGTCACGTGGGAAAAGCCCTCTCCTAACCCCTTCACTCTCCTCCTGCCCCACGTCAGGCTGGGATCTATCATTACCCAAGGAGGACGGAGTTCACAGAATCACCAATGACTAATCAGACTTTGAAATTAACTGAGGTGCAAACACTTCAGGTAGATGATGGCAGGTACTTAATTGAAAGGTCACGTCAAGTCAGACACGTTAGGTCATGTAAAAATAAAGCAAGCCATCTGAGAGAAGGAGAGGCGAAGGAAGGGAGGACGGAAAGGGGAGAGAGCGAGAGTGCAAGAGAAAATGAGAGAACTGGTTGAAATTGTGTCGACCTCTGAGAGTCGGGAACCTGGGCCGGACGTTCCGAAGAGGTATCCAAATTGCTCGACTGGATCCATCTGGAATGACACCAGCATAACCAGGGCCTCGGGTCATTAATTTTCCAGGCAACCAATTATTTTCCTCATTTTTTATCCACACGGGTGCGTCCTGAGTTGAGATTGAGGCTGACGAGAAATGTTTGTCAGCTCTGGTATATGGTCCTCCTTGGGGTAAATTTAAAAAATTTAAAATGAATACGGTTTGTGTCATGATATCTCAAGGGGAGATTCCCCCTTTCTTTTTAGATATAATTTTACGGAGTTGTTTTTTAATGGTGCCATGCGCCCTTTCTACTACAGCTTGTCCTTGAGGATTACAAGGAATACCTGTGATATGCTGTATTTGCCATTTTGCAAGGAATTCTCGTACTTTTTTGCTAGTATATGCTGGGCCATTGTCTGTCTTGATACAAGTGGGTAATCCCATAATAGCAGAACATTCAAGCAAATGAGAAATAACATGCCCAGCCTTTTCTCCCACCAATGGAGTAGCATGAAGAAATCCTGAAAAGGTGTCTATTGTAACATGAGTATACGAGAGACGTCCGAAAGGTGGGAAATGAGTAACGTCCGTTTGCCAAATACAATCAGGAGCTGTGCCTCTGGAATTGACGCCCGCCGGATGCTCAGTTAAATGTAGAGGTTGACAAACAGGACAGGAAGAGACAATCTGCCTGGCAGAACGCAAGGGTATTTTATAGTGCGAATGAAGGCAGCTGGCGTTGGTATGAAGATGGGCATGTTCTGCCTGTGGAGTTTAAAAGATAGGAGTAGCCAGGAAATCGGCAGATTGATTCCCTTGTGTAAGAGTTCCAGGGAGGTTAGAATGAGAGCGGATGAGTAATGAACAAAGGGTGAGCTCGAGATTGAATTTCTAATTGTAATTCCTGAAGCAAAGGGTTAATGATAGAGTGAGTTGTGGAAATGAGAGCTGTTTCTAAAGAAGCAACAATGCTAACTACGTAGGCGGAATCAGATACGATATTTACAGGATGATGAACATTCTGTAATAAGAACAATAAAGCTGCAAGTTCGACTTGTTGAGCAGAAGTGTAAGGGGTTTTTATGGAGCGCTGAAGAGCAGGGCCCCAGACTCCGGCGCGCCCGGAAGAGGAGCCATCAATAAAGTATGTAGGAGCTGAGGGGACTGGAACCTTACTAACCACGCGATTTATAACCCAGGCAGTGCGCTTTAGGAAGTCCCATAGTTTACCTGACGGAGAGTGGCAACCTATGCGCCCAGTATAATCAGCAAGAGATATCTGCAGATCAGTAGAGAAGGGAAGGACTTCCTTAAAAGATGTGGAAGAGGTAGGTAAAACAACGAGTGCTGGGTCAAAACCTAGAATTTGAATAGAACGCTTTCATCCTTGGAGAATGAGTGAAGCTACAAGAGATAGATATGGAGTAACAGTTCGAGAAGTTTTTGTATGTAAAGTCACCCATTCGAGAGGTTTGTCTTCTTGCGCTAAGACACCAGTTGGAGAATGAGGGGTAGGGAAAATAAGCAGCAGCAGGGGGAGAGAATCACCATACCTGTAAGCAAAGGGAGTTTTTAATCGCTCAACAAACTGCAGTTCGGCCTCTGCCTCTGAGGATAGAGTGCGAGGACTATCTAAAGCAGAATCACCTTGTAAAGTGTTAAATAAATTTTGTGATTTATACGTTGGAATCCCCAGGAGAGGGCGAATCCAGTTAATGTCTCCTAAGAGTTTCTGAAAATCATTAAGAGTAAGGAGGGTATCCCTACGAATTTACATTGTTTGAGGTTTCACTGTGGTTCTACCAACCACAGTGCCTAGATAAGAAGCCGGAGTAGTTGTTTGGATCTTCTCCAGGGCTATTATGAGACCGGCGGAAGTCAAATGTTGGGAAGTGGCCTGATACACATTTTGTAATTCAATTTCAGTTTGTGACGCTAGTAAAATATCATCCATATAATGAATGATATAGGATCGAGGATAATGATCTCTTACAGGTCTGAGGACCTGGCCAACAGAATACTGACACTTGGTAGGAGAATTAGTCATGCCTTGTGGTAAAACTGTCCAGTGATATCGTCTCATTGGTTCCTTGCTCTTAGTGCTTGGAACAGAAAAGGCAAACTTCTCCTTATCCTCAGGATGAATGGCTATGGTATAGAAACAATCCTTAAGATCTATTATTAGCAATGGCCATTGTTTTGTGTTTTTTTTTTTAATTTTTTTTTTAAGATTATTTATTCATTTATTTGACAGAGAGATAGAGAGAGAGAACGAGTAGGCAGAGAGGCAGGCAGAGGGAGAGGGAGAAGCAGGCTCCCCGCTGAGCAGGGAGCCCGATGCGGGGCTCGATCCCAGGACCCTGGGATCAGGACCTGAGCTGAAGGCAGCCGCTTAACCGACTGAGCCACCCAGGCGCCCCCTAGCAATGGCCATTGTTTGGGAATGGCTGTAGGAGTAGGTAACCCAGGCTGCAAGGCACCCAGAGGCTCCATGACGGCATTAATGTTCCGAAGGTCCATTAAGAGCCTCCATTTGCCTGATTTCTTTCTGATAACAAAAACAGGAGAGTTCCAAGGAGATTGCGAAGGCTCTGTATGTCCTGCCTGCAATTGCTCTTAAATAATTTGCTCTAAGTCCTGCAATTTTTCTATCGGAAGGGGCCATGAGTTGAAGGGAGGCTATTGGAGCTTGATGTGTAAAAGTGCCAATATTTCTACATAGACAAAGATAATCGAGAATACCTTCTGTTTCTCTGTGTGGCCGGATGGCAGCTTGGCAGTCCTCATTAGCATTTTCAAAAGCAAGCTGTCTTAGCAAGTGCTCTTTGGCAGGTTTACTATCAACTTGGCGGTCAATAGCCATTTCAAGCCGAGAAATAAAATCAGTATATGCTTCTGTAGGCCCTTGCATAATTTTTATATAGCTTTGCCCCACTTCCCCTGAGGGGGTTAGCTTTTCCCAGGCTCCGAGGGCAATTTCAGATACCTGCTCTGTGGCTGCAGGCAGAGTGTTAACCAGCTGCTCTCGAACATCTGAAAAGGGGCCAGAGCCAGTGAGCATTTCAAAAGAAATATGATGGGCGCCTGGGTGGCTCAGTTGGTTAAGCGACTGCCTTCGGCTCAGGTCATGATCCTGGAGTCCCTGGATCGAGTCCCGCATTGGGCTCCCTGCTCGGCAGGGAGTCTGCTTCTCCCTCTGACCCTCCCCCCTCTCATGTACTCCCTCTCTCTCATTCTCTCTCTCTCAAACAAAAGAAATATGATGCATGGCTGGGTTAGCCCGATTCGCCCGGGCTTTCATATAGGCAGCATCCAATAACCACATTTTCCATTGCAATAAATCCTGTGGCTTAAGGCAAGCCCATGCAACCATATGCCAATCATAAGGGAACCACACCCCAGAATTTGCCCAAGCTTTCAAAATCTCTATAGTATAAGGGGCTGTGGGTCCATACAAGTGGCAAGCCTTCTTTAGTTCCTTAAGGTATTTAAATGTAATCCCTCATAGACAGGACCAACAACCTGTGTTCAGTCTATGGGGAAAGCCATAAACAAATCATTAGTCCCTTGCTGTCGGAGTTCCTTTTCGAGAGGTGAGAGAGGTAGAGAGGATCGTTTGAGAGGGAATAAATCTACTGTGGAGGGAGGTTGATCATCTTCGGTGGGGTCCTCCGTTAAAAGTGGAGGGGCCGTGGGTGACGGCCGGGACTGTGAAGCCGCGAAAATTTTTTTACTTTCAGTCTTAGCCTTTTCTAAAGTCTCATTGTCTAATTCATATGTATGTAAAGAGTTGGTAGTTTCTCTAGCAACTTCAGCCGGGGATAACTTATCCCCAGTTTCCATAGTATTGATCACCACTCGTACTAAAGCCCAAATGGGCCAAAAATCAAGAGGAATCGTTTCACCCTGTCTCATAGCCCTCAAGACATTATTTTTCACTCGGACCCAAGTCTCTTCATCTAAGGAGCCTTCTTCCGGAAACCAAGGATTATATTCAACTACTGTCTCCAAACATTTTTCTATGTGCTGCTTAGTAACTTTAACTCCATATTCTTTAAGAAAATGATGTATTAATGCAGCAAAACCTGATGTTTTCGAATTTGATTCCCCCATAACCCTGTAATAAACTTTCCTACTTACCACCTTCTGTAGGGTTCCTAGCGCTGGCCGATCACTCCTCGACGGGGGCTTCAGGTCCCTGTTCGGGTGCCACTTGTCGACCTCAGAGAGTCGGGGACCTGGGGCGGCGA
This sequence comes from Leptonychotes weddellii, assembly GCF_054177405.1. Classification (NCBI taxonomy): domain Eukaryota; kingdom Metazoa; phylum Chordata; class Mammalia; order Carnivora; family Phocidae; genus Leptonychotes; species Leptonychotes weddellii. The sequence goes on from NC_138374.1 coordinate 133,625,537, forward strand.
AGGAACTGAGAAAAAGAGACGGCAGTATACGGAGGCACAGGGAGACCCCGACCAAACAGCCCGAGGTGCTGAGGTTTAGTTTCCATACTCTTATATACCTTCTACAGCGATATAGATCTATAATGATTTACAGCAGGGGCGTAGTAAGGCACATTCCTCCGTGTAAACAGGATTAGTTAAGTGAAGCAGTGGGAGTGGAGAAGGAATAAAGAAATCTGTAACTGGCTGTGATCAATTAATTGTAAACACCATTGCACTCGGACCTTAACACAGGATAAGAGAACAAAGAAGGGAGTGCACAGTGTGCTGTATACAGCTGGCTTCCTGTCTACAAAACATCTTCTGCTGTGTACTTTAGAACAGACCACACACATCCCAAGGGCATTTCACTCTGATCCTTTCGGGTTATTTTTAACCCTGAGATCTTGAGTTTTCTCAGAGATCTCGGAGTCTGAGTGAACATGCGCCAGTGGTCGTGGTGTTCTGTTTCCCACAAAATTGGAGAGAAATGGAGAAAAAAAGCATAGAAGAGCGGTTCTGTCTTCCAATTCTGGCTTCCCGAACCCACTTCCTGTTTCACTTTCAGTCTGCTGACGTCATCCTTTTTTCCCTGTCTTTGAAGATCTTTGAGATTTCCTCTCATAGGTTTATGGTGCACCTGTATTTCATCTAGTCTGACTGGGTTTTGTTTTCTTGTAATCAACTTTCTTCTCTAGTTGAGGACAGTCAGTAATACCATGGAGAGAATCAGCTTCTCAGGCTGGTAGTTGGTCACAGGAGACAAAGACCCAGCGCTGGGAATGCACAGCAATGAGGGAGTGGGCCAGTGAGAGGTAGAGGGGGCTCAGGGAAGGAATGGAAGGATGGAAATAAAAAGCGATTAACTTACAATTTCACTGAGGGCTCACCTCATTCCTTTTGATGATTGGATAAGCTATTTTCTTCTTCATGCCCTCCCCCACCAAAATCAGAGAAAAAGTCAAATTATTTACTCTTCCAGATTTTTGTGCTACAGTCCACCCCCACTATAATTCTCATCACATGTTCTCATCACAGCTCCTCATGGGGCCACAATACACACTCCAGAGCTGTGGGGGCCGGAACAGGTATTTGTTTTATCACTGATGTGGGGGGCTTGATTCCATTTTCATTGCCTTAACCGTGGAAGGGTCTACACCACCTTAGCCGCTATGCCACACAATAAGGAATATGCTTGTTGTTTTTCTTTAAAATGGGATTGCAAGGGGCACCTGGGTGGCTCAGTTGTTAAGCGTCTGCCTTTGGCTCAGGTCATGATCCCAGGATCCTGGGATGGAGCCCGCATCATGCTCCCTGCTCTGCAGGAGGTCTGCTTCTCCCTCTCCCACTCCCTCTGCTTGTGTTCTCTCTCTCTCTCTCTCTCTCGCTGTCTCTTTCTCTGTCAAATAAATAAATAAATCTAAAAAAATAAAAATAAAATGGGATTGCAAGATTTTTCAGAAATGCCTACATCTGTTCTGCAGAGTATTTGAAGAGGGAAGAGTCAGGGCCTTCTTCGAGACAGATAAAATTAATTTAATAATATATTTTATTTAACCCAATGTATTAGTTTTCAATGGCTGCCATAACAAAGTACCATGAACCAAGTGGCTTAGCCAACATAAATTTATTGTTTCATACTTTCAGAGGCCAGAAGTCAGATCAAAGTGTCAGCGGAGCCATGCTCCCTCTGAAGGCACTAGGAAAGGATCTGTTTCAGACCTCTTTCCCAGCTTCTGATAGTTCCTTGGCTTGTGGCAGCATAGCTCTAAACTCTACCTGGTGTTCTTCCCACGTGAGTGTGTCTGTGTCTTTGAATTTCCCCTTTTAATATGGATGCTAGTCCATATTAGCAGCTCACTCTACTCCAGGATGACCTCATCCTAACTAATTACATAGCAAACAGACATCCTATTGCCAAATAAGCTCACGTTCTGAGGTACTGGAAGTTAGGACTTCAATACATGAATTTTGAGGGGACACAATTCAATCCATAATACCCAATATATCCACTATAGTATTATTTCAATACGTAATCAGGATAAAAATATAGAGATGTTTTACACTCCTGCTTTCATATTAAGTCTTTGAAATTCAGTGTATATTTTACACTTACAGGATTCTTCAATTTGGACAAGCCTCTTTTCAAGTGCTCAATAGCTACAAAATACAAATATAAAACTTCTTAGAATCACAGAAATTCTATTTTTTAAAATATTTTATTTATTTGGCAGAGAGAGAGAGCACGGCCAGGGGGAGTGGCAGGCAGAGGGAGAGGGAGAAGCAAGCTCCCTGCTGAGCAGGGGGCTCAACGCAGGGCTCGATCCTGATCCCAGGACCCTGGGATGATGACCTGAGCTGAAGGCATGCTTAACCAACTGAGCCACCCAGGCGCCCCTCACAGACATTGTATTAGACAGCATGCTCTGGAAAACAAAACTACGCAATGGTGACAGGAAGCAAATCAACTGTTGCCTGGAAGGGACAAGAAGGAGGTGATTACAGAGGGGCATGAGGAAAAGTTGCGGGGTGAACCTACGTTCATTATCTTGATGGTAGTGATGGTTCTATATGTTAGAACTTATCAAATAGTGCACTTTAAAGGTGTACATATTATTGTATGTCAATTATACATCAATAAAGCTCAATTATACATCAATTTAAAGAATTACTTGTAAAAACATTCAAATAATACTGTAGGACAAATGACATAAGCCCCTATTCACCATATTACTATGTTTTGAATTTCAGGAGTTTATATGAAAATGATGATTTATAATTTTTCATAATTTATCATAAATTTATCATTTTTCATATTATAATAAGATTTTACTATTCTACAATTTACTTTTTTTAAGACATTTATTTGAGAGAGAGAGAGAGTGTGCATGAGTGCGGGGAGGGGCAGAGAGAGGGAAAGAATCTCAAGCAGACCTCCCCACAGAGCGTGGAGTCCACTCCGGGCTTGATCTCACAACCCTGAGACCATGAACTGAGCCTAAAGAGTCAGCCACTTAACTGACTGAGCCACCCAGTTACCGCTACAATTTACTTTTTTGACATTCTATTTGTATGAGCTATCTTTCGATAAATTATATATTATTATAAACGGAGTCCATGTTACATTACTCCAAAACTTGGCAGCTTAAAACAAGAAACATTTATTCTGTCACAGTTTCTGGAGTCAGAAAGCCAGCAGCAACTTAGCTTCATGGATCTGATCACGGTCCTTATGAAGTTGCCGTCAAGCTGTCGACTGGGCCTGCAGTCACCTGAAGCCTCAACTGGAATGGAGGACCCAATGCAGAGCTCATTGGGGTGGTTGCTCAAATAGCCTTTGTTCCTCTCTCTTTGGGCCACTCCATAGCCTGTGTGTGCATCATCACACAATGTTAACTGGCTTCCTCCAAAGGTTATGAGAGAGAAAGAGACAGACAGAGAGAGAGCCCAAGATGGAAGCCACAGTATTTTCTACCTAATCTTGGAAGTGACATATTTACATTACGGCTACGTGCTGTTATTCACACATACAAACCCCCATAGAGTGTGGAGAAGGATTGTGGCCACTTTGGAAACCAGGAGGTGGTGATCGTTAGAAAGGGTCTTAGCAGCTGACACCACAAAAGAAGAACTGACATATGTACTTATTTCCTCACTCTTTTAAATAGCTACATTGTGTTCTGTGTTTCAGAAACAGGCTCTTAGCTATGATCATGTAAAATATTCCCTACTTTTCAAGAATACAGATAATAAATGAATCAACATACACTTTTACCCACTAGTGCTAATATTAAGATAAATTACTACAGTAGAACTGTGGACAGACGATAAACACATTAAAAATTCAGACAGAGGGGCGCCTGGGTGGCTCAGTCGTTAAGCGTCTGCCTTCGGCTCAGGTCATGATCCCAGGGTCCTGGGATCGAGTCCCGCATCGGGCTCCCTACTCTGCGGGAAGCCTGCTTCTCCCTCTCCCACTCCCCCTGCTTGTGTTCCTGCTCTCGCTATGTCTCTCTCTGTCAAATAAATAAATAAAATCTTTAAAAAAAAAAATTCAGATAGATCCGAAGTTTCCTCTGAAAATTTTGATTATCTGATTCCCTAAAATTGAATGATATTGACCATTTCCCCCATCATCACCAGTACTACATTCAAATATTGCAAATATTCACATTCTTCTCTATGTCCCTTTGCCTTGAGAGACAAAGAAGTCCCCTTCCTCCAGAGGTAGAGGGAGGGCACCTCTCATGGGAGGGTTTTATTTTATTTTAGTTTTTATTTTTTAAACGTATTTCAGAGAGAGAGAGAACACAAGGAGGGGGAGTGAGAGGAAGAAGAGGATACTGGGGTCCATCCTAGGAACCTGGGATTATGACCTGAGCGGAAGGCAGACATTTGACTGAGCCATTCAGGTACCAAAAATATTATTTTTTAAAGTAACATCTATGACCAGGGTGAGGGTTGAACTCATAAAACTAATATCAAGAGTTGCATGCGATAATGAGCCAAACAAGCATCCATGAAAATACTGATAATATGTGATAAAGAAAAAATATGACAAACAAGAAGTATGGTTATATAGAACAACATGTGATGGAAGATATGATAGAAACTTAATTCTAAAACAAGAATGGTAGTTACCCGATTACATTGCTTTCCCCTGACCGTCATAACAAATTACACATTGAGGGCCATAAAACAAGAAAAATTTATTCTCTCACAGTCTTCAATTAAACCCGAAATAAAGATGACACTAGGGCAGTGCCCTGCTAAAGTTCTAAGAAAAAATCTTTCTTACATCCCACTAGCTTTTCCTTCCTCCCAGGATTCCCTGGATTTTCGCAAAATAAAAATCAAATGTGCCTTAATACCCACGTTCCAGACATTCTCTATGTACCTCTTTCACTGTAACCTGCACTTTTCATAGGAAAACCTCAGCAGTTTCGAAGGAGGAAGCCTGTTAAAGGACTGGAGAGAGGGCTGGAGTAGATCGTGGCTAGGTGTAGGCTAAGGCGCCAATGGGAAAACCTTCAACGGGCAATCTCGGTCGTGGGCCTGCGCGGTGGCGGTGGGGGCTGGGGGAGGTAGAAGGCGTCCCAGGGAACACGCTTGCCACTTTGCCGTGGGACTCAAGGGATGGGTGATG
>NC_138374.1:133631200-133668813 GCF_054177405.1 Leptonychotes weddellii
GTGCGGGGAAGCGGGGCGGGGGGTGGGGGGGGGAGGGGTAAGAGGTCGGGGCAAGGTGAGCGATCCACCTCTTTGAGTCGGGTCACCTGCTGGAGCCCCTGGTCCCTTCCCTCGCCCTCGGGCCAGCCACCGCTCGGTCCAGCTTCCCGGCCACCGCGAGCAGAGAGTGGCACGGTTGCGCCGGGGATGTGGAGTTGGGAAAGCGAATCTGGACGCGTGCAGGAAGCAGAACCGACGGGCAGTGCAGGAGAGACAGCGTGAAGATTCGGGAGGCCGGTGGGGAAAACCCAACAGCCAAGCAGGGGGAGGGGGTGGAGGCACACCGGAGACAGACGTTGGACTTGTAGGCAACAGGTTCTTGAAATCGCATCACCCATCCCTTGAGTCCCACGGCAAAGTGGCAAGCGTGTTCCCTGGGACGCCTTCCACCTCCCCCAGCCCCCACCGCCACCGCGCAGGCCCACGACCGAGATTGCCCGTTGAAGGTTTTCCCATTGGCGCCTTAGCCTACACCTAGCCAGGATCTACTCCTGCCCTCTTTCCAACCCTGCACCTGTCCTTTTGTATGGATGATTTCATGGTAAAGCGCACACTGCTCTCTTTTTCTGATATCTGTCCCCTAGTGAAATGTTAATTTTTCTGTAAGTCTTTAATATTTCTTCCTTAAACTCAGCTTCCCGGAATTTTTTCTTTGTTTCTCTCCTGTCTTTGAATACCTATCTTTTGGAAGACTCCTTCTTTTGGGGGGCCTCCTTTCTTTTTTCAATCTGTTCACCCACCTTGATATTTTTGTGGCCATACTGGCAGGAATGCAAATAATTCCTGGTCGTTTCGGTGATCCTGATAGATGACTTCCCAACTCTCTAATTTGTTACTAGGCTTTTAGCCTCTAATCATGTTGGAAAATCATCTTTCATTTCACTACCCTTGTATTCTAGAAAACTAATGGACTTTTTTATTATAAGATGTTATGAAATATCAGGGGGATAAAAAAAAAAAGCCCATTGGCCTTGTTGATCTAGCCATCTGCCATGGTCCCTGTAAGTCTAGCTTACTTGGCCTGTGAATGTTTATAAAAACGTTTTGAATCAACCCAAGATGTATCCGGGAAGAATCAGTGTCTTCCAGTCATATCTGCTTTATTGTCTAGCATGGAAATAACATGCTCGCATTTTCTATTTTATGAAGATGACTTTGATCACGTTTTAGAAGCAGCCTCTGGTAAATTGTTTACATCTAGAAGACTAACCATATTAAAAGTACCACTCTTGGTGTTCTTCTGAGCCTAAGCAGGTGTAATGGACAATCTGGGTTTCTCTAACCAGGAATTTCTGATTGGCAGTATATATACCGGTGGAAGCCTCAGAGGGTTTGGTAAATTGCCCAGACTGTACAAAACCCAGAAAATTTATGTTCATAGAATTTCATGGAGCCGGTAAAATACATTCATTACTAAAACTTATTTTCCTGACTTAAAGTAACTTGTAGATCAGTTTCACATTTCAGTGTAAAAAATTATAGTTATACTCATTATAAATTAGTAATTCTCTATGGAGAGCCAGGGCCCTTGGCGATATTTTTGAATCACTATGTGAGTGAAAGGAGGAGTACCCGGGCACGTGTTCAACCTACTCTGTATCTCAAGTCTCCAGATGCTGTTTTGCCTCCCCAGGGTATATTTAGTACTGCTTGAGAATCACATTCAGGTTGAACCTTGGAGATTACTACTATTTTTTAAGTTATGTTTTTAAATAAATGCTCATCATCTGGGTTATAAAGAGGTAATGTAAGTGGTTTTCATAGAAATTTAGTGAAAGAAGAACATCAGGCTGATTTCCCAAGCAGGGATGTTAGTTCAAATCAGCAGCAAGCCATTTCCCCCGCACTCACCTACCCCTGCTCCATTCCCTACTCCCTCAAGCCATTTTCACATTCCTCCGGTGGTGAATTTGGTCTTATTTTTGTGCAGGTCTCAACTTCGGGAGAAAGAAGCAGTCACTTCTTGCTGGTGCTAAGAAATTAGGATGAAAGGAAGCAAGGATCCTAGTGTTGCACAACAGGGATGGCTTAACGTTCTGGCTTTTAGAACCTCACAACTGAGACCAGGGTGAAGAAATGAACTCTACAGAATAATGCTAGTATTTGAGTAATGATCTATAAATATGACCTGTGAAAGCAGGAATAGAGGGGTAGTCTCTGTGGCGCAATCGGTTAGCGCGTTCGGCTGTTAACCGAAAGGTTGGTGGTTCGATCCCACCCAGGGACGCCTGGAGTCGTGGCCTTCCTTTTTTTCTCAGTCCTTCCTCTTAAACATCAAAGTTCTACTTCTAATCCAAATTACTACGAATTACCTGCCTAGTAAGAGACATTTCCCAGGTCCTGTATCCTAGGAGATCAGGAGCTATCTATGGCCAAACGAGATACCCATGCTTTTTTCCCCCAAGAAGCAAAACCTTTCAGAGCTGCTTTTCTGCAGAATTCCACAGCCAGTCGGCCTTTGCAAAGGAGCGCTGCTAATACAGAAATCAGTTAAGGCTCTTTGCCATTTAGTTAATTCTTGCAGCAGATGCTAAGCACCTGGAGAAACTCAATGATCTCTGGCCAAGTTTAAAAGGGATTAAAGTTTAAAGCATTTCATGCATTAATGTGGTCTAATTTCTCCTGCTACTCACTTATACTTGGACACTGCTTTTATACATAGGACTTCAGTGAAAGTCCTAAAAATACTCTTTCAAGGGCTTTGCCTGTGGCTCCAAACTCTTGTCCTTTCATATTACACTCTTTTTTTGTGACCTTGCCAACTTTCAAATTTGTGTTTTCAGTACTTCTCTGAATCCTAAACCTATCCATGCATCCACCTGCCTGCTTCAGATGATCCCTTGCCCTCCAGGTCATCCTCTCCCGAACTGAATCCAACTTCTCCCCAGGACCTAAGCAGGAGTCTTCTCCAGTGTTCCCTCTCTTAGTGAATGATGGTACCATCACCTTTAGGGCAACAAGCCAGACAGCAAGGTGACTTCCTTGAAGTCTCTTTCCCTCACCCAGCAAATCCATCAGTCATCAAGTTCTTCCCATTTTAACTTCCCTGCCTTTCCCTTCCTGTTAGCCTGCTGCCAGTTTCCCTGGGGAGTGGACCCAGGTCAGCTTGAAAAGTCCTGGTATAGTACGAGGTACGTGTTGCCAGAACTCCCGTCTCTGTTCCCATGTCAGGAACTCCAGTGAGCTGGACTTTTCATCCTCTCAGATGTCCTTCTTAGCTCAGGAGTCAGGACAGGAGGACCACAGAGAGGAAACTCTCTTCCTGAAGGCTTTTAAAAAAGCAAAATCCTGGCTTTTCCCTAGTCTCTGAATATGTACCTGTTATTCATTTATTCATTTATGCACACAAGCATTCATTTATCAAACATAAATTGACAACTGTTATGTGCCAGGCACTCTGCAGGGAGCTACAGATACAATGATGAGCAAGAAAACAGATATAGTTATCATACTTATTCAGTTCATAAACTACTTCCTGTAATTCCTGACAACATGAACAGGGTGATCCAATTGTGCTCTCTGGGGGAATTTCCAGGACAAATGGTGCACCATCGTCCCTAATTCTTTTGTGTGCCATTTACAAACCTATGGAGGCTACAAGGCTATGCCATGCACTTGCCCCATATTGGCTGAAGGAAATTGGCTTTTGGAATCATCCAAATCTGTTGTGTTACCAGGTTTTCAGGCTCAGGATAACAGAGCAGGGTCTTTGGCTGCATAGAGTTGAGCTCCCCGAAGTGCTGGACCTGGGGGCTGGCAGTTAACCCAGGGTATACCCTGGTGTTTGGCCACAAATTATTCAGTAGGAACTGCCAGTCCATGGACTCTACCTGATCTCTGTAGTGTAATGAGTTAGACTTTCTGCTGTTAGGTTAAAGCTTGGTGGTTCACAATGCACCCAGAGATTGCTATCTTTTGAGCCACAAACATCCTTCCTTTGCCCCCAGAACTCCAAGTTGTCCATCTCTTCATAAGCTACTTACCTCATTTCTCAATTGTTCCTGGTATACATGAGGCTCCTTGGGCAGTTTTTTTTTTCTTTTTTTAATCTTAAGCAGACTCCATGCCTAGCGTGGAGCCCAACGACTCAGACCTCAAGCTCACGTCCCTGAGATCATGACCTGAACCGAAATCAAGTCAGACGCTCAGCCGACTGAGCTTGGGCAATTTCTTCTTGGTCAAAAGACTTTTGTGCTCTCTTCGGCAGCACATATACTAAAACTGGTCAAAAGGCTTTTGAGTGAAAGAATAAGTTATCTGGTTCTCACATCTCTAATATACAGTGTTGGGAAAGCCGTGGGTCAACTGCTATTGACACTCGCATTCGAAAGGGGTAAATTGAAGGCACACGGCAGTCACTGGTCCACAGCAATTCTGACATCCAGTCAGGTACATGTTGCCAGTTCCCTGATGAAGCCCCATTATTACTCTCTCGGAATGATTCTCTATGGCTCTCACTTCTATCTCCTGAATTGGCCTTACTTTTTCTTAAGAATAGTCAGTGTTTGTGGCTGATCATTTTCTCAGGCTGCTTCCTGACCATAGGAATTTGGAGGTCCAAAGGCTTCTTTCAATTTTGTACTGTCTCTGTCCCTTTCAGTCCAAGCTGATATACTTCCTTTAAAAGCTTAAAGAGTTTCTTATAAATGTATCAATATATACTCCAATTATTAGGCAAAAGCCAACTCACAGATCTCTTAGAGATCAGCCCTTTTCTACATTGGGACCCTGGTAAGGTTGCTGTGGGTCAATGTCCTTAAGATCCTTAAAGGCTCCTTAACAGGAAACGTCTCTGAGGCATGCCCTTAAGATTGATAGACTGCCTCCTTTCTGAGCCCAGAAGTCCATTAACACATGAATGGGTAAAGATATCTATCATCTATCATCTATCTATCTATCTTTATATCACACAAACACGCGCGCGCGTGCAATGGAATATTACTCAGCCATCAAAAAATGAAATCTTATCATTTGCAATGACATGCATGGAGCTAGAGGGTATTATGCTAAGTGAAATAAGTCAGAGAAAGACAAACATCATATGATTTCACTCATATGTGGAATTTAGAAAACAAAACAGATGAACATAGAATGGAGGGAAAAATAAAGACAAAAGCAGAGAGGGAGACAAACCATAAGAAACTCTTAACTTTAGGAAACAAACTGAGGGTTGCTGGAGGGGAGGTGGGTGGGGGGATGGGGTAACTGGGTGATGGGCATTAAGGAGAGCACGTGATGTAATGAGCACTGGGTGTTATATGCAACTGATGAATCACTAAACTCTACTTCTGAAATTAATAATACACTATAGGGTAATTGATTTTAAAGAAAATGAAATTAAATGAAATAAAAGGAATGCCTCCTTTCTGTCTGAAAGAGTCTGTGAGGCACTACTTCAGTCTTCTTGAGGTCTTAACAAAGAGTTCTACAGATACAGCTTTAGCTTCATCTTTCCCCTGGAACCATGTTTTGCTGACAGTACCTGGGTTTTATCTCTTTGGCCCACTCTTTCTTTCTGAAGCATTTTCTGGATGGAATCTGTCCCAAGCCTTGAAATTTCCTCCAAAATCCAGTTGAAAACTGAGTAATTAGTCCTTTAGCTCATCTCTCTTTTCTAGTGTTTTGTTATACGCAGTGCAGGGGAGGAAAAATTTTTTTTCCTTATACCCTCTTGGTTCTCTGGCTGGGGCCCTGTAAGATCAAGACTGGCAAAGGACGGGTTACCAAGAGAAAAACAGTTTATCAATGCATGCAGCTTACATCACACAGGAGAAACCTCATGATGAGTAACTCAAAGGGGTGGTTAGAACTTGGGCTTATATAGCATCTTAACAAAAGAAAAATAAATGTGTACAGAAATGAGAAGACAAAGGAAAGGGGTTTTCCTTTTCAAGGGCAGCAAACTGGGGGATGGTAAATCTATGAGCAAATTAATAGAGTAAGGTTTGCTTGTGCAGGTTCCTCTTGGAACTGACTTTATGTCTTCTTCTTTTCTTAAGATTTTCTTAAGTTTATTTAAGCAATCTCTACCCTCAACATGGGGCTCGAACTCACAACCCCAAGATCGAGCCATGTGATCTACCAAATGAGCCAGCCAGGTGCCCCACTTTATGTCTTCTTCATGGCTATAAAACCTCCCCAGGAGAGGGGACTTACAGGAGTCCTCAATTTTCAGAAGTTTCTGCTTTTAGTCAGATAAGGGAACTCTGGGAAACCTATCTTTCTGCATCTGTTGATGCTCATTTGTCTCTAGCTTAAAATAATCCTTAAAAAATAATCTTTATGCCAAAGTGGCATATTTTGGGGTGGCATATTCTGGTCCCCTACAGCATCTAAAAGAATCCAAACAGCTCCTCAGCGCTCTCTATGGAAAATTATTTAGCTAATCCCTGGATTCACTAGGTACGTTTTCTATTCTTCACATTACTACGGGAAACAGTGCAGAGGTACTTTCCGATAGTACAAAACAAGGGTGCCTCTTTGTCTGGTTTCCAATAATATACTCCTTATTTCACCTGAAGTCATCACTGTTAGCCTTCTTGAAGGCCGTCAGGATCCTGACCGCCAGCCAGTGCTCCAAACAGCACCGTATGTTTCGGCTATGGTTACGGCAGCATTCCGTTTCCAGGCACCAAGTTCCATTCCGATTACCTAGGGCTGTATATAAAAACCACACTAACCGCAGTGGCAGAAAACAGTGTCAACTGTGTTATGCTCATGGACTCTACAAGTCAGGGTTCAGGTGTAATTCCCACCAGCCATTGAAGAAACAGAACTTCCATGTTACACAAAATCTCTGAGAGACTAGAAAAGAAAAAGCACAGAGAGAAAGAGAAAAATACAGGTATAGTAGTTACCTTTGGGGGAAATGAGGGGAATCATTTGATTTCAAAGGCCCTGGTATTATTATATCCCATATTAGGGTCTACGAAACATTTGGGTTCTTTTTTAAATACTCTTTTGTACTGTGCACTTGTGTTACCTATAGGTTTAGATTTATACTAGATTCCATTTCATTTAAGTTTGGTGGATCAAGAGAGTTGATGGGGATAAGTACAGTGATTTCCTCACTTTTCATTGCTGACTGCCAATATGTATATTTTAAATACAATAAAACAGAAAACTAAAACTAAAAAAATTAAAATGTATGATTATGACTATAGTGAATTGAAATGTATTCCCCAAAAAGATATGTTCAATTCCAAACAGCCAGTACCTACGAATGGGACCTTATTTGGAAATAGGATCTTTACAGATGCAATTAAGTTAAAATGAGGTCATATTTTATTAGAGTGAACTCTAATCCAATGACTACTGTCTTTATAAGAAAAGAAGAGGATATACAGAGACACAGGGAAGAAAGTCTTGTGAATACAGAGGCAGAGATTGGAATGTTACAGCTATGAACCAAGGAAGGCCAAGGGTTGCAGGGAAGTCAGGAAGAGGCAAAGAAGGATTCTCCCCTATGGGTGTCAAGGAGGGTATGACCCTGCAGCACCTTGGTTGTGGACTTCTGGCCTCTAGAACTGTGAGCAGATACATTTCTGTTGTATTAAGCCTGTAGTACTTGGTTATGGCAGCCCCAACAAACTCATACAATTATCATCATATTAAAGCTCATCTGAAGTGTGACGGGGGAAGAAAGGAGCTCTGGGGGAAGTGGCAGTGTGTTAATTTCTTCATAGTTCAGGTTGGGAAGTGTCAAAGAAAAACCAGACCTGAACAGTGGTCAAAGCAGCAAGAGCAGATTGTATTCAGGAACTACTGCAACAGGGGAAAAGAGAACCTCAGGATAGGACTGGGCTCAATTCCAACAAGTAGGGACTTAGAGCCAAAGAGTAGAGTGGGTGTTAGTAGATGCAAAATTATTAAAAGAAAATATCAGCTAAGGGGGGATTCTGGCTAAACTGACCTAAATGAATTCTTGCTCAAGGTTGGCCAATGTGATCAGATATCAAGAGTGGGAGATTTTCTCTAAATGGACCTCCCAGGATTATTGCTAAAAACTGGGCAATGCAGACTTGACAAGGACAAAGACTGAAGCCAAGGTCAAAGCCGAGTTAAGAAGAGGACTTAGAGGAATCTGACTACAGTTCAGTCAAGGAAAGAGGCTTTGTCAGAAGTCAACCCACACTGTCAAAAAAAAAAATAGAGTTAAAGATCTATATGGTATCATAATTTTCATATATAAACACTGGATGAGATAAAAAGATATGCTAAACCTTTGAATTTACAGAAAGAAAATACAACAAAGAAAACAGACCACATAGTAAAATATTTTTAAATAATATAATTATGTAAAAGTTATCTTACGGGGCGCCTGGGTGGCTCAGTTGGTTAAGCGACTGCCTTCGGCTCAGGTCATGATCCTGGAGTCCCTGGATCGAGTCCCGCATCGGGCTCCCTGCTCGGCGGGGAGTCTGCTTCTCCCTCTGACCCTCCCCTCTCTCATGTGCTTGCTCTCTCTCATTCTCTCTCTCTCAAATAAATAAAATCTTTAAAAAAAAGTTATCTTACACTGAAATGAGCAAACTTAAGTATCTGTAACACCAATAAATATAAGATGGGATTATATCACCTACTAAGGGAAACAAATCAAGGGAATCTAGTCCCCAGATCAAAACCAGTGGCAGTAGATCTTTCTTATTGTGTGGACCTCAATTCTTGGGGAATATGAATTTGAGTATGAATGAGGTCGGGAACCCTCTTTCCTCTAAAGAAGATAAAGTGGAGGCATTTTCTACTTTAATATGTGATCTTAGTTCAATGGGCTATAAGTTACTTCCCTAGATTCTGATTCAAGGGCCAATCATATGCAGAATCATAAACAGTTTAGAATTCATTTATCCAGAAAGTCAAAGTCAATATCTAGTCTTGACCGTTCCTATGGTTTCCTTACCAGATTCTTTCTTTGGCATGAGTTTGGCTCTATTTCTGGCCTCCTAGCTCCCCTTTGGCTATTCCCTTTATCTGAGTCTGGTTGTTAATTCTCATAAATCTATGACCCACTAATAACCTCTCAATTAATTCTTTTTCTGCTTAATTTGCTAAGTTTATTTATGCTGTTTATATCCAAGACCACTAAAATTTAGATATCAGTAACAGAAATATATGGGTATCTGAAATGGTGAAAGGGCTTTGTTGGGGTAGAAGGCAGGCAAGATATTGTGAATATTCTGGAAAGAGAATCTAACAACCCAATGTCGGCTGTATAGCAGTTAATAGTCATCTGTTGTCGTCTGAGAATCTGCATTGCTAATGACTTGGGACTTCATGACAGATGTGAGAAATTTAGACTTAGAAAGTCTCCTTAAAAGAGAATGGTGTAATCAGTCCCCTACATTTTCAATTTATGGCACAGGTTAAAATGAAGAGACTTCAGTGACCTCCAAAAGGGATATAAGAAATTGTTTCACCTTGTTTATTTTTTTAAGATTTTTATTTATTTATTTAACAGAGAGAGAGAGCACAAGCAGGCAGAGTGGCAGACAGAGGGAGAGGGAGAAGCAGGCTCTTTGCCAAGCAAGGAGCCCGATGTGGGGCTCGATCCCAGGATCCTGAGATCATGATCTGAGCCGAAGGCAGCCGCTTAATCAACTGAGCCACCCAGGCGCCCCACCTTGTTTCTTTTTTAACAGTTTATTATTTAACATACAACAACCTGCCCATATTTAAAATATACAGTATGATATTTTGACATATGTATGCACTGGTAAAGCCATCATTATAATCAAAATAATAAATATATCCATCACCCCCAGAAATTTCCTTATAGCCCTCGATAACGCCTCCCTTCTGTCCCTCACTAAGTCATGCCCCCACTGACCTGTGCATCTCAAGCAAATACTGATCTGCTTATAGTCACTGTAGATTAGTTGGCATTTTCTAGAGTTTTACGTAAATGGAGTCATATAGGAATTCCTCTTTTTTGTTTGGTATCATGAGTCTTTTTAATTTTAGTCGTTCTAGTACATGTGTAGTGTTATGTTCATACCCGCTAGGATTGCTATCATTTTAAAAACAACAACAACAATAGAAAATAAAAAGTGTTGGCAGGAAGGAGAAATTAGAACCACCAAACGTTGCTGGTGAGAATGCAAATGACCCAGCGATTTCACTACTAGGTATGTACCCAATATAATTAAAACCAGATACTCAAAATGAGTCCTTGCACATGAATGTTCATAGCTGCACTATTCACAGCAGCCAGAAGATGGAAACAACCCAAATGTCTATCAACCAATGAATGCATGAACAACACGTGTGTATACATACAGTGAAATATCCACGCTACAGCTTGAATGAACTCCAGCAATAAGCTAAGCGAAAGAAGCCAGAGACAAATCACATATTGTGTGATTCCATGCATATGAAATATCTAGAAGGGGCAAGTCCATAGGAATAGAAAGCAAGCTGATGGCTTCCAGGAGCTGGGAGGAGCATGTACTGAGGAATAATTGCTCATTGGGGATGGATGTGGGGCTTTATTTTGGGATGATGAACGTGTTTTGGAACTAGATAGTGAAGGTAGTCACACAACCTTAAGAATGTACTAAATGCCACTGAATTGTTCACTTTAAAATAGCTGAACTTATGTTATATGCATTACATTAAAAAAAACAACAACCCAGCATGGTCCCTGAAGTCCAATGGTCAGCAGGTTTGATCCATAAATCAGTATATTGGTGGTTCAAGTCCCCCAGGGGAGGTGTGTTGCTAACCTACTCTTCCCCAGCCCTGCTGCTTCTCTGCCAGAGGGACTTTTTCTTTCTTAATTCATCCCTGTTATGTGACCAGTGAAAGCATCTTCGTACCATACCCAGAGAGGCAAAAGCTCTGAAAAAGCAATGATCCTAAACTGAAGCCTAACCAAGGCGGTTTTCTCTTCTGTGTGCTTAGTATAAGGTGTCCCCTTCTGGGATGGTTAATTTTATGGGTCAATTTGACTGGGCCATGGGATGCCCAGATATTTGGTCAAACATTATTTGGGGTGTTTCTGCAAGGATGTTTTTGGGTGGGATTGACATTCAAATCAGTAGACTGAATAAAGCATATTGCCCTCCCTAATGTCGGGGAGCCCCATCCAATCGGATGGAGGCCTGAATAGAATAAAAATACTGCACGCGGGGCGCCTGGGTGGCTCAGTCGTTAAGCGTCTGCCTTCGGTTCAGATCATGATCCCAGGGTCCTGGGATCGAGCCCCACATCGGGCTCCCTGCTCGGCGGGAAGCCTGCTTCTCCCTCTCCCACTCCCCCTGCTTGTGCTCCCTCTCTCACTGTGTCTCTCTCTGTCAAATAAGTAAAAAAAAAAAAAAGAAAGTAAGTAAGAAAGAAAGGTACAAGTTCCCTTCCACCAAAAAAAAAAAAAAAAAAACTGCATGGCCTCCCTCTAGTGAGAGAGAACTCCTCCTGCTTGACTGCCTTTGAACTAGGACATCGGGTTTTTCCTGCTTTGGGGCTTGGACTGGACCATCCACTTTTCCGGGGTCTCAAGCCTGCTGGCCTTGGTCTTTGGACTTGAACTGCACCAGCAGCTCCCCTGGTTCTCAGGCCTGCAGACTCCAACTGGAACTAAACCATCACCTCTCCTGGGTCTCCAGCCTGCCAACTCACTCTGCCGGTCTTGGGACTCCATAACCACATGACCCTTAGAGACAAATAGAGCTATAGATGTAAATCTCCTATTGGTTCCGTTTCTCTGGAGAACTCTAATACATCTTCCATGCATGTCCCTTCTCCCTCCTCTCATTAACTCCTAGCAGAAAATCTGAGGGCTCCTCAAATGACAGGAAACAGAAACAGCTTTATATTTTCTTTTTTTAACTGGAAACATGCTACTGAATGCAATTTGAAGGAGAAAATGCATACCTGTTAGCCCACTGCCTTCAAACCACATGGGAGCTGCTTGAGCTGCTGAGGTGAAAACACTCCCCAAAGAACTTGGCAGTGTCCTTCCTAGAGGGAGAGCCACAGAGGTCCAAACAGAAAGGACTGTATGCTTAACGGATATGGTGGATGGCAAAGGTTCTGAGTTTATTTCCAAGGGTGCTGTGATTCACCAGGGGTGGGGCCTGGGGAAAGGTTCCTGGGCGGGGGAATGGAGAAAGATGACTCAGTTTGGGAGAGCATGACCTTAGATCCAAGTGGTGGGGGGAGGAGCTGACAGCTCTATACAGGAGTGGGCCTGGAAGCTCAGAGAAGTAGCTGTGCCTAGTATTTGTAGCTGTGGGGAATAGCACAAATGGAGGGCCACATACCATATGTCTAAATATTTTAAATTTATCTGTTAAGCTAATAAACAGTAAAATACAGTAAGATCTTTCCACCTACCTTGACAAAAAGACCTTCTTAAGGACCTATGAGGCCAGATTTGCATTTGGAATTGTGGGACTCCTCAGAGCTCTGTGCCTGAGGACAGTGGCTCAGGGAGGACCCTCTCCTCTCAATTCTAGCTCCTTCCTGCACAGAGAGGGGTCTAGTGCAGGTGTGTGGGCACCTCGCCTCCCACTACCAGGAGCTGCTCAAACCCCTGCAAACAGCCTTCCTTTGGCCCCCTGTTGATCCTCACCTGCACACACTGGAGGCCTAATCCACCTCCGCCACACTGATGGGCAGAGAGCCCTAACCAAACTTTAGGCATCTGTGCAGGTCATTCCAGGTCCCAAATGACAGAGCGGGGCCTAGAAGAGGGGTGCAGCTCCAGGTGGGCCTGTCCCATTGGCCCTGAGTATTCCTCCCTCTGCATCGCAGAGGACCCTAGTGGGAGGAGATGAGGAATAAGATCCTTTTGTGGGAGGGGAGGGAGCAAAAGAGAGACATGTCTTCCTGCGTCAACCATGGGGAAACTATAGAAGTGGGACAGGCACAAAAATTTTAGGAATGAGGTGGGCAAAAAAGAAAGAAATATGAGAAACGCTTGCGGTCAGAGGGAGGCAGTGACAAAATGTAGGAAAAATTGTCCTCTTCCTTGGCTTGACCTGTGACAACATTTGTTGCAACTTTTCTGCCACTGAAGTCTCCTTCCACCCCCTGACCCAAGTGGCAGTCACTGCATCCAGCACCACACACCCACTTCACGACATTCTCCAGACATTTCTAAAGGTCTCTAACAGGTGCCTGCATCATTCGTAAGATCTTACTCCTCTGGGAGATGCTCCCCGTGTGTCCTCCGTGCCATCCCCTGGTGGTCTAGTGGTTAGGATTCAGCGCTTTCACTGCCGCAGCCTGGGTTTGATTCCCGGTCAGGGAAGCAGGTTTTCCGTTTTTCTTTCCCCTTCTGACCACCATCAATACTCTGTAGTTGCTGCGACTCCTGCCGCCTGGCTACATAGTCAAAGCGCAGGGCGCTCAGTCTCCCAGGCTGGCAAGTGCCCGCGTGGCTGCTGACTCTTGCCCGCCAAGGCCAAGCTCGGGGATCCTCAGATGAAGACGGTGGCTCGCGCAGCCCGCAGGCCTCTCAAGCTTTTCCCCGGGTGATCCGGAAATCAGTTTTGAGAACCTCAGGATGAAGTCACTGGGGAGCCAAAGACTGGTGTCATGTAATTTACTATTTTAATAGGATCAGTCCTCATCTATTTGTGATAGTTCCTGTCTTACAGGTAAAGTGAACTAATTACCATATAGAAATAACATTCTTGTTTTTACAAAAGACCAAAAGGCAGAGGATCTGGTAAAATGACCTGAGTTGTCTACACCTCTGGAATATAACAGGGTTTCAATGTATGGGGGAAACATTACATCCATTATTGAAACCGTGCCTATCCAAGCAAACCGTAACAGATGTAAGAGTCATTTGATATAACTCACTGTTTCATGTAGAAATTTTCTCATAGGGACAAAAATTAACCCATAATTTCCAATAGAGGGAGGCAGAGGCGAGTTTGAATCCACATAGGGGAATGTCTCATTCTTCACACGTACCTTGTTCCCTCCATACCAATACACCTCAGGACCAGATGACTGGTGGGATGCGCGGGAACAAGCCTCGGTGAAAATGGAGTTGCTCCGAGCAACAGTAGAACCCCAGTGGTGATGAGAAAGAAAACAGACTTCCCTGGCCGGGAATCGAACCCGGGCCGCAGCGGTGAAAGCGCCGAATCCTAACCACTAGACCACCAGGGAAGGGGTGCTGAGCAATGCTGGGCAGCACCTCCTGACAAAAGATCTTGGGACTGAGTCAAACATACATTAGGAATTTGGGGGGATGTCTGAAAAACGTCCTTGAAATTGTAAATAATTTTTGAAGGTGTGTTTTGTAACTGGAGTCCAGTGGAACAATGGAGCCTCCGTATGAGCAGAGAAGATGCGAGCAATATTCTTGTTCACCTTCCTTGTTGCCCATTTGTATACGGTATTTGCTACCTTCCATGAACACAGGATTCCGGATGGACCCACCACGCAGTGGGAGTTCAGAGACTTAAGGTGAGTCTAAAGTAAGCACTTTGCCTCTGTCACGGAATAAACTTCCAGCCCAGAGGCCACACTTTCCATTCCAAGCAGAATTTGCTTCAAATGGAAAAAGAAGACAATGGTGTTCTAAGAAAAACCAACGACCAAGAAATCCTATCATATCCTGTCTTACGTAACTTCTGGTGTTAACCAACCACTTACGGTGGAAACAATGACACAGAAGGAAAGGTAAAAACAGCACAACCCAGAATTCCTTTTCCTTTCACGCCTTCCTTCCTTTCCAGCAAGCTGAAGGTAGAAAATGGTAGAATGTGTGTATTTAGAAGTAAACTAAGAACAGTTGAGTTAATTCTGTGCAACATTTCCACTGTTCTGGAAAGGACAAAAATTCATGTGCCCTTAGGAGCTATGAAATATGGATTGTGTGATTTCAGTGATTCTGCCTATGAGTTAAATGCTTTTATATTTGCACTGTCAACTAAAAACAAATCTGGACTTAGATAAGGAGAGACTTCTCAAAAAGACTATTGCAATAGAAGAGGATGCTCCAATCTCAGAAATCTGCAAATATCTCAACATCAAACAGCAAAAGGTGTTTCTTTCACAGGGAGGGGTAAGCAGAGCTTAGCAGCAACTTTTAAGGGGAAATTGAGGCAGCGAGGGAGAGTGAACAGAGAGCATGATGAGAGCAGTTTCCCAGGAAATGTGTTTCCCTTTGGTCAATGGATTGGCAGGATAAGCTAGTAAATGGGACGTGTTCTGCATATTGGCAGTTGCTCAATCTTGGACACCAGCCAAAGTCCAAGGGCCTATGGGGAGGATAGAAGCTTGACTCCAGGTAGCTCAGGCTAAAGCAGAGGATGAAAACTGGGCCTTGCACAATCTAATGATAACTGGCAAAATTCATCCTAATTATTTTAATTTTTCTTTACATAGAATGACATTAAATAGCAAATAAAAAAACACCACAACAAGTGGGGAGGGAGGCCACGGAAGAAGGGGAAAAGCTTTATACTTCACAACCTCTAGCAGCACTTTTCTTGTTGCTTTCTGAACAAGAGGCTCACGTTCTTATCTCCCACTGGGCCGCACAACTCATGATCCTAGTACCAGATGGTAAGTTGAGTTTCCGGGTCTACATTTGTATTAGCGTGATTCACGGCTTCTTTCTCAAACATCCCAGCTGGAGTTCGAGTTTTGGTTTTGTTACCCATCTTCACTGTTCTGGGGCTTGATCAAGCAGCTGAAGACCTTGGGGACCCCAGGCTACACCTCCCATGCAGGTGTCCAGCTGGGCCCTGGACCCAGTTGATTGCTCTTTTGCTTTTCCTGTAGGATACAGGTCGACAGTTGATTCATTGCAGTCGCCTACTGCCCTTTCATCCAGCAGGAGCTGAGCAGGACAGACATCTCTCCAGAGCCTGCAGTTGGATTTTGCTGACCTATTGCTTTTGCAAGGCCCAGCCTCACCCCTGCTCGCCCATTCCCACGCAGGGCATGGCAGCCTCACACCTCCCAGCAACCTCTGCGTCCAGGTGGGAAGAGGGACTGTCTCTGACCACCTACCACAATCGTGCACGTGGACTTGGGCGGGGGAGAGGTGGAAAGCCGGCAATGTTTCTGGCATTTCCACCTTCTGCCACTCCTATACTGGTCTCTCTCTGTGGCAGGGGACTGGACACTGGTGGTCTCCCGGGAGCTAGGTCACAAGAGGAATCAAAGCCTTGTAGCTAGTTGGACCCAAACTAGAATGAGGAGATAACTGACTTTGATGAAAAGCCCCATCTCCTTCCTCATTAGCATAGTGGTGATTTATTCCCATCTGTCATGGGAGATTAGGATTTAATTCACCAGCGATTTAACTCATTTGTTACCACATCACTTTTGCTTAACTCCTCTTATTTCCTAGCTTACAAGTAAAATCAAACAGTTAGTTACCATATAGAAATACATTCCTGTTTTACAAGAAATCCAAAGGGATTAAGTGTGACATTCCAGATCTTGCAAGCCCAGTACGTGTATTTGCATGGCGCTGGACTGCCCTGCGGGGCACTTTAAACATCTGTGGAAAGGCCAAAAGGGTAAAATTACCGGGCCACCTAGAACTCTAATTTTAACTATTTTTAGGATTTCAAAGTGAGAGAAAGTTTCATGATTACTAATACTGTGCTTCTATTGACAGAACCTTTCTAGATTTAGCGGATATCTGAAATATTGTGCATGTTTCCAAGTGAAAGTTTAATAACAGATCAGTGATTTCCCGGTGGGGTGGGGGAAGCATTTTGGAATTACTGGATGGACATCTTCAATCTTCACAGCCTCCCTGCCCCTCGGGTGCTGACCAGCCTAGCAACTGGGTGTTTGACTCCGCCCTTTGTCTCTCTTGACAGCTAGAAGGACTAGGAGCTCACTGCCATGCTTAATTTACACCTTTGAGTAAATGATCAGCATTCTTACCTTTAAAATATATTTCAGTGAGAAGTAATGAAACTAAGGCTTACTGAAGAGGCTGCTGAGAGGCTGTTGTCATCAGGTTAAGGCGCCCGCAGATGGAAGTTTCCCCCCGCCCCACTCCAGCTGCCCCCTGCCTCAGTCCAAGCGAAGGGTCCACTTCAATTCTCGACTCGGGTCTCAACTCTGGGTGAAGGAGCAGTGGCTTTCCACTGGAGCGGGGCGTCGGGATTGATGAAGCGAAGTTCTGGGCTCCCGAAGTTACGAAGTGATGATTTCCATGTCTGGCTTCTGGAATCAGCCGCGTCTGTCCTGCTGCCAGGCTCAGGATCACAGCGTTGGGTGCTGGGCCCAGCAGGGCTGAGCGCGAAGCACAACCTTACCTCTCTGTGGGAAGCACCTGGACAAGACTTACCTGGGGAGCCACGCTACTGAGCATATGGGGTCCTGCGGGCTGCCACCTTCAGCTTTTTTTTTTTTAATTTTATTTTTATTTATTTGCGAGAGAGGGAACACAAGCAGGGGGAGTGGGAGAGGGAGAAGCAGGCTTCCCATGAGCAGGGAGCCCGATGCGGGGCTCGATCCCAGGATCCTGGGATCATGACCTGAGCTGAAGGCAGACGCTTAATGCGCCCCACCTTCAGCTTTTAATTAATGTTCAGTGGTTTGATCCCAATTCCTGGACAGCCTTTCCTGAGGTGACTATCCTGCTGCCCTCTACGTTTCAGTTTGCCCTCACTGGTTCTCCAAGTTTCTAAGTCTTAGTTTTGGTCTCTGCTGAGGGCCCCCACTCCTCCCTTCCCCCAACAGAAAGAGAACATGCTGGTATCTGTCTGGCTAAACAGCGTTAGGACTTGTAAAATAATGGCGCCCAGCCCAAATATGCCAAGTGTCTGAGAGACCCTGCATCGGTAATGTGATATTGAGATATAACAACAAATGTATACTTTGGTCTTCAACTCAGGCCCCCCGCCAGAGCTAAAACCTTTGTAATTTCCTAAGAAAGAAAGATGGTAGGAGGATCTTTTGTTCTCACATTTCTTCTTTGACCTGGTTCCTATCCCAGAGCTCCTAAATCCTTTGGAATTTCCTGGGTAGGCGTGTGTTATGATTTAATGAGGTGACTCCTGGTGGGCTCCTGGATAGCTTCAGGATGGGGTCTAGTCACCAGAAAAACCATTATGATTAGAAACTTGGCAAGCTCAGTGACACCCCCTACCTCCTCTGGAGAGAGGCTGGAGATCGAGTTAATAATGGATGGTACCTCCTTGGAGATGCCTCCACACACAAAATCCCTGAGGTAGGGGGTCTGCACAGCTTCCAGGCTGGGGAACCCGTGGAAACCCCTTCCCGCCTTCCCTGCCCTATGCATCTCCTGTCTGGCTGTTGCGGGGTCGCATCCTTTTATAACAAACTGATAATCTGGTAGGTAACCTGTTTTCCTGCGTTCAGGGAGTCATTCTAGCACTTTATCAAGCCGGAGGAGGAGGTGATGGGAGCCTCTGATCTATAGCTGGTTGGTCCCAAGCACAGGTGACAACCTGCACTCATGACAGGTGCCTGCAGAGGGAAGGGGTGCCACGTGGGACCGAGCCCTCCCCCTGTGGGATCTGACGCGACCTGAGTGCCCAGGGTCAGAACGGAGCTGAACTGGAGGAGCCCAGCCGGCGTCCCGGGCGGGGACTGGCGGGGACCGGCGGGGGTGGGGGGCCTCCCGCACCTCGCGTGGGCAGAGGTGCAGCGTCTGTGGCAGGAGTAAAGGAGACCCACAGGAGGAAAGGCACGGCAAAGAGAAAACGGAGCGTCTCCTTTACAAGGGCCTTCTGAATTCAGTGCGGGGCGAACGTCAAGTGTGTGTTTATTGTTTCGGAGCGAAGCGGCCACGCCGCCACCGGTCTCTTCCCGCCCGCACGTGCTGCAGGCGCCGGCGTCCCGCGGGCCTTGCGGGGTCCGGGAAAGGGCGCGGCCCGCGCGCGGGGAGCCCGGGCGGCAGCAGGCGGCTCCCCGCAGCGCCGCCCCCCAGCCCCAGCCCGCGGGGGCCCGGAGCTTCCCCGCGGGGGCGCCATCGAGTCCGGCCAGCGGCTCGCAGCCGCCCAGCGGCAAGGCGGCTTTCCAGGCGCCGGCTGCCGGCCGGTTTCCGTAGTGTAGTGGTTATCACGTTCGCCTCACACGCGAAAGGTCCCCGGTTCGAAACCGGGCGGAAACACGCGTACCTTTTGCGCGCTGCGCTGGGGTCCTGCGGCCCAACGGGCCAAGCCCGCGGGAGACGGCCGCGCCGCCCCGGGCAGGAGGCGGGTGGGCAGGTGGCTGGGCACCCCCGAGCAGCAGGCGCCTTCGCAGCCCTCCGCCGCCTCCTTTGCGGTGTCCTTCTCCGGCCCCGGAAAGGGAAAGCACGCTGGCCGCTCAGCGAATGAAGCCCTCGGTTCCGATCCGGACCCCCGAGGACCAGGCTCTCGGTCAGGCTCTGCTCCGGTGCCGGCCTCCGGCTTGGCCGCGGTCGGAGCGCCTCCTCCGGGGCATCTGCCAACCTGTGCGGGGACCCAGCCAGGGCGGGGCGACCGTCTGGCTTTCCGCGGATGGCCCGCAGGACCGAGGAGCCGGGTCCCCCACCTAACCTGCCTTTCCTGGTTTCTCTTCACCATTTCAGCTCCCACCATCCAGCCCGTTCTCAGTCAACAAGCGTGATCTCCTTTCTCCCTCCCTCTTCTCAGTCTCTCCCCACGGGGAATCCTAAGGCCCTCGGTTCTCAATCAGGTGGAAACGATATGTTTTCCTCTAATTAAAAATTTATTCTCACAATCCAACCCTTCCCTCCCCCAAAATACGCAATTTGAACAGACATGTCACCAAAGAAGATAGATGAACGAATGATCATAGGAAAAGGTGTTCAACATTACTTATTAGAGGAAGACAAATTAATAACAATGAGATACCACTACACGTTATTATAAATGTCTGCCGTATCAGGCTGTCAAGGATGTGAAGGAACCGATGCACACATTCACTCCTGGTATGAACGTAAAATCCACTTTGCAGTTTCTTTAAAAGTTAAACTACTACAATATGATTCTGCCATTCTAATCCTTGGTATTTACCAAGCGGAAAGAAAGCAAATGCAGGTATGAAGACTTGTACCCGAAAGTTCATAGCAGCTTTATGGGTAAGGGCCAGAAACTAGCAACAACCCAAATGACAATTAACAGCTGAAGGTAAATTGTGGTATCCCCATGCAACAGAATACTCCTCAACCCTCCACCCCCCAAAAAGGGAATGAACTATTGATACACACAACATGGATCTCGAAATAATGATGCTGAGTGAAAGCCCAACCAAAAAAAAGTGCTGTATGATTCCATTTATATAAAATTGTAGAAAATGGGGGCCCCTGGATGGCTCAGTCAGTTAAGTGCCTGACTCTTGATTCCGGCCTAGTCATGATCTCAAGGTCCTAGGATCAAGCCCAGGAGGAGTCCAGCTCTGCACTCAGCGTGGAGTCTGCTTGTCCTTCTCCCTCTGTTCCTCCCCTGCTCTCTTTCTCTGTCTCTCTCTCAAATAAATAAATAAAATCTCAAAAAAGAAAATTATAAAATCATAGAAAATGAAAACTGTAATGACAGAAGCAGATCAGAGGTTGCTTTGGAAGTGGGAGGAGAATGGCAGGTGATAAGAATTAAAAAGGGGCCCAAAGAAATTTTAAGGGAGGGGGTGGTGGTGAATATGTTCATTATCTTAATTGTGGCCAGCTGTGTTATGATTGTCATTGATCATAGGCACTTTGACCTTCATGGGCCACTTCCTTCATAAGAATATATTTTTAGGGGCGCCTGGGTGGCTCAGTCGTTAAGCGTCTGCCTTCAGCTCGGGTCATGATCCCAGGGTCCTGGGATCGAGCCCCGCATCGGGCTCCCTGCTCCGTGGGAAGCCTGCTTCTCCCTCTCCCCCTGCTTGTGTTCCCTCTCTTGCTGTGTCTCTGTCAAATAAATAAATAAAATCTTAAAATATATCTATATATATTTTTAAATATTAAAAGCCTTTAAAATATATCAATATCAAAATATTTTACAAATGTGTTGGTATAAGGATGAATAGCAATATGTAAAAATATTTTCTTTAACATAAAAATTCATTATTTTCTTTGAATTTAAAAGCGTTTTTTAAGAATTAAAGCATTTTTAAATTTACAATAAACTAAAGCATTTTCATAGGTGTCTGACTATGTTGCTTAATGGGCAAGTCAGCCCTGGAGTTGAAAGATGGCTTCATAGGTCAATATATGTGTCAAAACGTAACAACTTGTACATTTTAAATACATACACTTGCCTGTCAAGCATGCCTTAACATAGCTGTTAAAAATTGCTTTAGTATTTCTTTTTTTTTTTTAAGATTTTATTTATTTATTTGACAGAGAGAGACACAGCGAGAGAGAGAACACAAGCAGGGGGAGTGGGAGAGGGAGAAGCAGGCTCTCCGCCGAGCAGGGAGCCCGATGCGGGGCTCAATGCGGGGCTCGATTCCAGGACCCTGGGATCATGACCTGAGCCGAAGGCAGACGCTTAATGACTGAGCCACCCAGGCGCCCCTGCTTTAGTATTTCTCAGAAAAAAAAAACACATATTTGAAGGCTGTTCTGGATACTCATATAAATATATATTTTTAAGTTTTTTATTAAAAACTTTGTACCAGGGGCGCCTGGCTGGCTCCGTTGGTAGAGCATGGGACTCTTGATCTTGAGGTTGTGAGTTTGAGCCCCACATTGGGAGTAGAGATTACTTAAAAAAATTGTTTTTAATTTTAAGAAATCTTTTTAAAAAAAGGTTTGTATAAAACAAAATATATACTCACAACATTAAATAATTTTTAGGTGGACCTCACGTACAGTGTTAATCTCAATTCCTTGTCCTCTATCCACCTGGATGAGTACAAAATATTTTGGGGGGGTCTTAATTTCTTTTCTTTTATCCCTATTCCCTACTCCCACCCCCAGCTAATGTGTTTGATATGTATCCTGGATGTGTGTGTATGTATCCTTGTAAAATGTGCAGCTGTTCCGTGTGTAATTTTTGCACTTGGCACTGTGACTTCATGGTCTACTCATGTTGTTGTCTGCACATTTAGTCCTTTGTTTCTAACTGCTGTAAATAATTTTATAGTGAGCATCCGCCCACTTTACTTTTCTTTCCCCTATGATGGATACCAGGCTGTCAGGATACCACACCCTGCTATCAGAAACAATGCCATCATACATTCTCTATTAAACACATATTTAGAGAGAGCCTAAATGCCAGGTACTGTTCTGACCTCTGGGGATTAGGTCATGACAAAAAGAGAGACAAAACAAATCCCTGCCGCGTGGAGTTTACATTCTAGTGGGTGAGACAGACAATAACAAGATAAAATACATAGTGTATTCTGTGATGATACGTACTAAGGGGAAAGAGAGAACAGCAGGATATGAAATGTTTGGTGGTGTGCGTGCATGTGGGGGGGGCGTGTATAGGAAGTTTTAGATAGCACGGCCAAAGAAGGGCCCCTGAGAAAGTGATTTTTGAGTTAAAATCTGAAAGAAGTAGGAAACTAGCCCTGTAGATATCTGGGCACTCAGCAGCAAGGGGCAGCAAGTGCAAAGGTCCCATGGCAGGAGCTGTTGTATTCCAGAAATAGCAAAAAGGCTCCTGCGACTGGATCAGAGAGAGCTAGAGGGCAGTAGAGTGCCTTGTAAGACATACTAGAAGTTTTGGCTTTCGCTTTGCTGAGAGCTGGAAGGCTGGGGAAATGCATTTCCCTGCGTCGCACAACAGGGCAGAGAATGCATCTGAGAAAGAGACACTACAGCCAAATAGCAGCGAGGAAAGAATAACTACAGTTCCTCTGGTGACCCTGCTTTTGTCTCTATCTGGAGCCTAAAGTGATTGATGGCTCTCCATCACCCTTGTTCCAGACCAACTACTCTAGCATTCCTTGGTTACCCATTCCCCTAGCTCCTTTCTGAGTAGATGCCAGAAAGCTGGGCCAGTTGAGGAAGAGAAGCGTTGGCAAATTCCTCAGAGCTTTGTGGACCTTGAAAAGAGCCCTTCCCTGTTGCTCAGAAGATTTCAGGGCTTTATGAAGAGTACAAAGAATTAGTAGGGTGGCAGGCCTCTACCACCCAGACCAGCCAGGATCTTCCAAAGTCTGATCCTTGGTCGGACACAAATGGGAAATCCAGGAACGGGAGACAGACTTTGCTTCCGGGGGCAAACAAGTCCACGGCTTCCTATGGAAGCTGTAAGGTAACTTGCAGGAAGCTCGGTGGTCTTCTCGCCCTGCTCCCTTCTCTGCTGTGACGCAGGACCCAGGCTGCTGTCACCCCAGGTCCCAGGAAAGTATGATGAGCCTTCTGAAGCGTTTCAGGATAGAATCAGTGAGACTTGCCTAAGAAATAAGAAAATGGCTGGGTCACATGTGTTTGGGGCCCTGAAAGGAGTAGTCTGCATGTTAGCGTAGGCAGTTAGTTCTGTTCTAACAAGAGACCCAGAAGCCAGCAGCGAGGAAGTCCAGGCCAGCTATTGGGAAGGTCAGAGGCCTGTCCTGGCAGCCCTCCTCAAGAAGCCGGATCAAACCAGACAGGCCCAAGATGGCAGGTGCCATGACAGGAAACCCCTGATAAAATAAGGAAGAAAAAGGGCGAAACCCTGCTTCCCACCCCAAGTAATAAATATTCTGCCCCCGAGTTAACAACTGTTAATAAAAGATAGAAACCCAACCACCAGGGCATGCAGCTCGCTCTCTTGAGCTTCCCTGTTCTCCTATCTTCGAGAATGTACTTTTGCCTTAATAAACTTTCCTGCTTCTGTTACCCATCTACTGTGCTGCGTGTCTGTCCTTGAATTCGTTTTTGTGACAAAACCAAGAATTTTTGTCAATTCCTTCAGGTCTGGCTGGGTGGAGGCCTCAGGGCCCCGGAGCAGCCTTTGCTTTCAAAGAGGCTACACAAGCCAGTAATTCTCCTCTAGTTTCGGTACTGCAGGCAAGAGCTTCGCACACTGCTGGGGAAATGGGCTCCATCTGGCTGAGTGAGGAGTCTCAGGCATCAAGATCCTGCCCAACTTAAGTTAGAAGACTAGACAAACTTTTCCCCTGTGTTTGGAAACAGCCAGTGCATGGTAAAGGCCAGAAATGCATCTGTAATTCCCATAGTTGGGCCTTCTGCCTAAATTGCCAAAAAGCTGGAAGTACCTTAAAGCCCAACCATAGCATCCTGCATAGCGCCTCACTTCTGGACTCATTCAGGGCTCCAAGTTATGTTAATTGAAAAAGACTTGGGCGCAGAGCAGTGTGTAGAATGTGTGGTGTTTGGGTAAGGAAAAGTGGAGAAAATAGATGTAGGTGATGTGGAGAACAAAGGCAAAAGAAATGTAGATAAAATTACATTTCCTTATAACATTGACAAATACTTGAGACCGGCAGAGGATAACACTGCCCCAGGAACTCCCAAACTTGTAAATGCCTTGCTACAGAGAAAAACCACCTTAGCTTGACAATAGCCAGCCTCCAGGATGCTGAGTTTTCTTTAACATATGAGAAATTCTTTTGAAACTTCCCTTTGTCTTTACCTCCCCCAACTCCAAAATATAAAATCAATTGCTTCTCACAATCCCAGCATAGCTCTTTCTGCCCTAGACTCCTGCCCCTGTGCTGTAATAAAACCAAATTTTTGCACCAAAACTGTCTCAAGAATTCTTTCTTGGCCGTTGGCTCCCAAACCCTACTTCAAACCATATCATATGCACATATAAATAGCCACATGTATAAATTATCCATGAAGTACCTACAAGAAACGTAGCTGTGGTTGCTTCTGAGAGAATGGGGAACTGAGGGCAGAGCCAGAAAGGAGACTTACTTTTCCTTGCCTATATGTTAATGGTTGAATTGTTTTTATTACGTCCACATATTATCTACCAAAAAATGTCAAATGTTTTTAAAATAAAAATAGATAAAAGGTCAGTGCAATATAAACGTCAAGTATGATTAAAAAGACATGAGGTATCATGGAAAATTAGCAGCCTAGTCAGGTAAAGGCGAGATTATGGGTAAATTTTCATTACAAAGATAAATAGGGACACGTTAACGCTCATTTCCCCAAAATTAATTCGTCACACGGTGATTTCGCCTTCCTACTCCCGGGGCCTTCCAAGTTACGCCTAATCCCTGACCCCTTTGGCGCGCGAGTCACACCCAGGGACACGGAAGAGAGTCGTCCCTGGGACATCGACCCTGTACATCAGCCAACCTCGCCAGCCTAACCAAACATCCCGGAAAATCCAAATCCGAGCAGAGATGCTCCGAGAAAAGTGAGCCCAGGGCTCCCCGGAAGCTCGAGCGGGCCCAACGACTGGAGTCCGGGGACGTCCCCGCCCTCGGACGCCCCCGTTTCCCCACCCCCATCACGTCCGGCCCCGCCTCCCACCGCGGATGTCCCGCCTCCCTCGCCCCTTGTCACATCCGGCCCCGCCTCCCACCGGCGGACGCCCCCGCCCCTCCGCCCCCGGTCACGCCCGTGCCCCGCCCGCCTGTCGCCCGCGGACACCCCCGCTCCCACTCGGGTGCCCGCCCCCGCGGGTCGGTAGGCTTCCCGTCAGTGAGGCTGAGTCACGACCGGAAGGTGGGGAAGGGCTGGTGTCGGTTCCCGGCAGTGAGAGCAGGGTGACGCGAAACGGGCAACACGCCGCGGAAGGGAAGCAGAGCAGAGCCGGGTGTCGCGGATGGGATGGGGAGAAGGGGCAGGTCCCAGTCCGCAGCCCCGCTGCCTCTTCAGGCGTCCGTGGCTCAGGCCCAGGCGCTGGGAAGGACCCGGCTCGTCCCGAGGGGAGTGGCGGGCCACAGACCTGGACACCCGGCACTCATGCGTGGTCGTGTTCCGCCCGGTCCCGTTCGCTCGGCTCCTCCGTCTCCACCCTAAACCGCTCTGATCCCTCTGATATAGGTGTGCTATTTAAAAGGATTCTATGGACGTAACAACGGGGGGAAAGTCTGGTTTAGGAGAGTGCAGCAGTTCTCTAAACAGCTTGCAGAGTCTTGAATTTGCTAATATACATTTTTTAATCATAGTGACTAATTTTTGTTTTACATTTACCTTGTATCAGACTAAGTGATTTACAAAGTCATTTAATCATTTTAACAATCTTAGGAGATAATCACCATCAAAATGCAACAGATGAAGAAATAATAAAGTTGTAAAGGGACATGCAGGAGGTCCATTCTAGCGATGCATGGGCAAGATCCAAACTCTGGTCATTTATACTGATTGTCCAAAAATCCCTTTTTAAATTGGAGCATCAGGAGAGATCAGCCCTACAAATAATGCACTTTGTCTTGGGGTCCCTGGAGAGGGCAGCTGTGAGGTCCAAGTCAGACAAGGGAATGAATGTGAGCCCCTGCCCTGCGCTGGAAGAGGTGGCTCGCCCCTTCTGACTACAAGGTGAGGCGGCGGGGAAACCTGCAGGAGACTGAGGTCGGGGTGCCAGCAATGCATGCTGCTGCTCCTTCCTACACCCCTGGCAGGACATGCCCAAATATTCCCGTGAAACCCTGCGGTGGGGCCGGTGCTGGAAGGAATCAGGTCCTCCTGCTCCTGAGGAAATGGATTAAAAAACACCCAGCTATCCAGCTAATCCAGCCACAGTGGGAGTTTTGGGGGGAGGAAGAGAAGAATGGCTTCTGAAGACTGGACTCCTATCTCCTTCCACAGGAAGACACCTAGATAAGAACAAACGTCTTTTGTAAACAAGGGAATGAGACAGAGCAGCTGGTTGGGCAGGGACTTTGCAACTAGAGGAAAATGGGTGAATTAGTTACTGTCAGGATGAGACTCCAAAAGGCCCAGCAGAACAGCTGCAACTCAGCAGAAAGTCCCCAGGGACAAGGCCAACACAGCTAAGAGCAGTAAGGTCCCCGAGGCCAGCCACAGGGAGCTGAGGTTGTCTGCCTTTCTCTGCTACCATGACAGTTTCTCATTCACCTAGACTCCACCTTGATGGAATGTTCTGATTATTGCTGTGTAACAAACCACTCCAGGGTCAAGAATTGGGAAAGAGTAGGGGCGCCTGGGTGGCTCAGTCGGTTAAGTGTCTGCCTTCGGCTCAGGTCATGATCGCAGAGTCCTGGGATCGAGCCCTGCATCGGGCTCCCTGCTCAGCGGGGAGTCTGCTTCTCCCTCTTTGCCTGCCACTCTGCCTACTTGTGCTCTCTATCTCTCTGTCAAATAAATAAATAAAATCTTAAAAAACAAAAAAAGAACTGTGAAAGAGTCGAGGGGGGACAGTTTCTGTTCCAAAATCTCTGGGACTTGAGCGGGAAGACGGAGCCTAGCGGGGACTTAACAGGCTGGTGCTGACATTACCTGGAGTCACTCATTCACATGCTGGGAGGTTAGTCTGGCTGTTGGCTGCATTCCAGTGGGAACACTTACACGTGGCCTCTCCATAGGGTCTGCTTCCTCACATCAGAGTGGCTGGATTCCAAGAGAGAGCATCCCAAGAGCATCAAGCAGAGGAGATCATCTTTTTTTTTTAAACTCTGTATCACTTACACCTTAGTCAGAGGCCCACCCTAATACAAGAGAGAATATAGACTCCACCACTCAATGGGAGGAGTGTCAACATCACATTTAAGAAGAGCATGTGGTGGGGTGCCTGGGGGGCTCAGTCAGTTAGGCATCTGCCTCCGGCTCAGGTCGTGACCCCCAGGGTTCTGGAATCATGCCCCACATTGGGCTCCCTGCTCAGCAGGGAGTTGCTTCTCCCACTCTGTGCCCCACCCCCCAACTCATGCTCTCTCTCTCTCTCAAATGAATAAATAAAATCTTTCGGAGGAAAAAAAAAAAGGGCAGGTGGTGTGGAATATTATGCTACAACCTTCGTGAAAAATTAAGAGGAG
Source organism: Leptonychotes weddellii (assembly GCF_054177405.1). Lineage (NCBI taxonomy): Eukaryota > Metazoa > Chordata > Mammalia > Carnivora > Phocidae > Leptonychotes > Leptonychotes weddellii. The sequence continues at coordinate 133,659,014 of NC_138374.1, forward strand.
TGACGAGAGACCAAATATTTACCAAGAGGGACTGAGTTAACCCCAAAACACTATGTTTTGGTTATCTATTTCTATATAACCACTTCAAAGTTTAGTGGTTTAAAATAATTTACTATTTCTCATGGTTCTTTTGATTGGCTGGGGCTCAGCTGGGCTATTCTGATGGGAGCTTGGCTTGAGCTGGAACATTCAAGATAGCTTTAGGCTTCTCTCCACCATGGCCTCTGTCTCTGGCAAGGTGACTGGAGTTCTTACAGGCAACTGACTTCCAAGAAGAAACATTCCAACCAAGGCAGACAGAAGCCACAGATCTGTTAAGGCTTGTACCCCAGAAGCTACATATTAGTGCTTCCATCCCATGCTATAGGTCAAAACAAGTCACAGGGAAAGGGAACAAGAATTCAAAGAGAAAGGAAACAGACTCCAACTCTTGAAGGGTAGATGCTTGGGTCACACTGCAAAAGAGCTTATGGGATGGGAGATACTGATGTGGTCTCTTTGGAGACACAATCACCACTACTATGCAAAACAAGAAGAAACTGAGAGATCTTAAATTGGACAGTTAAAATTTCCCCTATTTCTCCCCATCTTGTGGGACAGAGGCTTAGGAACAAAGTTAGATCAGTTATAAAATATGCTACCTCCCCCCATCCCGCATATTTGAGTACAAAGAGTAAATCGTGAGCCACTACTTATGTCAAAATATTAGACTGCACTAGAAAGAGCTTTGGTATCAAGAAATAAAATTGGAGAACACATTTGGATCAGGAGGGGAAACAGATTAATTTTGGTTTTGCTCTAAACCTTTTGTACCTGTATCTATCCATCATATCAGTGCTTGCTGTGACTTAACACCTCAAGGTGGACCAAATGATCAGGTGAGACTTTTAAGCCTAATTCACTTGTTTCCTTTGCTCTCATCCTGTTTCAATCCACCACCATCCCTCACCCAAACTACTGCAGACGACTGCTAACGAGTGTCCATGCATGCACAGTTGTCCTCTGCCAACCCATTCTCCATTTACGTATCTTTTAGATACATCGTTAAACACTTAATCCTAAGAATATACCTTTTTTTTTTTAAGATTTTGTTTATTTATCAGAGAGAGAGAGAGACAGAGGCAGGCAGAGGGAGAAGCAGGCTCCCCGCTGAGCAAGGAGCCCGATGTGGGACTCAATCCCAGGACCCTGGGATCATGACCTGAGCCAAAGGCAGGCAGACGCTTAACCGACTGAGCCACCCAGGCGTCCCAAGAATATACCTTTAATACAAAAAAATTCACATAACTTTCTTGTTAGAAATTTCGCTGTAATATTTTCAGATGCTTAAAGCTGGAAGGAAAGTTAGAGACCAACTCTTTTATTTTAAGGACGAGGAAAGTGAATCTCGCAGAAGCTAACTGAGCTGCTCAGAAGCACACCGCTTAGTAATTGGCATAAGATGGAACATGACTTCCTAATCTAGTGGTCTTTTTACTCATCAAATTTCCTTTCAAGTAAAGAGGGAAAATACATGATAATAAAAATACCTTATTTTTTTTTAAAGATTTTATTTATTTCCTTGACAGAGAAAGACAGTGAGAGAGGGAACACAAGCAGCGGGGAAGCTGGAGAGGGAGAAGCAGCCTTCCTGCTGAGCAGGGACCCCGACATGGGGCTTGATCCCAGGATGCTGGGATCATGACCTGAGCCGAAGGCAGATGCTTAACGACAGAGCCACCCAGGTGCCCCATTAAAAGCTTATATTTTTATTTTTTTAAGTTTTATTTAAGTAATCTCCACACCCCACGTGGGGCTTGAACTCATGACCCTGAGATCAAGAGTTGCACACTCCATAGACTGAGCCAACCAGGCACCCCAATACCTTATATTTTTATAACCCATATTTATACTTTTCAAACCTTTCCTTTTTTAAAATCTGATTTTATCTTTATGGGGACTCTGTGAAGTCAGCAGGGTGGGTGCTATTATCCCCCACTTGTAAAACTAAGACAAGGAGATTACTCAGAGGCTTGGTGACTCGCCCGAGGTTATAACTAGTTGGTAATAGATTTGGACCTAAGAATACAGGTCTTCAGCATACTCTTTTGTGGTCTTTAAATTTTTTTTTTCTTTTTAAAAAAGTATGTTTTTTTTACAAAGGAAATATATGCTTATTGTAATAATCAACACAGAAATGTATGATGAAACTTTCTTAAGCAAGAATAATAAAATGAAAAGTCATAAAGGAAAAGACATATTTAACTACCTTTTTAAAAAAATTAAGACAAAAGATAGCATACTGGGGCGCCTGGGTGGCTCAGTCGTTAAGCGTCTGCCTTCGGCTCAGGTCATGATCCCAGCGTCCTGGGATCGAGCCCCGCATTGGACTCCCTGCTCAGCAGGAAGCCTGCTTCTCCCTCTCCCACTCCCCCTGCTTGTGTTCCCTCTCTCGCTGTGTTTCTCTCTGCCAAATAAAAAAAAAAAAGATAGTATACCATGGGAAAAAAAACTAGAAACGTGCTCTGAGAAATAATCTAACATGTATGACTGATAAAGAGTATCTCTAATACACAAAGAGTACCTATAAATTGATAAGAAAAAGGAAGAAAACAAAAGAAAAATGAGGAAAGGATATGACTAGGTAATCTATAAAAAAGGAATTCCATGTAGCTAATAAACACATGAAAAGGTGCTAGTAGTCAAGAGACCAGAAATGAAAAGAATACTGAGATATTTTTCACTCATCAGGCTGATAAAAAGAAAAGAGTGATAGAAAGGATGGAAGAAAAAGGCACTTTTGTATGTTGCTGGTGGGGCTATAAATTACTATATTTTTTAAAAAGTAATCTGGCAGTAAATACTAAACATAGACATACATACTCACTTTTGTCCAGCTACCCCACTCTTAAGAATCTAGCTTCCTGAAATCAAATCCTAAGTACAGAAGGACAAATGTATAACGATGTCTGTTACAACACTGTGGTAGCAAAAAAGTGGAAATATCGTGAATGCCCATCAGCAGGGTGATGACTAAGTTATAGTACGTCTCCACGATAGAGTAGTGGACAGTTATGCCAAAGAATGAGACGAATCTATATATACTCGTGGTTCTACCCTATTGAGCATCTGTGCTTCCATTTGGCTATTGAGCTTCTGAACTTACTTCCTGTATTTGGGGGACTACCCCCCACTTCCGCCTTAGAAGATGCAGTTTCCTCCCACCAAAAAATATTATTCATTTTTCTAGCTCCCATTGCAGCTGGAAAATCTGCAGTCTAGATGCTGTGGTCCCACATCTTGAACTGGGAACAGGTGAGGGAGAGTGGCAGGGAGGATAGTGAATGAGTCTTGGTTGAGGGTCAATGGCCACAGGGACAACTTCATCCAGTTTCTAGAGTCATAGCAACAGTGGCCCTGATAGCAGCACCCGATGTCCGGCACCAGGACTGACCGCCTGACTTGTAGGGCCCAGTGCGAAATGAAAATGTGGGGCCCCTCGTTCAAACAGTATTGGGAATTTCAAGATGGAAACAGCAGAATATGAAGCCAAGAGCACGGCCTTTGTAAGTGCAGGGCCGTGGGCAACTGCACAGCCCATGTGTGCACGGAGCCAGCCGGGAGCGCACCGGCGAGTCACACATGCAAGCCGCAGTGGGGTGCCCGGTGACAGGGGCAGTTCCGGGGACCAATTTTGCAGGATGATGAGGAATGATTTAAAATCTAGTAACTTCAAGGGGCGCCTGAGTGGCTCAGTCGTTAAGCGTCTGCCCTGGGCTCAGGTCATGATCCCAGGGTCCTGGGATCGAGTCCCACATCGGGCTCCCTGCTCCGTGGAAAGCCTGCTTCTCCCTCTCCCACTCCCCCTGCTTGTGTTCCCTCTTTCGCTGTGTCTCTCTCTGTCAAATAAATCAATAAAATCTTAAAAAAAAAAAAAAATCTAGTAACTTCAAGTCTAATCCTCCAACTTTCCCAGAAAATGTATGAGCTACACAATGTCCTTTAATAAGCTACTTTTCTTCTGAATTGGCCAGGGTTAGTCTGTGTTTCTTTCAACTAAGGACTCTGATATCTCATAGATATGTTAAATGAAAAAGGCAAGTTGCAGAGTAATGTGTATAGTACAAGAAGACCTCTAACAATTTGGAAGAATACATAACAAGGACAGTTATTTAGCCAACCCGAAACTGTGAAACTCCCAGAAGAAAACATAAATGGTAAACTCCTTAACATCAAGCTTGGTGATAACTTTTTGGATCTGATTCCAAAAGCAAAGGCAAGAAAAGCAAAAATAAACAAGTGGGAATACAGCAGACCAAAGCTTCTGCACAACAAAGGAAATCATCAACAAAATGAAAAGGCAACCTATCAAATGGGAGAAAATATTTGCAAATCATATACCTGACAAGGGGTTAATATTCAAAATATATAAAGAACTCATACAACTCAATAGCAAAAAACCAAACATTCTAATTAAAGAACGGGCAGAGGATCTGAGAACAGACATTTTTCCAAAGAAGATATACAGATGGCCATCAGGCGTATGAAATGATGCTCAACATCACAGATCATCAGAGAAATGCAAATCAAAACCACAATAAAATATGACTTCGCACCTGGTAGAATGACCATCATCACGAAGACAAGAGATAACAAGTGCTAGTGAGCATGTGGAGGAAAGGGAACCTCTTCGTGCACTTGCAGTGCTGGTGGGAATGTAAATTGGCACAGCCACTGTGGAGGTTCCTCAAAAAATTAAAAATAGAACTACAGGGGCGCCCGGGTGGCTCAGTTGGTTAAGCGTCTGCCTTCAGCTCCGGTCATGATCTCAGGGTCCTGGGATCCAGCCCCACGAGGGTTTCCTGCTCAGCGGGGAGCCTGCTTCTCCCTCTGCCTGCCACCCCCCTCCACTCGTGCTCTCTCTCCCTCAAATAAATAAATAAAATCTTTAAAAAAAATAGAACTACAATATCATCTAGCAATTCATTCTGGGTATTTATCCAAAGAAAACAAAAACACTTAACTCGGAAAGATGTATGCACCTTCATGTTCATTGCAGTGTTATTCCCAATAACCAAGGCAGGAAAACAACCTAAGTCCCCATTGATGGATGAATGGATAAAGAAGATTGTGTGTGTGTGTGTGTGTGTAATGGAATATTAGTTTGCCATAGAAAAGAATTAAATCTTGCCATTTGTGACAACATGGAGGTCACTTATATGTAGAATCTAAAAAACAAACAATCCAAGCTCATAGATACAGAGAACAGCCTCGTGGTAGCCAGAGGTAGAAGTTGGGGGTGAACAAAAAGGGTTAAGGAGGTCACAGAGCATAAACTTTCCATTATAAAATAAGTTCTAGGGAAGTGGTGTACAGCATGGTGACTAGAGTTAATAATGTAATAATGTAATAATTTTTAGTTGGGCATGTAGCCTCTCGGAAGAAAAACTCTTATTTCCTGGCCTGGCCTGTTACATTTGCAGCTGTGATGAAGTTCAGGCAATGAGATGTAAGTGGAAATATCTCTGTGTGAGAGTTTCAGGGATCATTCCTTCAAAAACAGCTGCTATGCGCCCTGAAGATCAGGGTCCTGCCCTTGGGATGGATGAGAGTGAGCTGGAAGGAGCCTAGGACCCTGAACAACCCTGGACCGCATACCTCTGGGCTTTTATATAGGGGCAAATAGACTTCTATATATTTTAAGCCATTCTTATTTTGGATTTGCTGTCACTTGCAGCCAAATCTATTCTAACTAGAACAGCTTTTTTACCCAAGGAAGATGAGATTGGAGTGCTGTGTATGGCTTTCTTTTTTCTTCTTCTTCTTTTTAAAAATTTATATTGTTATTATTATTATTTTAGAGAAAGAAAGAGAGCGTGAGTGGGGGATGGGGAGGAGCAGAGGGAGAGGGCAAGAGAGAATCTTAAGCAGGCTCCATGCTCAGCATGGAGGCTTGATTTCAGGACCCAAGCTGAGATCAAGAAGTCGGACGCTCAACCAGTTGAGCCACCCAGGCGCCCTGCATGTGGCTTTCTTTGTACATCTCTGTTTGATTTGCTAGAGTGAGAACATATTCCTTCTGTAATTAAACAAAACAAAACAAAACAAAAAACCCTGAAATTATGGCCAGAGGACCTAGGTTCTAATTTCAGCTCCAAAATTCGCTGGTTCTGGCCTTGGACAAATTACTAGGTTTCTCACTACCTCAATTTTTAAATTTTTCTAAATGAGAGAAAATAACTCATATACTCTTTTAAAGTAGTTGAAAGAGACAAAGCAGCATTGCATATTACATGCAAAGTTTTGCAACATTTCAGCTGAGAAAGTTCCTTGAGATGCTCAGTGCAAAAGAAGTCCAGCAGTCGGGGAAGTAGAGGAGATACTTCTGTCACCTCCCTCTCCCACTCTCGGGGTCTCCGCGCACGTACGACGTTAAACATCTGAGAATTCCCATAGGAAAAAAGCCTGTTTCACCGCCATTAAGGCAATCAGATAAAAGGAGGGCTGGAGACTTTGGATTTCAGAGTCTTGGACCTTGAGGAACAGGCGGTTTGGATGGTGACAGCTGGCTCCGCAACTTCCCAGCTGTGCAGCTGTGGGCAGACGGTTTCACCTTCCTGTGCTTCCGTCTTCTCCTACGTAAAACGTACTAATGCTGTTCTCAGTTTGTTGCGAGATCGTCAAGCATGATGGGCAAAAAGAATTCTTGAGACGTTTTAGGGTTGCAACTTAGCAAGTTTATTTAAGTAGCACGGGGACAGGACCCTTGGGGCAGAAAGGGCTGAGCTTTGGCTTCGTCAAGCTGGCCTGACAAGCTTAGTGCTCAGGGCGGGCGGGGGAGGGGGGAGGAGGGAGGGGGGGCGGGACACGTGCGGGGCGGGTTCGATCATGAATGTTTCTTTGAATGTCTACTGGCAAACTACTTTCTGTAGTAACTGTGGGTGCGATGTACAGGCAGGCGTGAGACCCTGTAAGAACTTAGCACCCAGGGGCGCTTGGGTGGCTCAGTCAATTGGGCGGCTGCCTTCCCGCTCAGGTCATGATCCTGGAGTCCTGGGATCGAGCCCCATGTCAGGCTCCCTGCTCAGTGGGGAGCCTGCTTCTCCCTCTGCCTCTGCCTGCTGCTCCCCCCCACACACACCCCCGCTCGTGCTCTCTCTCATTCACTCTCTCTCTCAAATAAATAAAACATAATTCTAAAAAAAATCTTAAGAACTTAGCACCCAGCACGTATTGGATTCTTATCAGAACCACGCAGGCTATTCGTCAGCGTCTGGGCTAAAGGTGAATGTTTCTCTGTTCCTAGCCCTCATCAGTTTTACACGCGGTTGTTGGGGAAGTAAGTTAAAACACTGGTATATTTTAATGGCTCGAAAAATGATGATAATGATGAAAGTCGTCTGATCCGGACTTTTTAGGAAATTACTGACTGTGTGCCTAGTTCCTGACAAAAGGAAAAGGCAAGGGGAAAAGTCAGGAGTGCTGTGGGCCTGAATGACGATCGCGGCATGTCTGCGTGCGGGGGGAGGAAGGCAGCAGCTCTGGACCCAGGGGTCCTGCGGGCGCCGGGGAGCAGGAGGCGAGAGCGCCTCGGCCAGCGTCGGTCTCCGGTACCGGCCGCCCCATACTCCTTGGCAGTCCTCGGTGAAGTGCACAGTGCACACTACTTGTTTTTCTTCAATTTTTTTACTGCGGTAAAATACATAACAGAAAACTTACCGTCTGAACCCTTTTTAAGCGTACAGTTCAGAGGTATTAAGTACATTCATACTGCTGGGCAACCATCATAGACGGGGGAGGAGGGGTGCAGGCAGAGGGAGAAAGAATCCTAAGCAGGCTTTGCATCCAGCACGAGCCCAGCACAGAGTTCATCTCATGACCCTGAGATCATGACCCAAGTGGGAATCAAGAGTCGGGAACTTAACCGACTGAGCCATCCAAGCACCCCGACCACCACCATTCTACTTCCTGTCTCCAGGATTTTGACTAAGTACTCCTAAGAAATGGGATCATTCACTACTTGTCTTTCTGTGTCTGGCTTATTTCACTGAGCATCAAGTCCTCAAGGTTCATCCATGTTGTGGCATATGCCAGAATTTCCTGCCTTTTTAAAGCTGAATAATGTTCCATTGCATAAAGTTCATAAGACTTTTTTTATATTAAAAATTAGGGTCTGAAAACATTATGATCTGGGGGTTGCCCTTCAGCAACCTGTTTGGGGAAAGAGACATGCTTTCTCCATCAGCTGTCTTCCTCCTCCGTGGACTCCTGGAGAAATATGTTGCATTTTGCACCCGGGGAGGGTTACCACACCTAGTTAGCCCAATGTTTTCCCTACAGAATTTCAGTGTGTCTGGAAATCCACCTTTTAAAGAGAAGAAGTGAAGGCACGACAAAGAAAGGTGTGAGAATTGGTGGAAATAATTACTCCAGAGTGCGATTTCCTGGACGGCCTTCTCCCACTCGCTGGGTAAAACAGCAAAAGAGTGCTGAATTCAGGAGTTAGATTTTATAGGACCAGAAAATGAACTTAGGAAACTAGCCTGTTTTTAGTGTTCATTTCTTTTTGATTCTTACTGAACACGGTAAAGGGGATTACAGATACACACTGAATTGGCAACTCCCAAATATTGTTGACCGAGGGTAAAACTGCAGAGTGATGCAATGGGGAAGCATGGCATATACTCTTAGAGACCAGACTAGCTGTTAGAAGTGGCTCCACTTGGGCGCCTGGGTGGCTCAGTTGGTTAAGCGACTGCCTTCGGCTCAGCTCATGATCCTGGAGTCCCGGGATCGAGTCCCGGGATCAAGTCCCGCATCGGGCTCCCTGCTCGGCAGGGAGTCTGCTTCTCCCTCTCCCACTCCCCGTTTGTGTTCCCTCTCTCGCTGTGTCTTTCTCTGTCAAATAAATAAATAAAATCTTTAAAAAAAAAAAAAAAGAGGCTCCACTCGAAAGGTTTCCCTGCCAAGGGAGTTTTCCACTGAGTCATTTCCAGTAGGTGAAGTCAGATGAGACCTGGAGTAGCCAGAACACAAGGATCCTCCTGCCATCATTCTCCCCAGAGACCACTTTCAGTGTGGACCAAGTTGTGGTCATCCTACCAGGAACGGAAGAGGCTGTGCCAGGGCTTTTCCCCTGACCCGCCTCGGGGAAGGCCAAACTTTCACCCAGTGGACCACAGCGTCCGACCCCAACGTCAGCGAGGCTCTGAGAGAGTCTTGAGGGATGGGAGGGATGCCTGGAATTCATCCCCATCACACTTTAGCTGATTCCTGAGAATCCCGATTCGTCCCCTCCACTTCTCCTCAGGGCTTCCCTTAAGGCAATGCCTTGCCTAGTTCCCCCGAGGACACAGTGACATTAGCATGTTAATCACCTCGCTCTGGCCCCGGGCGGTGGGAATGCTCTGCCCATAGGAAGCTGAAATTCCTCCCCCTAGTCTTCAAGGCTCTCAGAGTCTGTCCTGTTTCTCATTCCCCCAGCTTCCTTCTAAAGCTTGACTCTGTCCCTGACTCTTTGCTCTCCCATTGCTCAGAATCTTCTACCACATCCTCCCGCTGGTGACTCTAGTACTTATGTAATTTAAGGATGGGGGCAGGAGACAATGAGCAAAAGATTTCCTTTGTGGTGCAGGGTTTCGGGGACTAGTTCTAAAACTAGCCTCCGCTAGAGGGAGACTTCATCCCATGAAAGAAAAGATGAGACCTTAGCCTGAGAGGAAGCAGAGGTGTTAACTCATTTATGTAGCTTTTGAATTGTAGCCAACTCTCTCTTTAAAAAAAAAACTTTGTTCCTCTGCCTGGGGGGGGGGGGGGGGGGG
>NC_138374.1:133669313-133691479 GCF_054177405.1 Leptonychotes weddellii
TTAATATGATATTAATGGGTTTCCTAATCTGACTGTCCATTCTTGCATTCACAGAGTTATCATCCACTTGGTCATGATAAATGTTTTTTTAATGTGCTGTTGGATTCTGCTTGCTAATGTTTTATATAAAATTTTTGCATAGGGAAGCCTGGCTGGCTCGGTTGGAAGAGCACGTGACTCTTGATCTTGAGGTCGTGTGTTCAAGCCCCATGTTGGGTGTAGAGATTATTTAAATAAATAAAACTTTTAAAAAAGATTTTTGCATCAATATTAATAAGTGAAATGTCCTACCCTGTTCTTTTTTATTATAGTTTTTGTCATGATTCCAAAGTTCAGGTTTGGGAATTCATAACTCACTACATAACACGCATTTGGGAGTTTTCCTTCTTTAGCCATGCTCTAGAATAGTTTAAGAAGGCTTTTTTATTTTATTTTATTTTTTAAGATTTTATTTATTTATTTGACAGAGAGACAGCTGGAGAGGGAACACAAGCAGGGGGAGCGGGAGAGGCGAAGCAGGCTTCCCTCAGAGCAGGGAGCCCGATGTGGGGCTCGATGCAGGGCTGGATCCCAGGACCCTGAGATCATGACCTCGGGGCTGGATCCCAGGACCCTGGGATCATGACCTGAGCTGAAGGCAGATGCTTAACGACTGAGCCATGCAGGCGCCCCTAAGAAGGCTTCTTTAAAGTTTGATAGAATCTCCTAGTGAAACTGAGCCTGTTTTGTTTTGTAGGAACTCTAACTAGTTTAATTTTGTTTATGTTAAATGGTCGTTTTGACTTTCTGTCTCCACAGGGGTCAATTGTGTTAAATTGGATTTTTTTTTTTTTAAGATTTTATTTATTTATTTGAGAGAGAGAGAATGAGAGACAGAGAGCATGAGAGGGAGGAGGGTCAGAGGGAGAAGCAGACTCCCTGCCGAGCAGGGAGCCCGATGCGGGACTCGATCTCGGGACTCCAGGATCATGACCTGAGCCGAAGGCAGTCACTTAACCAACTGAGCCACCCAGGCGCCCCTGGATTTTTTTTTTTTTTAAAGATTTTATTTATTTATTCGACAGAGAGAGAGAGAGAGACAGTGAGAGAGGGAACACAAAGGGGGTGAGTGGGAGAGGGAGAAGCAGGCTTCCCGCGGAGCAGGGAGCCGGATGCGGGGCTCGATCCCAGGACCCTGGGATCATGACCCGAGCCGAAGGCAGACGCCTAACCAACTGAGCCACTCAGGCGCCCCTAAATTGGATTTTTCTACAAAATTATCCACTTAATGTAGATTTTCAAATATATTTACATAGAATATTTTTTAAATTTCCCCTCCTATGTCTCTTCATTTCTAATTTCATGGATTTGTGCTGTCTCCCCCCTTTTATTTTTGAGTAGTTTAGCTAAGAAGTTAATTTTATGTTTTCAAACAGACTGGCTGGGATTTGTTAGTGTTACTTTTTGTTGCTGTTGTTTTCAAACCCATTAATCTCTGCCTTTCTTTTTACTTATTCCTTCCTTCTGCTGTCATTGGTTTACCTTTTTTCTTCTAGTTTCTTGAGTTGTAATGTTCATTCATTTTTACTTTAATTCATGTAGGTTGTTTTTTTTTTAAAGATTTTATTTATTTATTTGACAGAGAGAGAGACAGCGAGAGAGGGAACACAAGCAGGGGGAGCGGAAGAAGGACAAGCAGGCTTCCCGCTGAGCAGGGAGCCCGATGCGGGACTCATCCCAGGACCCTGGGATCAAGACCTAAACCCAAGGCAGCCGCTTAACAACTGAGCCACCCAGGCGCCCCTCATATAGGTATCTGTATCATAAATATTTCTCTGATAGCTGTTTTAACTATTTCTCATAGATTCTGGTTTTCATTATCACTATTTTCTTTTTTTTTTAATGAATGAGGTTTTTTTTTTAAGATTTTATTTATTTATCTGACAGAGAGAGAGGGAGCACAAGTAGGCAGAGCAGCAGGCAGAGGGAGAGGGAGAAGCAGGCTCCCTGCTGAGCAAGGAGCCTGATGCCGGGCTCAATCCCAGGACCCCGGGACCATGACCTGAGCCCAAGGCAGATGCTTAACCAACTGAGCCACCCCGGCACCCCCGTTATTACTATGTTCAAAAAATTCTACAACTTGTGTTGCATTTCCCCTTTGACCCAAGAGTGGTTTAATAGCATGTTTTTTACATTTCCTGTTAGAAGAGCCTTTTTGGTTTGTTGTTGTTAATACCTAGTTATATTACATTGTGGCCAGAGAATACTATTTGTTTTATTATTTTTTCCCCTTGGAATTTACTGAAATTTTCTTTGAGGTCTAAGATGTGAATGTGCTACATTCTTGTGATATTTTGAATACTTTAAAATGCATTTGGGCGGTGCCTGGGTGGCTCAGTCGGTTAAGTGTCTGCCTTCGTCTGCCTTCAGCTCGGGTCATGGTCCCAGGGTCCTGGGATCGAGCCCCGCGTCGGGCTCCCTGCTTGGCTGGGAGCCTGCCTCTCCCTCTCCTCCCTGCTCATGCTTTCTCTATCTCTGTGTGTCTCTCTCTCAAATAAATAATAAATAAAATCTTTAAAAAAAATGCATTTGGGAAAAAAAGCGTATTCTCTATTATCAAGGTTCAGAGTTTAAAACACATTAAATCTATCTTATTTATTACATGGTTTAGGTTTTCTATGCCCTTACTAATTTCGTGTTCACTTTATCTTTCTAGATCTGAGAGATCTGTTACAGTCTCCAATTACTGGTGTGCTTCTATTTCTCCCTGTGTTAAGCGTAATTCTCTTCTTTTTTCAAATTGCAGTAACAGTTTATCTCGTAAAACTTTTTACTCAATTCTCCTTTCTTGGATAATTACAACTGCAATCCCTGCTTCAGTTAAAAAGACAAAAACAAAAACAAAAAATACCTCTGGTACATTTTTGTTTCAGTCATTTATTTTTAGCCTTCCCGAGTCTCCTCATTTCAGATGTGTTTCATTTACACAGCACAGTGCTGGGTTTTGCTTTGTCAGTCGATGTGAAAATCATTTTCTTTAACAGGCACGTGGTAGACTCCTTAATATATTTATTGATGTGATCAATTTGTTTGACCTCTGATCTGCCTGTTTTATATATATAAAGATTTTATTTGAGAGAAAGAAAGAGAATGAGTGCGGGTAGGGGCAGAGGGAGAAGCAGACGGCACACGGAGCAGGGAGCCTGACATAGGGCTCCATCCGAGGACCCTGAGATTGTGACCTGTGCCGGTCAGATGCTTAACCGACTGAGCCACCCAGGCGCCCCTATGTTATATTTTTATATATTTAAGTCTTTCACCATGTGATCTATTTCATTTGCTTCCTCCTCTCCCCTCACCTCCCTTTTTTTTAACATACCTTCTGGCATTTAGGAAGAGTTTGTATTTTTATTCTAATGGTTACCTTTATCCTAAAACTTTTTTTAAAAAGGTTTATTTATTCATGAGAGAGAGAGAGAGAGAGGCAGAGGGAGAAGCAGGCTCCCAAGGAGCAGGGAGCCCGATGCGGGACTTGATCCCAGGACCCTGGGATCAAGACCCGAGCCGAAGGCAGACGCTCAACCATAGGCACCCTATCCTAAAACTTTTATACAATACCTAAGTTCTCTCTCTTTTTGGCTATTGTCTACGTGACCACATGAGAATATCTATATTGGTCTTTGCCCCTCCCATCCCTGCTCCTGGCGGAGCTCCTAAAACCCCTATAATTTCTAAGTGATAAGAGCGCTAGGAGGATCTTTTGCTCTGGTATTTGGTCTCTGACCCTAGTTCCTTACACAGAGCTCCTAAATCCCTTGGAATTTCCTGGGTAATAGGAGAGTCTTTGTTCTGAGGCAACTCTGTGGGGGCTCCTGGATGGGGGCCGGTCACCAGAAAGACCGGAGACCTGATTAGAAGCCTAGAATTTTCAGCCCCACCCCAATTCTCCGGAGAGGGAGGAGGGGCTGGAAATGGAGTTAATGATTGATCATGCCTAGGTGATGCAGGCTCCCTAAAAACCCCAATAGTACAGGGTTTGGAGGGCTTCCCGGTGGGTGAACATGAGAAGGAGCGGGGTGAGGGGCATACCTGGAGAGGCCGTGCAAGCACCACACCCCAGCCCACATACCTTGCCCAAAGCATCTCTTTCCTCTGGGTGTTCCTCTGTAGCCTTAATCACATCCATTTATAATAAGCTGGGAAACAGTACGGACAGTTGTCCTGAGATCTGTGAGCCACTCTAGCAAATTAATTAAACTCCAGGAGATGGTCATGAGAACCTCTCCCTTACAGCCATCAGGCAGAAGCCCAGGTGACAATCTGGACTTGGCAGCTGACACCTGAACTGGGGCGGGGGTAGAGGAAGGGTCGGTCTTGTGGGACTGAGCCCTCACCTCAGGGACCTGATACCATCTCTAGGTGGACTGTGTTGGAACAGAGTTACATTGTAGGCCGCCCAGCTGGAGTCACCGAACTGCTCGGTGTGGGACCCCCCACCCCACGTCTGGTGTCAGCAGTATGTTTGAAAGACTCCTAATATGGAGAAACATCAAACCAATCTAGGAATCTCTCTCTTTTTTTTTAATGTCTTGCTGAGTACTTTCTATAGTGTTTTTTTTTTTTTTAAAGTGGGCTCTATGCTCAACTTGGGGCTTGAACTCACAACCCCTAGGGCAAGAGTCCCATGCCCTACCCACTGAGCCAGCCAGGTGCCCCAGTCTAGAACTCTCTTAACCCCCCTCTTCTTGCTCTCCTCCAGCAGCTAACCTGAGGCAAAATCCGTCTAGTCCTAGTTAACATCTGTACCTGACAATGACTACTTCTCATATACTCTCCCTGAACTCTCATCGATAGCTGTACTAGATTTCAGGGTTGCCAAGAAACCCGGGAACATAAAAGAATACATATTCATGGTTTGAGATCGTGTGTCAATACACGATAAAATAATAGTATCTGTTTTCAGACTTTATGGCCACCCCCCATGCTGTCCAAGCACACAGCTATCATATGCTACAGACTCCATTACAGCCAAGGAAACATACGTTTCATTCTCACCGCAAGCGAGAGATACTGCTGTCCCTCCAGGCATTTTGGTTGTATACACCTTGTTCTCTGGATTCCTCAGGAAGGGTTCTGATCAAGAATATTCTTCTTTTAGGGTGTGTGGGGGGAGATATAATAGCAGTTTCCAATAGAGGGGAAGAAAATAGAATCAGAAATTCGCAACCTATAGAGAAGTTTTGAAATAACCTCTTTATTTGCGGCCATCCATCTCTTCCCTGCTTACTGTGCACAGAACTGTACTGTGTGTGGAATTCTAAGGGAATAGACAGAAGCCATGGGACATGGATAGTTCAAGGGTGAGCCAGTAGCTTGGTCAGATAAGATCCTGTGAGCCCAGGAAAATAGGCACAAGCCAGGTTCTAATCTAGATTCACCGCCACCTGCCCCAATGAAGTAATATGCAGCGTACCTTGGAACTATCTGGAAGAAACCTTGGGGAGCTGATGGTATGACTAGAGACAAAGATTCAGGGGTCAAATTGTAATAGATGAGATGCCTGAGGTTTTACTATTGGGGGAGGTTTACTAATGATTTCTGGTTTTTAAAATTACCATGAGGAAAAAATACAAATAAAATAAAAATTACCATGGGAAGAAAAATACATCGAAAGTACATGTTGCTGACTTTTGGCTGTTATAAATTAGAAAGCACCTAATAAGGTAGTTTATCCAACAATGCAAATTTCTGAGGGAGAAGTTGCTCTAGATCCCTTTAATATCTGGGAAGGAGTATGGGATGAAAGCAAACATCGTAGATATCTAGTCAATTCTATCAAGACTCCAAACTTTGCCAGAGAATCTGACACATGGCTGGATGGAGTATAACCTCTTTGGAAGACAATTGGGCACTATCTATCAAAATGCAGCAGGGCAACTGGCTGGCTCAGTCGGTGGAGCCTGCGACTCTCGATCTCAGGGTTGTAAATTCGAGCCCCATGCTGGGTATAGAGATGACTTAAAATCTTTTAAAAAAATGCAATACCCTTGTATTTTTACTGTATAATTTCATTTCTTTTTTTTTAAAGATTTTATTTATTTATTTATTTGACAGAGAGAGACACAGCGAGAGAGGGAACACAAGCAGGGGGAGTGGGAGAGGGAGAAGCAGGCTCCCCGCAGAGCAGGGAGCCCGATGCGGGACTCGATCCCAGCACCCTGGGATCATGACCTGAGCTGAAGGCAGTTGCTTAACCAACTGAGCCACCCAGGCGCCCTGTATAATTTCATTTCTAAAAGTTTATCCCACAGATATGCTCACAAAGATGCAAAATAACACCTGTACAAAGTTATTCATCTCTGCATTGTTGTAACAGCAACAGAACTAAATGTTCAGCATAGGACACTGATTAGATAAAGTGTAACACATCGTCCGTGTAATACTAAGCAGCTATAAGAAAGCTCTATGCACTAATATGTAATGGTATTCGAAATATTTTTTTTTCTTTTTTTAAGATTTTTATTTATTTATTTGAGAGAGAGAATGAGACAGAGAGAGAGAGCATGAGAGGGGGGAGGATCAGAGGGAGAAGCAGACTCCCTGCCGAGCAGGGAGCCCGACGTGGGACTCGATCCCGGGACTCCAGGATCATGACCTGAGTCGAAGGCAGTCGCTTAACCAACTGAGCCACCCAGGCGCCCTTTAAGATTTCATTTTTAAGTCATCTCTACACCCAACGTGGGGCTCGAATTTACAACCCCGAGATCAAGAGTCACATACTCTACAGAGTCACCCAGGCGCCCCCAAAATACATCTCTTAATCTTAACGTAAGTAGTATGATATGATATAATTTGTGTAAAATGTAACAGCGATGAATAAAATACATGTTTCTATTTATTATTTCTATTTTTTGTATAGGCACACAACCTTTGACAAACTACACAAAAACTGCTAACTGGCTATGGGAAAGTTATCACTTATTTTCTTAAAAAAGATCTACTGGTTCAAAGCAAAAGCAGGAAACCTTTATCATCTATGGTCTCTCTCCACTGAAACTGACCAGTATTCTTTTTCTCCTTCTCCTTCTCTCCTATTACATTAGTAAGACTCTAACTAGGTTGCAAGAAAGATAACAAGCCCAACGTACCTGAGGATGCTGACTGGCTTGTGGAGAAGTAAGAATAAAGCACTCTGGTGAAAAACAGATGGAAAAAAAAATCTCTCTCTTCCTGACCATGATCTACCTTCCACATTCTTTTTTTTTTTTTTAAAGATTTTAATTATTTATTCATGAGAGATAGAGAGAGAGAGAGAGAGAGGCAGAGGGAGAAGCAGGCTTCCCACGGAGCAGGGAGCCCGATGCGGGACTCGATCCCAGGACCCTGGAATCATGACCTGAGCCGAAGGCAGACGCTTAACCATCTGAGCCACCCAGGCGCCCTACCTTCCACATTCTTGTACTCCGTAAGGCCCAAACTATACTTCCTACTTTTTGGATCTGCTATATATCTCCTATAACTTTATAAATAAATGTGCCCCTTTTCTGTTTAAGGTAACCTGAATAGGTACCTCTTTTTACTGGGGGGTCTTGAGCCAGCAGTGATGCCAAACGTACTGAGCACTCACTTTGCCTCGGTGTCCTCCTGGGCAATGTCACAAATGTTTACTGCTCGAAAACTAAGACTATCCCCATTTCATGCTCTAAAGGAACTGAGATGAGAAAGATTAAGTCACTTGTCCAAGGTCACACACTTCCGGAAGAGCTAGAATTTAAGCCAGGCAGTCTGACTCCACAGATCATGTGGGTGGTTGCCCCCAATTAGGTACAATTTATCCATTACCTGTAGATAACAAAGTACACTTGTAATTCAATGCAGATGATCGCAATCCAAATAAAAGATTTCCTGAGGTCTAATTTCAGGCATCAGAGAACTGAAACAAACGATGAGAATACCTTGAGGCATATTTTGTGAATGGGACCTTTATGAGGCCTTCCAACTTTGAAAGAGTTAAATCTGACCAATGAAAGACCATCACCTGTGGCTGAAGGCAACCCGTCAATCCAAAGAAAGACTACACTTCAGTACGATTTTATTAGAAGCTTGAAATTGCCTGTTATTATTTACAATTTCCTACTGTTTGTGAAGTTCTAACTAGAGAATTCACATAGGACCAAGCCAGGATTGGATTTTAAAGAGACAAATAACCTAAAATGGGCACCTCTCCCCCAAGAATAATGGGTTAGAGGATCCAGAAACAGACCCAAATAAATTAAGGAATGATGCTGAGACAACTAGTTAGGCATCTGGAGCCTGATCTTAGTGTAGTCACCAAAATAAATTCTAGGAGGAACAAAAATTTAAATATAAAAACAAACTATGGGTGAATTATCTTTTTAAACATTGGAATTTACAAAAAGCCATTCAAAGCATAAGACCCAGAAGCATACAAAGAAAGAACAATAAATTTGACTACATAAATATTAAAAACATGTCCATGGTGCAAAAAAACAACAACAACAACAAAAAAAAACGGTGGCTACCAACAAATTAAATGACAGATACACTGGCAGGAAATATTTGCAACATATTTGACAAAAGGACTAATTTCCTGAATATATAAAGAAGTCAGACAGATTAGTAAAAATGATCAACAGCCCAACAGCAAATGGCAAAAGACATAGTTATTTTTAGGAAAAAAGAATAATAAAAGAAATAAAAAGGCTCATAAACATGGAAAAAAATCATAAAATTGAAGAAATGCAAATTTAAAACAATGCTACACCATGTTTTACATCCAACATAAGAGACAATATAATGTAATGGTTAAAATTGATGGCTCTAGAGTCAGAATACTTGGGATTAAATGCTGGCTCTACTCCTTACTGTGTATGCCCCAGTTTCCTTGGCTGGGGTGGTTATAAGAACCAAATGAGAAAATGTAATAAAAAGCAATTAGAACCGTGGCTGGCATATAGTAATTATGTTCATTCTTATTATCAGATTGACAAAAACAGTAAAATCATGAGTAGTAGTGTTGGAAAGAGAAGACTGGGCCTCTCAGATATGGTCAGAAGATGTATAAACTGGCACAATGTCTTTGGCAACTTGCATTCTAATTGCACAAGCCATTTGACTTTGCAATTCACTTTTAGAAATGTATCGATCACATGTTCATAAAATTATAACCTATCTATATATATTCATAAAGATATACATATATATATATAGCTTTTCATTGCAAGACTGTCTATAACAGGGGCGCCTGGGTGGCTCAGTCGGTTAAGTGTCCAACTCGGTTTCCATTCAGGTCATGGTCTCAGTTTCGGGAGATTAAGCCCCGTGACGAGCTCCCCACTCAGCGAGGAGTCTGCCTCCCCTCGCTCTCTTCCTCGGCCCCTCCCCCTGCTCACGCACTCTCTCTCTCAAATAAACAAATCTTAAAAAGAATGTCTATAACAACAACAGACTGGAAATAACCTAACTGATCATCCAAATGGAATAATATACTGTCATGAAAAAACATCCCCAAGATAGTAAAAAAACAATCACAGAACAATGTGGAGATTTTGCCACTGTTAGTGTTAGAATGCATAGAATATTTCTGGAAGGAGACACAAGAAATAGTAAAAGTAGTTACTATAGTAATAGTAACAGCAATCGCCTCTGAGGAGCAAGACTGGGAGTTGAAGTCAGATGGAGATTTGCTTTTCATTAAACATCCTTCTGTAAAAATGGAATGATCCGCCCCACGTACATTACTTTTTCCATTAAACAAAAACTAGTTGATTTTTAAAAATAAGAGTGCAGTCATCAGATAATCTTACAACTCTATTGGAAAACCATACCAGCTGAAGACAGAAGTTCTAAGAGAAATGCTGGTTGTTTGACTATCCCTGGCTTTGAGGACACAGTGGATGTCCTAGAGCAAAGTCCTTGGTTCTGAAGGTTATCACTCTAGAGTGCTGAGAACCACAGGGATACACAGAAGACCTCTTCCCAGACCTCACGTTCTCCGGCTGTTTCCCACGTGAGCCTACCGAACAAGGGCTGTTTTACCTCCCTCTCTCCAAGTGTAGGAGTGCTCTTATACTTGATGTGTCAGTTGGGATGATGACTTTGGGGGGAAAACAAGGACTGACAACTATCCCCCTATAATGCTCTCTTGGTTCTCAATGATTTCTTTGAACAACTTACTTGTTTTTTCCTTTCATCTTCACATCCCATGTTATAAATAGACTTACAACTCATAAAGCAGTTTCACTTTCTCATTAATTCTGACAACCCAGGAGATGGATACGATAATGCCATTTTAGACGAGTCTCGGAGGGGTTGCCCAGTCCCACCAATATTAGGTTTGTGTCCTGGCACCACCACTGAGCTCTCCAAACCTGGCGCTTTCCACAGCATCGCTTTCTCCATCCCTGCCCAGTCTCCCGCCACTGGCTCCCAATTCTACCTCACCCCTGCCAACACCACACACCTGTGGTCTTAGGCCCTGCGATCCTAGAGGGAGGGAGGAGACCGGAGTCATTCAAGGACAGAGGATAAGATACGCTTCTTCCTTCTGGGGATAAATCTGAGTCGCTTTTTAAAACATTGTTCCTAGGGGCGCCTGGGTGGCTCAGTCGTTAAGCGTCTGCCTTCGGCTCAGGTCATGATCCGGGAGTCCTGGGATCGAGCCCCACATCGGGCTCCCTGTAATGGGAAGCCTGCTTCTCCCTCTCCCACTCCCCCTGCTTGTGTTCCTTCTCTCGCTGTGTCTCTCTCTCTCAAATAAATAAATAAAATCTTTTAAAAAAAATAAAATAAAAAAATTAAACATTGTTCCTTTGTTACTCTGAGAAAATGAAGAAGTGGACCCTATAACCTGAGTCTCACCAGTACCTACTATGCTGTGATACTGACCGGCCACCTCCCACTTTATCCCACGTACCCTATAAAGGCAGCTAAGTTATCTTCACAATATAAAGGAGTCTACAGAAACTTAGAAGGGGAGCCAATCATTTAACGTCACACAGCTCCCATGATGCTATGTCAAGTGAGGACTCCAACCCCAGCGCCTGGCTCTCAAGTCCAGGGTACATTCCAGCACACTGCCCCCAAAACACAGCGCTTGGTGTTCCACGGTTTGTTAAATAGGGTAAGTTATGCTATTAAAAAGACAGGGCCGCTCTTCAGCTCATTTTTTCGTATTTATTTACTTTGTCTCTCGTATCTCTAAAATGAAAACAAACCTGAATTTCCGGGGAAAGGTTGGGGCAGTGTCATCCAAGAAAGTGAGTAACAAGTAGAAGGGGCAGGCAGGCCTGGAAGGTCCGCCTTCTGCAGTTGCCAGGCAACAAAGGTAAACAGCACGAAGTGGCAGGATCATGGCCACTAACTATAGTGCCAACCAGGTAAGCTCTTTTTCCATCTCTAACATTGAATTTTGCGTTTGGACTGACCCTCCCAGAGGATTCTGATTATTGAATGAATAGCTGAACGTGGGGTGAGATGGTATTTTTCACTTCTTTAGCTCGTCAGGGTAGAGAGGGCCCATGGACAAGCAAAAGGCCTCTCAGGGTTGTTTGCAGGATCTACGTAAGAGGTCAGCAGGGTTTTTTCTGTAAAGGGTCAAAGGGTAAATATTTTATTTTGGGGGCCATGTGGCAAAATCAGAGATGTTCTGTAGGTACTTAACAATAGCAAGAGAAAATATTTTTCCATAAATTTTTTGACAAAATTCAAAATATTGTAACCGTAATTTTTTGTAATACTAATGAAAAAATAGAATTCTTTTGGGATGAGAAAACACTTTACTTCATTGGGAGGAGTATGGAGTAGAACAGCAAAGCTACTGTTCCCTTTTATCAAATCAATTGCAAATACCCATCTGTAAAAACCATTCTTTGCTTTCTCAGGTCATCCCAGGACAGACAGGAGGATGGATTGGGCCCATGGGCCACATTTGCCCACCCCTGGTCTAGACCAGGACTGCCCAATAAAAAGATAATGCGAGGGCACCTGGGTGGCTCAGTCGTTAAGCGTCTGCCTTCGGCTCAGGTCATGATCCCAGGGTCCTGGGATCAAGGCCCACATCAGGCTCCCTGCTCCACAGGAAGCCTGCTTCTCCCTCTCCCACTCCCCCTGCTTGTGTTCCCTCTCTCACTGTGTCTCTCTCTGTCAAATAAATAAATAAAATCTTTAAAAAAAAAAAAAAGATAATGCGAGTCACAAATGTAATTTAAACTTTTCTAGTAGCTATATGAAAAACACTAAAAAAAATAAAATTAACCTTAATAATATATTTAACCTGATAAGTCTAAAATATTATTTCAATGTTTAATCAATATTTTAAAAGGTGTAATAAGATGCTCACATTCTCTTTTTTTGTACTAACTCTCCGAAATTACAAAGCACCTCCACTGGGACTAGTCACATTTCAAGTGTCCGATAACCACATGTGGCTAGTGGCGCCATGTTGAACAGTATACATTTAGACCAAAAAATTACATCCCTTCTATAGTGAGTTAAAGCCTAGCTTGGCTGTTCAGGTCTTTGGTCCTCAACTCTAAAGAACTGTGCCTCGTCATCATTTCCTGGGCACGGGGGCACCTTCGAGCCTCACAGAGATTCTCATCTTTCTCTCCACAGTACGAAAAAGCTTTCTCACCCAAGTATCTACGGAACTGGTCTCCCGCCAAGCCAACAAAAGAGGTATTGCATGTGCAGTGCTCCCAAAGCACCAGTTTCTGATTCTTTCCACCACGTTCTCTGTAACTCACTGGCACCTAATTCCTTTAGCCGCCTCTGAATTGCCGTATCCTCCTCTCCC
This sequence comes from Leptonychotes weddellii, assembly GCF_054177405.1. Lineage (NCBI taxonomy): Eukaryota > Metazoa > Chordata > Mammalia > Carnivora > Phocidae > Leptonychotes > Leptonychotes weddellii. The sequence goes on from NC_138374.1 coordinate 133,682,110, forward strand.
TCAGCCCTTAACTTGAACCCCTTGGATACCTTCAGTCTCTTTTCCACTCCATTTTCACAAGCAGTTCTCTCCTCACCTCTACCCAGAGAATTTCTTCCCATGAAGGCTACACTCAGATTATCGCCAATGATCGTGGTCATCTGTTGCCTTCGGTGCCCCGTTCCAAGGTGAGATACTGATCCCCACTCCTACTGAGGAAGGTAAAGAACTGGGGCACAGAACCGGAGTAACCGAGATGGGAGGTTTGCAATCTAGCACGGCCACTATCTGGAAATTAAAGTTCAATCTGATTCCCACTGCAACATGACTGCCCCCAAACTTCCAGCCAGTTTATCCAACACGATAGAGCTGTGCTTAGCACCCGGAACGCCTTAAACTGATGAATGAACGCCTTCACATGATGACACTTACGCAGTGAGTACTCTGCTAGACTTAGCCTAAGGACATGGAATTTAAGTTAAGCCATGAGAGTTAATGTTATGAAAAAATCAGGGTAACCTAAATGAGAAAGGGGGTAAAGGATGAGTGGGGAGACTGGGAGACTGCTTTCACTCTGATTTCATTACCATGCATCCCAAGGGTGAAGGGTGGAAGGAACACAACAGACCTGCCAATAGGCCAGTAGTCCTGGGAGAAGCCTGTTGAAGAACCTCGTCTTCTTCCTTTTAGGCAAGTCCTTGGGGATCTTTCATGGGTACCTGGCAAATGCCTCTGAAGATACCCCCTGCTCAGGTGACCCTGACCTCCCGTACAGTTGCTGGTGCTGCCTCCCTCACCAAATGGATACAGAAAAATCCTGATTTGCTCAAGGCCTCCAATGGGCTGCGTCCTGAAATCTTAGGCAAGGTATCTATTCCTCCCACCTAACCTCAAATCCTATTATCCGCATTTCTTTTGAATCTCAAAAATGCCTGTTATACCACCACTATCCCAGCAGGGGGAACCTTTAACCAATTCTGTCTTACCCTATCTAGTCCCTGTCTTCCGACACCTAAAGAGATGTGCTAAGGACATATTATCCCCCACAGTACAAAATGATCTGATCTGACCTTTTGTCCATGGTATAGGGAGAAAGGGAGTGAGAATTCTAAGATGGATTGGGAATGATCTAGGCCTGACCAGAAATATGACTGTCTCTTCCATTCTACCCGGCAGCCTCATGATCCAGACAGTCAGAGGAAACTCGGGAAGCTTACCACAAAAACTGTACAACAAGCCTCGAGTCCAGCCATAATTCCCAGCTCCCCAGCTGTAAATCTCAATTCCCCAGACCAACCCCAAAGCTCACACCCCTCTGCAGGTCACACTCCAGGTCCCCAAAGCCCAGCCAACTCTCTCAAGGGCCCACCAGGGAGCCCATGCATGCTAGAACACTGGGCAGGTCCTAATCCAGCTGCAGTCCAGAAATACAAACCTGGAATTCCAGAGGCACCAAGGGACCACACTGAGAAAACTTGTCTAGAGACTTAGTGATGTAAGCAGGACCCCCAGTGAGGGACGTAGAACAGGGGAATTATAGGGTGGGAATAAAGGCAAACTTGGAAAATAAACATCATTTGTTGAATCTATTACTGATTTGGATGTTTTTTTCCTCCTGGTATGGCTGCCTCTTGTAACCCATGACTAGGAGGCGAGTTGGAGGAAATAGAGCAGGAAAAAGAACACGGCAGTGGCTTGAGGTGGAACACATTTTTACAAGGACTGAGTCAGCTATCCTCCAAAAGTGACCAAGAGGAAGCTGGTCTGAACTGTAGCAAAAGAAACCTCAGGGGCGCCTGGGTGGCTCAGTCGTTAAGCGTCTGCCTTCAGCTCAGGTCATGATCTCTGGGTCCTGGGATCAAGCCCTGCATTGGGCTCCCTGCTCAGTGGGGAGTCTGCTTCTCCCTCTCCCACTCCCCCTGCTTGTGTTCCCTCTCTCACTGTGTCTCTCTCTGTCAAATAAATAAAGTCTTAAAAAAAAAAGAAAGAAACCTCAAAGAACCAGTCTCTCACCCCCAGCCCCTCACTTTTCATCCTGAGCATGCACAACTACTTCTAATTCAGAAATACGATTGTTTGGTAGAGAATGCATATGCATATCTGGAGAAGATGGAGGAAGAAAAGGGAAGGGAAGCTAGAGTAGAAGACACTATCCTTGTCTACGACTTCACATCTGACGACAGAACACACGGGGAAGACAAACTAGAGAGAGTTATAAAAGTAAAACTCAAGCAAAAGTACATATAGAGTTTGAAAAGGGAAAACACAAAAGTGATTGGAAGTCAGAGAAGAAAAACAAAGAGAGATGGTAAGTAGAAATTTAGGGCAGAATAACAAACATGAGGACTACTGTACCCCAACCCCAATCATCCAAATGGTAGGACGCCACCAAAAAAGGGTAAGAAGTTCCTTATCCACTTCCCAGCTTTCAACATCTGCTTATCATTCTCCTATTCTGCAGGCTTCCTGCCGATGGCTGTTCAGTGTAATGCCCTTGCCAAACCCTTCCCAGCTCCAATGCCAAAGTGTTCCCTCATGAACCCCTGTCCCCCACTCCAAGGACAAGTACAGAGGACATAGGGTTTAAGCTGGAGGAAGGCTACAAAGGCTTCCCAGGCTAGCCCAGCAAGAAAGGAGATGTGATCATCACGTAAAGCAGAAGACCACTTGGGAACTGGGAGGAAGACTGTTGAGGCGGCAGGTCCCCACTGTCTTAGCTTCAGTGAGGTCTTCCTGTCCAACTGCCACCAATTACAGTCATTGCTCCTCCTCTCCAACCCACTGCTTTAACTGGCTGGCCAACAACTCAGACAAGATAGATCTGCTACCCTTGAGTTTCCAAAGACTATCAAAGCAGCACTCCTGCCAAGGGAGTGAGAGATTCAAGAGGCCGGCCCATATGGATTTTAAAAGCAGCAAGCTTTCCCATTAAATTACAAATTTTTGCCAGGTCTTCAACGATCCCTCCTCTCTTATCTCTGCTCTCCTTTCTCTCCCAGTCTATATACTTAGCTCATCATCCCTTAGCTGCCACCTCCACTGGTCCTCGGGCTCCCTTACTGGATCATCATTTGCTGAACTGTACCCTGAGGTTTATGAGCAGTTCTCAGTGGGATTCTGGAGCCTGTGATAATGCAAAGCTTCCACATGCTTAACCTCCTTTCTCTTGCTCCTTCCTTCTCCGAGGCCTCTGCACGATATTCCATCTCTGGCTACTTGCATTTGATTCCCTAAACACTGTTTCAACGGTCGGCCGCAGGACAAGCTGTTTCCCTCCCAAGAAAGGTCAGATTGGGGGGTGTAAATGCCTGAGACCAGAGGGAGAGGGAGGAAATTGGCTCCTCCCCAACCGCCATTCTCTTGGTTTCTCTAGATTTCAAGGAGAGTCAAAGACAAAATGAGTATTTTAATTCAGTTTCAGAAACAGATGTCACATGAATTTGGATTAGAAAAGAGGCTTGTTTTTCCAGAAATGCAGGCGGGGGGGGGGGGGGTGATAACCCTTAATAGGTTCATTGTAATCTTCTGGATCTTCCTTTTGCATTAAAAGCTATATATCTTCTCCCCAAAGCACCTGCTTTAAGAGTCAACTGACCCTCTTTATCTCCAGCTAGCTGGGACAGGCTAATTCCCCTCCACCCCCATCCCTCTTTCAGTCATACTGTGTGGGTGCTGAAGACCCTGGGCTCTGACCAATGAACACAACTGTCCTTTAAGCTAGCAACCCACAGGCAATGGCACCCAAAGCCCCACGGCAGAGGCCACAGAGCCTCCACTGTTTCCACTGTCTCGGGAAGAAGGAGCCAAAAGCTGACCGTCAGCACAAATCAAGGCCCAATATGGAGAGAGAATGAGGGCTTCCAGGCCCAGAGAAGGCTGCAAGCTGGGGGCAGGAAAAGGGAAGTTTTGAGTCATTCCATCTTTAGAAACAAGGGAGGAAACTGGACCCTCTTCCACTGCTCAGGTTCTAGGAGGTACTCTACTGTTGCTAAGCTCCGAGGGGATGTGCAAGCACAAAAGGGTCTAAATAAATCGGGAGAACTTTGTCTTGGCTGGAGAAGAGAGTGACAAACAGGAAGATAGGTCAGTGATTCATTTATGGGAAGACAATGCTGGGAACTTCAGCTCTTCACATGGCTGCCAGCCCTACAGAGGACAACACAGTAAGAACCAAGACAGCCACTCCAGACTGGTCCAGCTGGGGAATCTTCAGGCCTTTCCCTAGGTCCCACATCTGCAGAAAAAAGAAAAGAAAAAAAAGAGAAGAAAGAATTTCAGCCATCAGGGCCCTGGGTACTCTCCTTTCTGAGAAAGGAGCTCCACCTCATGGAACGGGCAACTGGTCTTGGCGTGGTTCTAGGGAAAAGCACTTCTCCTGGACCCGCCTTTCTCAAACCCACAACGTGGTACCTACCACCCACTTGTCCCAGTGACAGAAAAGGCATATATACGAAGTATACCCCCTACGTACAAAAGCTTCCAGACTAAAGAGATCAAACTTTCCCTCATGGAACAAAACCAAATCAATGTTTCCCAAAGTGTGTTCCTCCACAAACCAGTTCCTCAGAATGCTAAAAGGTGTTGCATGGGGGAGAAAAGTTCCATGGTCGAATAAATTTAGTAAACATTTAACTGCAAGACTTTTGAAACAATTTATTAACATACATGGTGAAGCTCCAACAGGGATGTAAGATACATGGTTTCTTAGATACGGTCAACCACAGAACCACCACCACCTCCCCCCACCCCTGCCTCGGGAAGTAACATCCAGTCAGAGAACTAGAATTCTAAAAACCCTCTGGGATCTAGACACTATTTCTCAATTTCGTTTGCCAGTATATTTACAGCACAAGTTCATGAAAGAATAAGCAATATTTACCATTAGTATGTGTGCTGCATTCTATGTATTATATGCTATTAAATTTCTGGGGTTTTTTTGGTTTTTTGTTTTTAAAGTAAGCTCTACACCCAATGCTGGGCTTAAACCCACAACCCCAAGATCAAAAGTCACACTCTCCACCAGCTGAGCCAGCCAGGAGCCCCTAAATTTCTGGGTGTGTTGGTAATAACCCACTAAATTGGTTTTCTACCCACTACATCAAAAACCAGGGTTTTAAAAACACTGATCTAGCCTCTCCTGTACCCCAGGGATACTGCCTATTATATATAATCTAAGTCACTAAAAGATCCCCTAGGGCAAAGGTAGAATTCTTAGGTTCTACACTTTCCATACTTGACTGCCCCCATATAACACAAACGCCCACACTCTGAATGTTAAACTAAATTAGGAGTACTTAAAAGTTAGAGAGAACCAGAGGGGGAGGGGGGGGGCGGGGGGGGTGGAGAATCGAGGCTCTACTTAGATCAGATTAGGGGTGAGCAGGTCCCCACACAGAGCTGTTTTACTTATATAGGTACGGTGTTTTACCAAAAAAAATGGAGTCCTACTGGCGGGTGGTGACGGGGGGGGGGGGGGGGATACTCTCTAGAAGGCCAGAGACCTGGTCACTTCCCACTCTTTTCTATCAATTCCACTCCCCTCTCCCCATTAGATCTTCTGGAAAGGCAACTACCAAGCTCAGAGGGCAAGAGCTAGGACTCTCTGTCATGGAGAACAGATCAAATCCTGTCCCACACTCAAGAGCCAGTACTTTCTCCAAGAAAAAAATAAAAGCAGATTTAAGGGGTAAGAAAAGCCTTTAGGCTCCTCACTTCTCTCAACGAAGAGCTTACCATTACAGGCAGGAACCAGGGCAGAAAAACCTTGACTGAGTTCTGAGATTTTACAAAACCTCTTCCCCTTCCCTCCCCACATACTGAGACAAAAGCAAATATGTGGTAAGTCCTGCTAGAGCCCGGATGTGAACAGAGGAAGCTGATCAGCTGATTTTCATTAGAGAGATTGGTTCTGTGGAATAAGAAGTCATTAACGGAAATGCCCTCCTTCTCTATCCCCTCCCGGAGGGAAGTGAATTCATTGTGAATCAAACTGAACACTGCCCCAGGGAACAGTTGATAGATACACTTTTTTTTTTTTTTTAAAGATTTTATTTATTTATTTGACAGAGAGACACAGTGAGAGGGGGAACACAAGCAGGGGGAGTGGGAGAGAGAGAAGCAGGCTTCCCGCCGAGCAGGGAGCCCGATGCGGGGCTCGATCCCAGGACCCTGGGATCATGACCTGAGTCGAAGGCAGACACTTAACGACTGAGCCACCCAGGTGCCCCGATAGATACACTTAATAGGTCATTTAGTCTCTCACTTTTCTGATTCCATTAAACTGTCTATTGGACCAGACTGAAATTCAGAGAGTGCGTGCCTCTAGATTCTGATGTGGAAATTATAAAGGTCAGATTAAGGCAAGAATATCCATCTGACAGATGGCTCAGGTTAGGAAGGAACTGGAAGATAAGAAAGAATGGAATCATAATTGTCTTCCTGGGAAAGAAAGCAATACTAGGGGTAGGGAGACCACAAAACATGAAATCCTAAAATGTTGGAGGAGGGACTGATCTCTGACCTGGGGCAGGCATGATTAAGCTTTAATTCCATTATATAAAGAGAAGGAGGTGGTGCCTGGGTGGCTCAGTGGTTAAGCGTCTGCCTTCAGCTCAGGTGTGGATCCTGGGGTTCTGGGATGGAGCCCCACCCCGGGCTCCCTGCTCAGCAGGGAGCCTGCTTCTCCCTCTCCCCCGTCCCTGCTCCCGCTCTCTCTCACTCTCTCTCCTGTGCATGTGTTCTCTCTCTCTAATGAATAAACAAAATCTTAAAAAAAAAAGAGCGAAAGAGAGAGAGAGAAGGAGGGGCTCCTGGGTGGCTCAATCAAGTAAGTGTCCGACTCTTGGTTTCGGTTTAGGTCAGATCTCAGGGTCCTGGGATCGAGCCCCATGTTGGGCTCTGCACTCAGTAGAGCCTGCCTGTCCCTCTCCCTCTGCTCTTCCCTGGCTCGTGAGTGCGCCCTGAGTACAGATGCATGCACTCTCTCTCTCTCAAATAAATAAACTAAAAATAGTAACAGAAGTTAAAAAAAAGAGAGCGAGAGAAGGAGAAAAGTCATGTAGGAGGAAGCATGGACAGTTTTCAGGCCATCAAAAGATTCCTAACCCCAATATTAAAGTCTGGGATCCTAGGTATCCAGTTTCTGTTAAAGTTGGCCTCATTTTCTCCAAGAGCTCAGCAAAAACCAAAAACAGTTAACGCAATCCAATGTCAAAATAACTAAAGTTAACATATTCAACTCCAACTGAACTTGTCACCCTGGGTTGATAGGAATGTTAGACTGAAAGCAGCAACCATCTAGCTCAGAATTGAAACCCCAAGGTCTAGAACAGGGCCTGACACATCAGAGGGATGACCTGGCTTCAGGGGTCTCTTTTAGCAATACGCCCCTTAAAAATAGAACAGTTCACACCGAGACACTGCAAGTATCTGCCAGGCCTACACCCAGAGCTCAGTGGGATCCCCAGCAGGGCTGCCAGGAGTGCACGCGGATCTAGTTTGGCTCTCCCCAGGAGCCCCTGAGCAAAGGTCCAGACAACTAACTTTAGGGGTAGCACTAAACCCCGGCAATGAAGGAGAGAATCCCACACTTCCCTACACTCCCTTCACCCAGAAAATGTATAAACCAACAATTAACTTACCAAGTGTCGGATCCCATTCCAGGTGTGATACATGAGAGGGAAGACAAGTGCAAACTTGGCCGTGTAGATCAGTGATGGCCCCAGACACAGGGACTTCACAAGTTCCAAGTGAGACTCAAAGTTCCCAGGGATCAACAGGGCCGACAAGCCAAAGAGAGAGACCCCTGAGGAGAAAACCAAGTAAGCCCATTATAGCTGTCCACCTGCTACCACTACTAAAACACATAAAACTGGGTTCTCTGACAGGCCCTGGCACCTCATACAATTCTGACCCATTGTGAAATGGGGAAGATTTAGACTAGTGTTCATGTCTGTAGTGGGAGGTAGGCTACTTGGGACCTGCTCCTAATCTCTTAAATTTGCCATACAGGTTAGCAGATTATTCCTCCTTCGAACATTCCTCTCGACAAAAACTTCACTTGCCACTTCAGAAGTCACCTTATGACTGTACCTACATTATTATCTCCGTAAGAAAAAGTAAAAACAGTATATTCAGTCCAAGGTAAAGAATCATTCAAATCTCTACCACACACACACAAAATGTAACGCAAAATGGATCGGAGACCTGAACGTAAGAGCTAAAACATTAAAACTCTGAGAAGAAACCACAGGAGTCAATCCTCACGACCCTATATTAGGCGCTGGTTTCTTAGATACGGTGCCAAAACCATCGTAACAAAAAAATAAATTGGATTTTATCAAAATTAAAAATTTTTGTGCTGCAAACAATGTCATTAAGAAAGTAAAAAGATGGGGCGCCTGGGTGGCTCAGTTGGTTGAGCAACTGCCTTCAGCTCAGGTCATGATCCCGGAGTCCCTGGATCGAGTCCCACATCGGACTCCCTGCTTGGCAGGGAGCCTGCTTCTCCCTCTGACCCTCCCCCCTCTCATGTGCTCTCTCTCTCTCATTCTCTCTGTTTCAAATAAATAAATAAAATCTTTAAAAAAGAAAGTAAAAAGATGAACGAAAGGCACGGCACAGGGAACACAGTCAACGGTAGTGCGCTAGGGTGTGTGCGGACAGATGGTGCTTGCAACCGTGCTGAGCACAGCCAGGTGTGCTGAGCGGCTGACCCAGCACGCTGTACACCTGAAACCAACGTAACACGGTAGGCCGCTATACTCACATTGGAAAAAAAAAGTAAAAAGACAACACAGAGCGAGAGAAAATATTTGCAGATCATATGTCTGTAAGGGACACGTATCCAGAATATACTAAAGACTCTTACAACTCAGTAATAAAAACACAACCCAATTTAAAAATGGACAAAGGATCTAAATAGGTATCTCTCCAAACATAGATAATTAAATGGCCAATAAGTCTACGAAAAGATGCTCAACACCATTAGCCGTTAGGGAAATGCAAATCAAAACTTCAGTGAGAGAGAGCCCGGGTGGCTCAGTCAGTTGAGCATCTGCCTTCGGCTCAGGTCATTTTCCCAGGGTCCTGGGATCAAGTCCTGCAACAGGCTCTCTGCTCAGCGGGGAGTTGCTTCTCCCTCTCACTTTCCTTTTGTGCTCTCCCGATCTCTCTAATAAATAAAATCTTTAAAAAAAAAAAAACCATGATGAGAAGCTACTTCACACCTACTAGGATGTTATAATATGTAAATATAAAATTATGTGCATTTATATAAAATGTACACATTTATATAAATATCAATGTGTTTAATTTTTTTTCCTGGACAGAGAGAGACTGCGAGCAAGTGAGTAGGGGGGAGGGGCAGAGGGAGAAGGAAAGAGAGAATCTT